>NC_090929.1:1717101883-1717404914 GCF_040938575.1 Ambystoma mexicanum | reverse complement strand
TACGCACAGTTCCCACAATGCTCATCCCGTCATGCATGACCTCCATGCACGCACATTTCCCACACTGCTCATCCCGTCGTGCAGGACGTGCATGTACTCACAGTTCCCACACTGCTCATCCTGTCATGCATGACCTCCACGTACTCAAAGTTACCACACTGTTCAATCTGTCATACATGACCTGCATGTACTCACAGTTCCCACACTGTGAAAACTGTCATGCATGACCTGCATGTACTCACAGTTTCCACACAGCTCACCCCATCATGCATGACTTGCATGTACTCACAGTTCCCACACTGCTCATCCTGTCATGCATGACCTCCATGTACTCAAAGTTACCACACTGCTCAATCTGTCATACATGACCTGCATGTACTCACAGTTCCCACACTGTGCAACCTGTCATGCATGACCTGCATGTACTCACAGTTTCCACATGGCGCATCCCGTCGTGCATGACTTGCATGTACTCACAGTTCCAACACTGTTCATCACCTTGTGCACAACGTCCATTTACTCACAGTTACCACACTGCTAATCATGTCGTGCGTGACCTGCATGTACTCACAGTTCCCACACTGCTCATCATGTCGTGCATGTACTCACAGTTCCCACACTGCTCATCCTGTCGTGCATGACCTGCATGTACACACAGTTCCAGCACTGCTCATCCTGTCATGCATGACCTCCATGTACTCACAGTTCCCACACGGGTCATCCCGTTGTGCATGACTTGCATGTACTCACAGTTCCCATACTGCTCATCGCCTTGTGCATGATCTCCATGTACTCACAGTTAGCACACTGCTCATCCCATTGTGCATGACCTGCATGTACTCACAGTTCCCACACTGCTCATCACCTTGTGCATGACCTCCATGTACTAACAGTTACCACACTGCTCATCATGTCGTGCATGACCTCCATGTACTCACACTCCCACACTGCTCATCCAGTCATGCATGACCTGCATGTACTCACAGTTCCCACACTGGTCATCCCATCGTGCATGAATGGCATGTACTCACAGTTCCCACACTGCTCATCCTGTCATGCATGACTTCCATTTATTCACGCTTACCACACTGCTCATCGCGTCATGCATGACTTGCATTTACTCACCGTTACCACACTGCTCATCCTGTCGTGCATGACCTGCATGTACTCACAGTTCCCGCACTGCTCATCCTGTCCAGCATGACCTCCATGTACTCACACTTCCCACACTGCTCATCCAGTCATGCATGACCTGCATGTACTCACAGTTCCCACACTGCTCATCCCGTTGTGCATGAACGGCATGTACTCACAGTTACCACACTGCTCATCCCGTCGTGCATGAACGGCCTGTACTCACAGTTACCACACTGCTCATCCTGTCATGCACGACTTCCATTTACTCACCGTTACCACACTGCTCATCATGTCGTGCGTGACCTGCATGTACTCACAGATCCCACACTACTCGTAATGTCGTGCATGTACTCACAGTTACCACACTGCTCATCCTGTTGTGCATGACCTGCATGTACTCACAGTTCCCGCACTGCGCATCCTGTCATGCATGACCTCCATGTACTCACAGTTCCCACACTGCTCATCCCGTCGTGCATGACCTGCATGTTCTCACAGTTCCCACACTGCTCATCACCTCGTGCATGACCTCCATGTACTCACATTTCCCACACTGCTCATTATGTCGTGCATGTACTCACAGTTCCCACAATGCTCATCCTGTCGTGCATGACATGAATGTACTCACAGTTCCCGCACTGCTCATCCTGTCATGCATGACCTCCATGTACTCACAGTTCCCACACTGCTCATGCCGTTGTGCATGACCTGTATGTTCTCACATTTCCCACACTGCTCATTATGTCGTGCATGTACTCACAGTTCCCACAATGCTCATCCTGTTGTGCATGACATGCATGTACTTACAGTTCCCACAATGCACATCACATCGTGCATGACTTGCATGTACTCACAGTTCCCACACTGCTCATCCTGTCGTGCATGACCTGCATGTACTCACAGCTCCAGCACTGCTCATCCTGTCATGCATTACCTCCGTGTACTCACAGTTCCCACACTGCTCATCCCGTCGTGCGTGACTTGCATGTACTCACAGTTCCCACACTGCTCATCCTGTCATGCATGACCTGCATGTACTCACAGTTCCCTCACTGTGTATCCTGTCATGCATGACCTCCATGTACTCACAGTTCCCACACTGCTCATCATGTTGTGCGTGACCTGCATGTACTCACAGTTCCAACACTGCTCATCCCGTTGTGCACAAACTGCATGTACTCACATTTCCCACACTGCTCATCCTGTCATGCATGACCTGCATGTACTCACAGTTCCCTCACTGTGTATCCTGTCATGCATGACCTCCATGTACTCACAGTTCCCACACTGCTCATCATGTTGTGCATGACCTCCATGTACTCACAGTTCCCACACTGCTCATCCCGTCGTGCATGACCTGCATGTTCTCACAGTTCCCACACTGCTCATCACCTCGTGCATGACCTCCATGTACTCACATTTCCCACACTGCTCATTATGTCGTGCATGTACTCACAGTTCCCACAATGCTCATCCTGTCGTGCATGACATGAATGTACTCACAGTTCCCGCACTGCTCATCCTGTCATGCATGACCTCCATGTACTCACAGTTCCCACACTGCTCATGCCGTTGTGCATGACCTGTATGTTCTCACATTTCCCACACTGCTCATTATGTCGTGCATGTACTCACAGTTCCCACAATGCTCATCCTGTTGTGCATGACATGCATGTACTTACAGTTCCCACAATGCACATCACATCGTGCATGACTTGCATGTACTCACAGTTCCCACACTGCTCATCCTGTCGTGCATGACCTGCATGTACTCACAGCTCCAGCACTGCTCATCCTGTCATGCATTACCTCCGTGTACTCACAGTTCCCACACTGCTCATCCCGTCGTGCGTGACTTGCATGTACTCACAGTTCCCACACTGCTCATCCTGTCATGCATGACCTGCATGTACTCACAGTTCCCTCACTGTGTATCCTGTCATGCATGACCTCCATGTACTCACAGTTCCCACACTGCTCATCATGTTGTGCGTGACCTGCATGTACTCACAGTTCCAACACTGCTCATCCCGTTGTGCACAAACTGCATGTACTCACATTTCCCACACTGCTCACCCTGTCATGCATGACCTGCATGTACTCACAGTTCTCACACTGCGCATCCTGTCATGCATGACTTCCATTTACTCACCGTTACCACACTGCTCATCATGTCATGCGTGACCTGCATGTATTCACAGTTCCCACACTGCTCATCATGTCGTGCATGTACTCACAGTTCCCATACTACTCATCCTGTCATGCATGACCTGCATGTACTCACAGTTCCCGAACTGCTCATCCTGTCATGCATGACCTCCATGTACTCACAGTGCCCACACTGCTCATCCGTCGTGCATGACCTGCATGTTCTCACAGTTCCGACACTGCTCATCACCTCGTGCATGACCTCCATGTACTCACAGTTCCCACACTGCTCATCCTGTCATGCATGACCTACATGTACTCAAAGTTACCACACTGCTCAATCTGTCATACATGACCTGCATGTACTCACAGTTCCCACACTGTGCAACCTGTCATGCATGACCTGCATGTACTCACAGTTTCCACATGGCTCATCCCGTCGTGCATGACTTGCATGTATTCACAGTTCCCACACTGTTCATCACCTTGTGCACAACTTCCATTTACTCACAGTTACCACACTGCTCATCATGTCGTGCGTGACCTGCATGTACTCACAGTTCCCACACTGCTCATCATGTTGTGCATGTACTCACAGTTCCCACACTGCTCATCCTGTCGTGCATGACCTGCATGTACTCACAGTTCCAGCACTGCTCATCCTGTCATGCATGACCTCCATGTACTCACAGTTCCCACACGGCTCATTCCGTTGTGCATGACTTGCATGTACTCACAGTTCCCATACTGCTCATCGCCTTGTGCATGACCTCCATGTACTGACAGTTAGCACACTGCTCATCCCATCGTGCATGACCTGCATGTACTCACAGTTCCCACACTGCTCATCACCTTGTGCATGACCTCCATGTACTAACAGTTACCACACTGCTCATCATGTCGTGCATGACCTCCATGTACTCACACTCCCACACTGCTCATCCAGTCATGCATGACCTGCATGTACTCACAGTTCCCACACTGGTCATCCCATCGTGCATGAACGGCATGTACTCACAGTTCCCACACTGCTCATCCTGTCATGCATGGCTTCCATTTACTCACCGTTACCACACTGCTCATCGCGTCATGCATGACTTGCATGTACTCACAGTTCCCACACTGCTCATCCTGTCGTGCATGACCTGCATGTACTCACAGTTCCCGCACTGCTCATCCTGTCCAGCATGACCTCCATGTACATGACCTGCATGTACTCACAGTTCCCACACTGCTCATCCCGTCGTGCATGAACGGCATGTACTCACAGTTACCACACTGCTCATCCTGTCATGCATGACTTCCATTTACTCAGCGTTACCACACTGCTCATCATGTCATGCGTGACCTGCATGTACTCACAGATCCCACACTACTCATAATGTCGTCCATGTACTCACAGTTCCCACACTGCTCATCCCGTCGTGCATGACCTGCATGTTCTCACAGTTCCCACACTGCTCATCACCTCGTGCATGACCTCCATGTACTCACAGTTACCACACTGCTCATCATGTCGTGCGTGACCTGCATGTACTCACAATTCCCACAATGCTCATCCCGTCGTGCATGACCTGCATGTTCTCATATTTCCCACACCTCTCATCATCTCGTGCATGACCTCCATGTACTAACAGTTACCACACTGCTCATCATGTCGTGCGTGACCTGCATGTACTCACAGTTCCCACAATGCTCATCATGTTGTGCACGACATGCTTTAACTCACAGTTCCCACACTGCTCATCATGTCATGCATGTACTCACAGTTCCCACACTGCTCACCCTGTCGTGTATGAGCTGCATGTACTCACATTTCCCACACTGCTCATTATGTCGTGCATGTACTCACAGTTCCCACAATGCTCATCCTGTTGTGCATGACATGCATGTACTTACAGTTCCCACAATGCTCATCACATCGTGCATGACTTGCATGTACTCACAGTTCCCACACTGCTCATCCTGTCGTGCATGACCTGCATGTACTCATAGTTCCAGCACTGCTCATCCTGTCATGCATTACCTCCGTGTACTCACAGTTCCCACACTGCTCATCCCGTCGTGCATGACTTGCATGTACTCATAGTTCCCACACTGCTCATCCTGTCATGCATGACCTGCATGTACTCACAGTTCCCTCACTGTGTATCCTGTCATGCATGACATCCATGTACTCACAGTTCCCACACTGCTCATCATGTTGTGCGTGACCTGCATGTACTCACAGTTCCCACACTGCTCATCACCTCATGCATGACATGCATGTACTCACAGTTCCCACACTGCTCATCCCGTTGTGCACAAACTGCATGTACTCACATTTCCCACACTGCTCACCCTGTCATGCTAACCTGCATGTACTCACAGTTCTCACACTGCGCATCCTGTCATGCATGACTTCCATTTACTCACCGTTACCACACTGCTCATCATGTCGTGCATGTACTCACAGTTCCCACACTACTCATCCTGTCATGCATGACCTGCATGTACTCACAGTTCCCGAACTGCTCATCCTTTCATGCATGACCTCCATGTACTCACAGTTCCCACACTGCTCATCCGTTGTGCATGACCTGCATGTTCTCACAGTTCCGACACTGCTCATCACCTCGTGCATGACCTCCATGTACTAACAGTTACCACACTGCTCATCATGTCATTCATGACCTACATGTACTCACACTTCCCACACTGCTCATCACGTCGTGCATGACTTGCATGTACTCACAGTTCCCACACTGCTCATCCTGTCGTGCATGACCTGCATGTTCTCACAGTTCCCACACTGCTCATCCTGTCATGCATGACCTGCATGTACTCACAGTTCCCTCACTGTGCATCCTGTCATGCATGACCTCCATGTACTCACAGTTCCCAGACTGCTCATCATGTCGTGTGTGACCTGCATGTACTCACAGTTCTCACACTGCTCATCACATCATGCATGACATGCATGTACTCACAGTTCCCACACTGCTCATCCCGTTGTGCACAAACTGCATGTACTCACATTTCCCACACTGCTCATCCTGTCTTGCATGACCTGCATGTTCTCACAGTTCCCACACTGCTCATCACCTTGTGCATGACCTGCATGTACTCACAGTTCTCACACTGCTCATCCTGTCATGCATGACCTGCATGTACTCACAGTTACCTCACTGCTCATCCTGTCATGCATGACATCCGTATACTCAGTTCCCACACTGCTCATCCCGTCGTGCATGACCTGCATGTACTCACAGTTCCCACACTGCTCATCCTGTCATGTATGACCTGCATGTACTCACAGTTCCGTCACTGTGCATCCTGTCATGCATGACCTCCATGTACTCACAGTTCCCACACTGCTCATCATGTCGTGCATGACCTGCATGTACTCACAGTTCCCACACTGCTCATCACGTCGTGCATGACATGCATGTACTCACAGTTCCCACACTGCTCATCCCGTTGTGCACAAACTGCATGTACTCACATTTCCCACACTGCTCATCCTGTCATGCATGACCTGCATGTACTCACAGTTCTCACACTGCGCATCCTGTCATGCATGACTTCCATTTACTCACCGTTACCACACTGCACATCATGTCGTGCGCGACCTGCATGTATTCACAGTTCCCACACTGCTCATCATGTCGTGCATGTACTCACAGTTCCCACACTACTCATCCTGTCATGCATGACCTGCATGTACTCACAGTTCCCGCACTGCTCATCCTGTCATGTATGACCTCCATGTACTCACAGTTCCCTCACTGCTCATCCATCGTGCATGACCTGCATGTTCTTACATTTCCGACACTGCTCATCACCTCATGCATGACCTCCATGTACTAACAGTTACCACACTGCTCATCATGTCATTCATGACCTACATGTACTCACACTTCCCACACTGCTCATCATGTCCTGCGTGACCTGCATGTATTCACAGTTCCCACACTGCTCATCATGTCGTGCATGTACTCACAGTTCCCAAACTACTCATCCTGTCATGCATGACCTGCATGTACTCACAGTTCCCGAACTGCTCATCCTGTCATGCATGACCTCCATGTACTCACAGTTCCCACACTGCTCATCCGTTGTGCATGACCTGCATGTTCTCACAGTTCCGACACTGCTCATCACCTCGTGCATGACCTCCATGTACTAACAGTTACCACACTGCTCATCATGTCATTCATGACCTACATGTACTCACACTTCCCACACTGCTCATCACGTCGTGCATGACTTGCATGTACTCACAGTTCCCACACTGCTCATCCTGTCGTGCATGACCTGCATGTTCTCACAGTTCCCACACTGCTCATCACCTTGTGCATGACCTGCATGTACTCACAGTTCCCACACTGCTCATCCTGTCATGCATGACCTGCATGTACTCACAGTTCCCTCACTGTGCATCCTGTCATGCATGACCTCCATGTACTCACAGTTCCCAGACTGCTCATCATGTCGTGTGTGACCTGCATGTACTCACAGTTCCCACACTGCTCATCACGTCATGCATGACATGCATGTACTCACAGTTCCCACACTGCTCATCCAGTTGTGCACAAACTGCATGTACTCACATTTCCCACACTGCTCATCCTGTCTTGCATGACCTGCATGTTCTCACAGTTCCCACACTGCTCATCACCTTGTGCATGACCTGCATGTACTTACAGTTCCCACACTGCTCATCCTGTCATGCATGACCTGCATGTACTCACAGTTACCTCACTGCTCATCCTGTCATGCATGACATCCGTATACTCAGTTCCCACACTGCTCATCCCGTCGTGCATGACCTGCATGTACTCACAGTTCCGTCACTGTGCATCCTGTCATGCATGACCTCCATGTACTTACAGTTCCCACACTGCTCATCATGTCGTGCATGACCTGCATGTACTCACAGTTCCCACACTGCTCATCACGTCGTGCATGACATGCATGTACTCACAGTTCCCACACTGCTCATCCCGTTGTGCACAAACTGCATGTACTCACATTTCCCACACTGCTCATCCTGTCATGCATGACCTGCATGTACTCACAGTTCTCACACTGCGCATCCTGTCATGCATGACTTCCATTTACTCACCGTTACCACACTGCTCATCATGTCGTGCGCGACCTGCATGTATTCACAGTTCCCACACTGCTCATCATGTCGTGCATGTACTCACAGTTCCCACACTACTCATCCTGTCATGCATGACCTGCATGTACTCACAGTTCCCGCACTGCTCATCCTGTCATGCATGACCTCCATGTACTCACAGTTCCCTCACTGCTCATCCATCGTGCATGACCTGCATGTTCTCACATTTCCGACACTGCTCATCACCTCATGCATGACCTCCATGTACTAACAGTTACCACACTGCTCATCATGTCATTCATGACCTACATGTACTCACACTTCCCACACTGCTCATCACGTTGTGCATGACTTGCATGTACTCACAGTTCCCACACTGCTCATCCTGTCATGCATGACCTCCATGTACTCAAAGTTACCACACTGCTCAATCTGTCATACATGACCTGCATGTACTCACAGTTCCCACACTGTGCAACCTGTCATGCATGACCTGCATGTACTCACAGTTTCCACACAGCTCATCCCGTCATGCATGACTTGCATGTACTCACAGTTCCCACACTGCTCATCCTGTCATGCATGACCTCCATGTACTCAAAGTTACCACACTGCTCAATCTGTCATACATGACCTGCATGTACTCACAGTTCCCACACTGTGCAACCTGTCATGCATGACCTGCATGTACTCACAGTTTCCACATGGCTCATCCCGTCGTGCATGACTTGCATGTATTCACAGTTCCCACACTGTTCATCACCTTGTGCACAACTTCCATTTACTCACAGTTACCACACTGCTCATCATGTTGTGCGTGACCTGCATGTACTCACAGTTCCCACACTGCTCATCATGTTGTGCATGTACTCACAGTTCCCACACTGCTCATCCTGTCGTGCATGACCTCCATGTACTCACAGTTCCCACACGGCTCATTCCGTTGTGCATGACTTGCATGTACTCACAGTTCCCATACTGCTCATCGCCTTGTGCATGACCTCCATGTACTGACAGTTAGCACACTGCTCATCCCATCGTGCATGACCTGCATGTACTCACAGTTCCCACACTGCTCATCACCTTGTGCATGACCTCCATGTACTAACAGTTACCACACTGCTCATCATGTCGTGCATGACCTCCATGTACTCACACTCCCACACTGCTCATCCAGTCATGCATGACCTGCATGTACTCACAGTTCCCACACTGGTCATCCCATCGTGCATGAACGGCATGTACTCACAGTTCCCACACTGCTTATCCTGTCATGCATGACTTCCATTTACTCACCGTGACCACACTGCTCATCGCGTCATGCATGAATTGCATGTACTCACAGTTCCCACACTGCTCATCCTGTCGTGCATGACCTGCATGTACTCACAGTTCCCGCACTGCTCATCCTGTCCAGCATGACCTCCATGTACATGACCTGCATGTACTCACAGTTCCCACACTGCTCATCCCGTCGTGCATGAACGGCATGTACTCACAGTTACCACACTGCTCATCCTGTCATGCATGACTTCCATTTACTCAGCGTTACCACACTGCTCATCATGTCGTGCGTGACCTGCATGTACTCACAGATCCCACACTACTCATAATGTCGTCCATGTACTCACAGTTCCCACACTGCTCATCCCGTCGTGCATGGCCTGCATGTTCTCACAGTTCCCACACTGCTCATCACCTCGTGCATGACCTCCATGTACTCACAGTTACCACACTGCTCATCATGTCGTGCGTGACCTGCATGTACTCACAGTTCCCACAATGCTCATCCCGTCGTGCATGACCTGCATGTTCTCACAGTTCCCACACTGCTCATCATCTCGTGCATGACCTCCATGTACTAACAGTTACCACACTGCTCATCATGTCGTGCGTGACCTGCATGTACTCACAGTTCCCACAATGCTCATCATGTTGTGCGCGACATGCTTTAACTCACAGTTCCCACACTGCTCATCATGTCATGCATGTACTCACAGTTCCCACACTGCTCACCCTGTCGTGTATGAGCTGCATGTACTCACATTTCCCACACTGCTCATTATGTCGTGCATGTACTCACAGTTCCCACAATGCTCATCCTGTCGTGCATGACATGTATGTACTCACAGTTCCTGCACTGCTCATCCTGTCATGCATGACCTCCATGTACTCACAGTTCCCACACTGCTCATGCCGTTGTGCATGACCTGTATGTTCTCACATTTCCCACACTGCTCATTATGTCGTGCATGTACTCACAGTTCCCACAATGCTCATCCTGTTGTGCATGACATGCATGTACTTACAGTTCCCACAATGCTCATCACATCGTGCATGACTTGCATGTACTCACAGTTCCCACACTGCTCATCCTGTCGTGCATGACCTGCATGTACTCATAGTTCCAGCACTGCTCATCCTGTCATGCATTACCTCCGTGTACTCACAGTTCCCACACTGCTCATCCCGTCGTGCATGACTTGCATGTACTCATAGTTTCCACACTGCTCATCCTGTCATGCATGACCTGCATGTACTCACAGTTCCCTCACTGTGTATCCTGTCATGCATGACATCCATGTGCTCACAGTTCCCACACTGCTCATCATGTTGTGCGTGACCTGCATGTACTCACAGTTCCCACACTGCTCATCACGTCATGCATGACATGCATGTACTCACAGTTCCCACACTGCTCATCCCGTTGTGCACAAACTGCATGTACTCACATTTCCCACACTGCTCACCCTGTCATGCTAACCTGCATGTACTCACAGTTCTCACACTGCGCATCCTGTCATGCATGACTTCCATTTACTCACCGTTACCACACTGCTCATCATGTCGTGCGTGACCTGCATGTATTCACAGTTCCCACACTGCTCATCATGTCGTGCATGTACTCACAGTTCCCACACTACTCATCCTGTCATGCATGACCTGCATGTACTCACAGTTCCCGAACTGCTCATCCTGTCATGCATGACCTCCATGTACTCACAGTTCCCACACTGCTCATCCGTCGTGCATGACCTGCATGTTCTCACAGTTCCGACACTGCTCATCACCTCGTGCATGACCTCCATGTACTAACAGTTACCACACTGCTCATCATGTCATTCATGACCTACATGTACTCACACTTCCCACACTGCTCATCACGTCGTGCATGACTTGCATGTACTCACAGTTCCCACACTGCTCATCCTGTCGTGCATGACCTGCATGTTCTCACAGTTCCCACACTGCTCATCACCTTGTGCATGACCTGCATGAACTCACAGTTCCCACACTGCTCATCCTGTCATGCATGACCTGCATGTACTCACAGTTCCCTCACTGTGCATCCTGTCATGCATGACCTCCATGTACTCACAGTTCCCAGACTGCTCATCATGTCGTGTGTGACCTGCATGTACTCACAGTTCCCACACTGCTCATCACGTCATGCATGACATGCATGTACTCACAGTTCCCACACTGCTCATCCCGTTGTGCACAAACTGCATGTACTCACATTTCCCACACTGCTCATCCTGTCTTGCATGACCTGCATGTTCTCACAGTTCCCACACTGCTCATCACCTTGTGCATGACCTGCATGTACTCACAGTTCCCACACTGCTCATCCTGTCATGCATGACCTCCGTATACTCAGTTCCCACACTGCTCATCCCGTCGTGCATGACCTGCATGTACTCACAGTTCCCACACTGCTCATCCTGTCATGTATGACCTGCATGTACTCACAGTTCCGTCACTGTGCATCCTGTCATGCATGACCTCCATGTACTCACAGTTCCCACACTGCTCATCATGTCGTGCATGACCTGCATGTACTCACAGTTCCCACACTGCTCATCACGTCGTGCATGACATGCATGTACTCACAGTTCCCACACTGCTCATCCCGTTGTGCACAAACTGCATGTACTCACATTTCCCACACTGCTCATCCTGTCATGCATGACCTGCATGTACTCACAGTTCTCACACTGCGCATCCTGTCATGCATGACTTCCATTTACTCACCGTTACCACACTGCTCATCATGTCGTGCGCGACCTGCATGTATTCACAGTTCCCACACTGCTCATCATGTCGTGCATGTACTCACAGTTCCCACACTACTCATCCTGTCATGCATGACCTGCATGTACTCACAGTTCCCGCACTGCTCATCCTGTCATGCATGACCTCCATGTACTCACAGTTCCCTCACTGCTCATCCATCGTGCATGACATGCATGTTCTCACATTTCCGACACTGCTCATCACCTCATGCATGACCTCCATGTACTAACAGTTACCACACTGCTCATCATGTCATTCATGACCTACATGTACTCACACTTCCCACACTGCTCATCACGTCGTGCATGACTTGCATGTACTCACAGTTCCCACACTGCTCATCATGTTGTGCATGACCTGCATGTACTCACAGTTCCCACACTGCTCATCACGTCATGCATGACTTGCATGTACTCACAGTTCCCACACTGCTCATCATGTCGTCCGTGACCTGCATGTACTCACAGTTCCCACAATGCTCATCATGTCGTGCGTGACATGCATATACTCACAGTTCCCACACTGCTCATCATGTCATGCATGTACTCACAATTCCCACACTGCTCATCCTGTCATGCATGACCTGCATGTACTCACAGTTCCTACACTGCTCATCACCTCATGCATGACCTGCATCTATTCTCAGTTCCCACACTGCTCATCCCTTCGTGCATGGCCCGCATGTTCTCACAGTTCCCACACTGCTCATCACCTCGTGCATGACCTCCATGTACTAACAGTTATCACACTGCTTATCATGTCGTGCGTGACCTGCATGTACTCACAGTTCACACACTGCTCATCCTTTCATGCATGACCTCCATGTACTCACAGTTCCCACACTGCTCATGCCGTTGTGCATGACCTGCATGTTCTCACAGTTCCCACACTGCTCATCACCTTGTGCATGACATCCATGTACTAACAAATACCACACTGCTCATCATGTTGCGCTTGACCTGCATGTACTTACAGTTCCCACACTGCACATCACGTCGTGCATGAATTTCATGTACTCACAGTTCCCACACTGCTCATCCTGTCGTGCATGACTTCCATTTACTCACCATTACCACACTGCTCATAATGTCGTGCATGACCTGCATGCACTCACAGTTCCCACACTGCTCATCCTGTCGTGCATGACCTGCATATATTCTCAGTTCCCACACTGCTCATCACCTCATGCATGACCTGCATATATTCTCAGTTCCCACACTGCTCATCAAGTCGTGCATGACCTCCATGTACTAACAGTTACCACACTGCTCATCATGGCATGCATGTACTCACAGTTCCCACACTGCTCATCCTGTCGTGCATGACCTGCATATATTCTCAGTTCCCACACTGCTCATCAAATCATGCATGACCTGCATATATTCTCAGTTCCCACACTGCTTATCACATCGGGCATGACTTCCATGTACGCACAGTTCCCACACTGCTCCTCCCGTTGTGCACGACTTGCATATACTCACAGTTCCCACACTGCTCATCCCGTCGTGCATGACCTGCATTTACTCACAGTTCCCACACTGCTCATCACCTCGTGCATGACCTGCATGTACTCACAGTTCCCACACGTAGTGCATAACCTGCATGTACTCACAGTTCCCACACTGCTCATCACCTCGTGCATGACCTTCATGTACTCACAGTTCCCACACTGCTCATCTCATCGTGCATGACCTAAATGTACTCACAGCTCCCACACTGCTCGTCACGTCATGCATGCCCTGCATCTACTCTCAGTTCCCACACTGCTTATCACATTGCGCATGACCTGCATGTGCTCACAGTTCCCACACTGCTCATCACATCAGGCATGACATGCATGTACTCACTATTCCCACACTGCTCATCACCTCGTGCATGACCTACATGTACTCACAGTTCCCACACTGCACATCAAATCGGGCACGACATGCATGTACTCAGTATTCCCACAGTGATCATCACGTCATGCATGACCTGCATCTATCCTCAGTTCCCTCACTGCTCATCCTGTCATGCATGACCTCCACGTACGCACAGTTCCCACAATGCTCATCCCGTCATGCATGACCTCCATGCACGCACATTTCCCACACTGCTCATCCCGTCGTGCATGACTTGCATGTACTCACAGTTCCCACACTGCTCATCCTGTCATGCATGACCTCCATGTACTCAAAGTTACCACACTGCTCAATCTGTCATACATGACCTGCATGTACTCACAGTTCCCACACTGTGCAACCTGTCATGCATGACCTGCATGTACTCACAGTTTCCACACAGCTCATCCCGTCATGCATGACTTGCATGTACTCACAGTTCCCTCACTGCTCATCCTGTCATGCATGACCTCCACGTACGCACAGTTCCCACAATGCTCATCCCGTCATGCATGACCTCCATGCACGCACATTTCCCACACTGCTCATCCCGTCGTGCAGGACGTGCATGTACTCACAGTTCCCACACTGCTCATCCTGTCATGCATGACCTCCATGTACTCAAAGTTACCACACTGCTCAATCTGTCATACATGACCTGCATGTACTCACAGTTCCCACACTGTGCAACCTGTCATGCATGACCTGCATGTACTCACAGTTTCCACACAGCTCACCCCGTCATGCATGACTTGCATGTACTCACAGTTCCCACACTGCTCATCCTGTCATGCATGACCTCCATGTACTCAAAGTTACCACACTGCTCAATCTGTCATACATGACCTGCATGTACTCACAGTTCCCACACTGTGCAACCTGTCATGCATGACCTGCATGTACTCACAGTTTCCACATGGCTCATCCCGTCGTGCATGACTTGCATGGACTCACAGTTCCAACACTGTTCATCACCTTGTGCACAACGTCCATTTACACACAGTTACCACACTGCTCATCATGTCGTGCGTGACCTGCATGTACTCACAGTTCCCACACTGCTCATCATGTCGTGCATGTACTCACAGTTCCCACACTGCTCATCCTGTCGTGCATGACCTGCATGTACTCACAGTTCCAGCACTGCTCATCCTGTCATGCATGACCTCCATGTACTCACAGTTCCCACACGGCTCATCCCGTTGTGCATGACTTGCATGTACTCACAGTTCCCATACTGCTCATCGCCTTGTGCATGACCTCCATGTACTCACAGTTAGCACACTGCTCATCCCATCGTGCATGACCTGCATGTACTCAGAGTTCCCACACTGCTCATCACCTTGTGCATGACCTCCATGTACTAACAGTTACCACACTGCTCATCATGTCGTGCATGACCTCCATGTACTCACACTCCCACACTGCTCAACCAGTCATGCATGACCTGCATGTACTCACAGTTCCCACACTGGTCATCCCATCGAGCATGAATGGCATGTACTCACAGTTCCCACACTGCTCATCCTGTCATGTATGACTTCCATTTACTCACGCTTACCACACTGCTCATCGCGTCATGCATGACTTGCATTTACTCCCCGTTACCACACTGCTCATCCTGTCGTGCATGACCTGCATGTACTCACAGTTCCCGCACTGCTCATCCTGTCCAGCATGACCTCCATGTACTCACACTTCCCACACTGCTCATCCAGTCATGCATGACCTGCATGTACTCACAGTTCCCACACTGCTCATCCCGTTGTGCATGAACGGCATGTACTCACAGTTACCACACTGCTCATCCCGTTGTGCATGAACGGCATGTACTCACAGTTACCACACTGCTCATCCTGTCATGCATGACTTCCATTTACTCACCGTTACCACACTGCTCATCATGTCGTGCGTGACCTGCATGTACTCACAGATACCACACTACTCATAATGTCGTGCATGTACTCACAGTTACCACACTGTTCATCCTGTTGTGCATGACCTGCATGTACTCACAGTTCCCACACTGCGCATCCTGTCATGCATGACCTCCATGTACTCACAGTTCCCACACTGCTCATCCCGTCGTGCATGACCTGCATGTTCTCACAGTTCCCACACTGCTCATCACCTCGTGCATGACCTCCATGTACTCACATTTCCCACACTGCTCATTATGTCGTGCATGTACTCACAGTTCCCACAATGCTCATCCTGTCGTGCATGACATGCATGTACTCACAGTTCCCGCACTGCTCATCCTGTCATGCATGACCTCCATGTACTCACAGTTCCCACACTGCTCATGCCGTTGTGCATGACC
Organism: Ambystoma mexicanum; assembly: GCF_040938575.1. Taxonomy (NCBI): domain Eukaryota; kingdom Metazoa; phylum Chordata; class Amphibia; order Caudata; family Ambystomatidae; genus Ambystoma; species Ambystoma mexicanum. The sequence continues at coordinate 1,717,388,242 of NC_090929.1, read as the reverse complement.
TGTATGTTCTCACATTTCCCACACTGCTCATTATGTCGTGCATGTACTCACAGTTCCCACAATGCTCATCCTGTCGTGCATGACATGCATGTACTTACAGTTCCCACAATGCTCATCACATCGTGCATGACTTGCATGTACTCACAGTTCCCACACTGCTCATCCTGTCGTGCATGACCTGCATGTACTCACATTTCCAGCACTGCTCATCCTGTCATGCATTACCTCCGTGTACTCACAGTTCCCACACTGCTCATCCCGTCGTGCATGACTTGCATGTACTCACAGTTCCCACACTGCTCATCCTGTCATGCATGACCTGCATGTACTTACCGTTCCCTCACTGTGTATCCTGTCATGCATGACCTCCATGTACTCACAGTTCCCACACTGCTCATCATGTCGTGCGTGACCTGCATTTACTCACAGTTCCCACACTGCTCATCCCGTTGTGCACAAGCTGCATGTACTCACATTTCCCACACTGCTCACCCTGTCATGCATGACCTGCACGTACTCACAGTTCTCACACTGCACATCCTGTCATGCATGACTTCGATTTACTCACCGTTACCACACTGCTCATCATGTCGTGCGTGACCTGCATGTATTCACAGTTCCCACACTGCTCATCATGTCGTGCATGTACTCACAGTTCCCACACTACTCATCCTGTCATGCATGACCTGCATGTACTCACAGTTCCCGAACTGCTCATCCTGTCATGCATGACCTCCATGTACTCACAGTTCCCACACTGCTCATCCGTCGTGCATGACCTGCATGTTCTCACAGTTCCGACACTGCTCATCACCTCGTGCATGACCTCCATGTACTCACAGTTCCCACACTGCTCATCCTGTCATGCATGACCTCCATGTACTCAAAGTTACCACACTGCTCAATCTGTCATACATGACCTGCATGTACTCACAGTTCCCACACTGTGCAACCTGTCATGCATGACCTGCATGTACTCACAGTTTCCACACAGCTCATCCCGTCGTGCATGACTTGCATGTACTCACAGTTCCCTCACTGCTCATCCTGTCATGCATGACCTCCACGTACGCACAGTTCCCACAATGCTCATCCCGTCGTGCATGACTTGCATGTACTCACAGTTCCCACACTGCTCATCCTGTCATGCATGACCTCCATGTACTCAAAGTTACCACACTGCTCAATCTGTCATACATGACCTGCATGTACTCACAATTCCCACAATTTTTCAACCTGTCATGCTTGACCTGCATGTACTCACAGTTTCCACACAGCTCATCCCGTCATGCATGACTTGCATGTACTCACAGTTCCCACACTGCTCATCCTGTCATGCATGACCTCCATGTACTCAAAGTTACCACACTGCTCAATCTGTCATACATGACCTGCATGTACTCACAGTTCCCACACTGTGCAACCTGTCATGCATGACCTGCATGTACTCACAGTTTCCACATGGCTCATCCCGTCGTGCATGACTTGCATGTATTCACAGTTCCCACACTGTTCATCACCTTGTGCACAACTTCCATTTACTCACAGTTACCACACTGCTCATCATGTCGTGCGTGACCTGCATGTACTCACAGTTCCCACACTGCTCATCATGTTGTGCATGTACTCACAGTTCCCACACTGCTCATCCTGTCGTGCATGACCTGCATGTACTCACAGTTCCATCACTGCTCATCCTGTCATGCATGACCTCCATGTACTCACAGTTCCCACACGGCTCATTCCGTTGTGCATGACTTGCATGTACTCACAGTTCCCATACTGCTCATCGCCTTGTGCATGACCTCCATGTACTGACAGTTAGCACACTGCTCATCCCATCGTGCATGACCTGCATGTACTCACAGTTCCCACACTGCTCATCACCTTGTGCATGACCTCCATGTACTAACAGTTACCACACTGCTCATCATGTCGTGCATGACCTCCATGTACTCACACTCCCACACTGCTCATCCAGTCATGCATGACCTGCATGTACTCACAGTTCCCACACTGGTCATCCCATCGTGCATGAACGGCATGTACTCACAGTTCCCACACTGCTCATCCTGTCATGCATGACTTCCATTTACTCACCGTTACCACACTGCTCATCGCGTCATGCATGACTTGCATGTACTCACAGTTCCCACACTGCTCATCCTGTCGTGCATGACCTGCATGTACTCACAGTTCCCGCACTGCTCATCCTGTCCAGCATGATCTCCATGTACTCACACTTCCCACACTGCTCATCCAGTCATACATGACCTGCATGTACTCACAGTTCCCACACTGCTCATCCCGTCGTGCATGAACGGCATGTACTCACAGTTAACACACTGCTCATCCTGTCATGCATGACTTCCATTTACTCAGCGTTACCACACTGCTCATCATGTCGTGCGTGACCTGCATGTACTCACAAATCCCACACTACTCATAATGTCGTCCATGTACTCACAGTTCCCACACTGCTCATCCCGTCGTGCATGACCTGCATGTTCTCACAGTTCCCACACTGCTCATCCCGTCGTGCATGACCTGCATGTACTCACAGTTACCACACTGCTCATCATGTCGTGCGTGACCTGCATGTACTCACAGTTCCCACAATGCTCATCCCGTCGTGCATGACCTGCATGTTCTCACAGTTGCCACACTGCTCATCATCTCGTGCATGACCTCCATGTACTAACAGTTACCACACTGCTCATCATGTCGTGCGTGACCTGCATGTACTCACAGTTCCCACAATGCTCATCATGTTGTGCGCGACATGCTTTAACTCACAGTTCCCACACTGCTCATCATGTCATGCATGTACTCACAGTTCCCACACTGCTCATCCTGTCGTGTATGAGCTGCATGTACTCACATTTCCCACACTGCTCATTATGTCGTGCATGTACTCACAGTTCCCACAATGCTCATCCTGTCGTGCATGACATGTATGTACTCACAGTTCCTGCACTGCTCATCCTGTCATGCATGACCTCCATGTACTCACAGTTCCCACACTGCTCATGCCGTTGTGCATGACCTGTATGTTCTCACATTTCCCACACTGCTCATTATGTCGTGCATGTACTCACAGTTCCCACAATGCTCACCCTGTTGTGCATGACATGCATGTACTTACAGTTCCCACACTGCTCATCACATCGTGCATGACTTGCATGTACTCACAGTTCCCACACTGCTCATCCTGTCGTGCATGACCTGCATGTACTCATAGTTCCAGCACTGCTCATCCTGTCATGCATTACCTCCGTGTACTCACAGTTCCGACACTGCTCATCCCGTCGTGCATGACTTGCATGTACTCATAGTTCCCACACTGCTCATCCTGTCATGCATGACCTGCATGTACTCACAGTTCCCTCACTGTGTATCCTATCATGCATGACATCCATGTACTCACAGTTCCCACACTGCTCATCATGTTGTGCGTGACCTGCATGTACTCACAGTTCCCACACTGCTCATCACGTCATGCATGAAATGCATGTACTCACAGTTCCCACACTGCTCATCCCGTTGTGCACAAACTGCATGTACTCACATTTCCCACACTGCTCACCCTGTCATGCTAACCTGCATGTTCTCACAGTTCTCACACTGCGCATCCTGTCATGCATGACTTCCATTTACTTAACGTTACCACACTGCTCATCATGTCGTGCGTGACCTGCATGTATTCACAGTTCCCACACTGCTCATCATGTCGTGCATGTACTCACAGTTCCCACACTACTCATCCTGTCATGCATGACCTGCATGTACTCACAGTTCCCGAACTGCTCATCCTGTCATGCATGACCTCCATGTACTCACAGTTCCCACACTGCTCATCCGTCGTGCATGACCTGCATGTTCTCACAGTTCCGACACTGCTCATCACCTCGTGCATGACCTCCATGTACTAACAGTTACCACACTGCTCATCATGTCATTCATGACCTACATGTACTCACACTTCCCACACTGCTCATCACGTCGTGCATGACTTGCATGTACTCACAGTTCCCACACTGCTCATCCTGTCGTGCATGACCTGCATGTTCTCACAGTTCCCACACTGCTCATCACCTTGTGCACGACCTGCATGTACTCACAGTTCCCACACTGCTCATCCTGTCATGCATGACGTGCATGTACTCACAGTTCCCTCACTGTGCATCCTGTCATGCATGACCTCCATGTACTCACAGTTCCCACACTACTCATCATGTCGTGCGTGACCTGCATGTACTCACAGTTCCCACACTGCTCATCACGTCGTGCATGACATGCATGTAATCACAGTTCCCACACTGCTCATCCTGTCATGCATGACCTCCATGTACTCAAAGTTACCACACTGCTCAATCTGTCATACATGACCTGCATGTACTCACAGTTCCCACACTGCTCATCCTGTCGTGCATGACCTGCATATATTCTCAGTTCCCACACTGCTCATCACCTCATGCATGACCTGCATATATTCTCAGTTCCCACACTGCTCATCAAGTCGTGCATGACCTCCATGTACTAACAGTTACCACACTGCTCATCATGGCATGCATGTACTCACAGTTCCCACACTGCTCATCCTGTCGTGCATGACCTGCATATATTCTCAGTTCCCACACTGCTCATCACCTCATGCATGACCTGCATATATTCTCAGTTCCCACACTGCTTATCACATCGGGCATGACTTCCATGTACGCACAGTTCCCACACTGCTCCTCCCGTTGTGCACGACTTGCATATACTCACAGTTCCCACACTGCTCATCCTGTCGTGCATGACCTGCATTTACTCACAGTTCCCACACTGCTCATCACCTCGTGCATGACCTGCATGTACTCACAGTTCCCACACATAGTGCATAACCTGCATGTACTCACAGTTCCCACACTGCTCATCCTGTCATGCATGACCTGCATGTACTCACAGTTCCCACACTGCTCATCACCTTGTGCATGACCTGCATGTACTCACAGTTCCCACACTGCTCATCCTGTCATGCATGACCTGCATGTACTCACAGTTCCCTCACTGCTCATCATGTAGTGCGTGACCTGCATGCATTCACAGTTCCCACACTGCTCATCATGTCGTGCATGTACTCACAGTTCCCACACTACTCATCCTGTCATGCATGACCTGCATGTACTCACAGTTCCCGCACTGCTCATCCTGTCATGCATGACCTCCATGTACTCACAGTTCCCACACTGTTCATCCGTCGTGCATGACCTGCATGTTCTCACAGTTCTGACACTGCTCATCACCTCGTGCATGACCTCCATGTACTAACAGTTACCACACTGCTCATCATGTCATTCATGGCCTACATGTACTCACACTTCCCACACTGCTCATCACGTCGTGCATGACTTGCATGTACTCACAGTTCCCACACTGCTCATCCTGTCGTGCATGACCTGCATGTTCTCACAGTTCCCACACTGCTCATCATGTCGTGCATGACCTGCATGTACTCACAGTTCCCACACTGCTCATCACGTCGTGCATGACTTGCATGTACTCACAGTTCCCACACTACTCATCATGTCGTCCGTGACCTGCATGTACTCACAGTTCCCACAATGCTCATCATGTCGTGTGTGACATGCATGTACTCACATTTCCCACACTGCTCATCATGTCATGCATGTACTCACAATTCCCACACTGCTCATCCTGTCGTGCATGACCTGCATGTACTCACAGTTCCCACACTGCTCATCACCACATGCATGACCTGCATCTATTCTCAGTTCCCACACTGCTCATCCCTTCGTGCATGGCCCGCATGTTCTCACAGTTCCCACACTGCTCATCACCTCGTGCATGACCTCCATGTACTAACAGTTACCACACTGCTCATCATGTCGTGTGTGACCTGCATGTACTCACAGTTCACACACTACTGTGTGACATGCATGTACTCACAGTTCCTGCACTGCTCATCCTTTCATGCATGACCTCCATGTACTCACAGTTCCCACACTGCTCATGCCGTTGGGCATGACCTGCATGTTCTCACAGTTCCCACACTGCTCATCACCTTGTGCATGACATATATGTACTAACAATTACCACACTGCTCATCATGTTGCGCTTGACCTGCATGTGCTTACAGTTCCCACACTGCTCATCACGTCGTGCATGAATTTCATGTACTCACAGTTCTCACACTGCTAATCCTGTCGTGCATGACCTACATGTACTCATAGTTCTGGCACTGCTCATCCTGTCATGCATGACCTCCATGTGCTCACAGTTCCCACACTGCTCATCCTGTCATGCATGACTTCCATTTACTCACCATTACCACACTGCTCATAATGTAGTGCGTGACCTGCATGTACTCACAGTTCCCACACTGCTCATCCTGTCATGCATGACCTGCATGTACTCACAGTTCCCTCACTGTGCATCCTGTCATGCATGACCTCCATGTACTCACAGTTCCCACACTGCTCATCATGTCGTGCATGACCTGCATGTACTCGCAGTTCCCACACTGCTCATCACGTCGTGCATGACATGCATGTACTCACAGTTCCCACACTGCTCATCCCGTTGTGCACAAAACTGCATGTACTCACATTTCCCACACTGCTCATCCTGTCATGCATGACCTGCATGTACTCACAGTTCTCACACTGCGCATCCTGTCATGCACGACTTCCATTTACTCACCGTTACCACACTGCTCATCATGTCGTGCGTGACCTACATGTATTCACAGTTCCCACACTGCTCATCATGTCGTGCATGTACTCACAGTTCCCACACTACTCATCCTGTCATGCATGACCTGCATGTACTCACAGTTCCCGCACTGCTCATCCTGTCATGCATGACCTCCATGTACTCACAGTTCCCACACTGCTCATCCGTCGTGCATGACCTGCATGTTCTCACAGTTCCGACACTGCTCATCACCTCGTGCATGACCTCCATGTACTAACAGTTACCACACTGCTCATCATGTCATTCATGACCTACATGTACTCACACTTCCCACACTGCTCATCACGTCGTGCATGACTTGCATGTACTCACAGTTCCCACACTGCTCATCCTGTCGTGCATGACCTGCATGTTCTCACAGTTCCCACACTGCTCATTACCTTGTGCACGACCTGCATGTACTCACAGTTCCCACACTGCTCATCCTGTCATGCATGACGTGCACGTACTCACAGTTCCCTCACTGTGCATCCTGTCATGCATGACCTCCATGTACTCACAGTTCCCACACTGCTGATCATGTTGTGCGTGACCTGCATGTACTCACAGTTCCCACACTGCTCATCACGTCGTGCATGACATGCATGTAATCACAGTTCCCACACTGCTCATCCCGTTGTGCACAAACTGCATGTACTCATATTTCACACACTGCTCATCCTGTCGTGCATGACCTGCATGTTCTCACAGTTCCCACACTGCTCATCACCTTGTGCATGACCTGCATATACTCACAGTTCCCACACTGCTCATCCTGTCATGCATGACCTGCATGTACTCACAGTTCCCTCACTGCTCATCCTGTCATGCATGACCTCCATGTACTCACAGTTCCCACACTGCTCATCACCTTGTGCATGACCTGCATGTACTCGCAGTTCCCACACTGCTCATCCTGTCATGCATGACCTGCATGTGCTCACAGTTCCCACACTGCTCATCCTGTCGTGCATGACCTGCATGTACTCACAGTTCCAGCACTGCTCATCCTGTCATGCATGACCTCCGTGTACTCACAGTTCCCACACTGCTCATCCCATCGTGCATGACCTGCATTTACTCACAGTTCCCACACTGCTCATCCTGTCATGCATGACCTGCATGTACTCACAGTTCCCTCACTGTGTATCCTGTCATGCATGACCTCCATGTACTCACAGTTCCCACACTGCTCATAATGTCGTGCGTGACCTGCATGTACTCACAGTTCCCACACTGCTCATCACGTCGTGCATGACATGCATGTACTCACAGTTCCCACACTGCACATCCCGTTGTGCACAAACTGCATGTACTCACATTTCCCACACTGCTCATCCTGTCATGCATGACCTGCATGTACTGACAGTTCTCACACTGCGCATCCTGTCATGCATGACTTCCATTTACTCACCGTTACCACACTGCTCATCATGTAGTGCGTGACCTGCATGCATTCACAGTTCCCACACTGCTCATCATGTCGTGCATGTACTCACAGTTCCCACACTACTCATCCTGTCATGCATGACCTGCATGTACTCACAGTTCCCGCACTGCTCATCCTGTCATGCATGACCTCCATGTACTCACAGTTCCCACACTGCTCATCCGTCGTGCATGACCTGCATGTTCTCACAGTTCTGACACTGCTCATCACCTCGTGCATGACCTCCATGTACTAACAGTTACCACACTGCTCATCATGTCATTCATGGCCTACATGTACTCACACTTCCCACACTGCTCATCACGTCGTGCATGACTTGCATGTACTCACAGTTCCCACACTGCTCATCCTGTCGTGCATGACCTGCATGTTCTCACAGTTCCCACACTGCTCATCACCTTGTGCATGACCTGCATGTACTCACAGTTCCCACACTGCTCATCACGTCATGTATGACATGCATGTTCTCACAGTTCCAACACTGCTCATCACCTTGTGCATGACCTGCATGTACTCACAGTTCCCATACTGCTCATCCTATCATGCATGACCTGCATGTACTCACAGTTCCCTCACTGCTCATCCTGTCATGCATAACCTCCGTATACTCACAGTTCCCACACTGCTCATCCCGTCGTGCATGACTTGCATGTACTCACAGTTCCCACACTGCTCATCCTGTCATGCATGACCAGCATGTACTCACAGTTCCCTCACTGTGCATCCTGTCATGCATGACCTCCATGTACTCACAGTTCCCACACTGTTCATCATGTCGTGTGTGACCTGCATGTACTCACAGTTCCCACACTGCTCATCACGTCATGCATGACATGCATGTACTCACATTTCCCACACTGCTCATCCCGTTGTGCACAAACTGCATGTACTCACATTTCCCACACTGCTCATCCTGTCATGCATGACCTGCATGTACTCACAGTTCTAACACTGCGCATCCTGTCATGCATGACTTCCATTTACTCACCATTACCACACTGCTCATCATGTCGTGCGTGACCTGCATGTATTCACAGTTCCCACACTGCTCATCATGTCGTGCATGTACTCACAGTTCCCACACTACTCATCTGTCATGCACGACCTGCATGTACTCACAGTTCCCACACTGCTCATCCTGTCATGCATGACGTGCATGTACTCACAGTTCCCTCACTGTGCATCCTGTCATGCATGACCTCCATGTACTCACAGTTCCCACACTGCTCATCATGTCGTGCGTGACCTGCATGTACTCACAGTTCCCACACTGCTCATCACGTCGTGCATGACATGCATGTAATCACAGTTCCCACACTGCTCATCCCGTTGTGCACAAACTGCATGTACTCATATTTCACACACTGCTCATCCTGTCGTGCATGACCTGCATGTTCTCACAGTTCCCACACTGCTCATCACCTTTTGCATGACCTGCATATACTCACAGTTCCCACACTGCTCATCCTGTCATGCATGACCTGCATGTACTCACAGTTCCCTCACTGCTCATCCTGTCATGCATGACCTCCGTGTACTCACAGTTCCCACACTGCTCATCACCTTGTGCATGACCTGCATGTACTTGCAGTTCCCACACTGCTCATCCTGTCATGCATGACCTGCATGTGCTCACAGTTCCCACACTGCTCATCCTGTCGTGCATGACCTGCATGTACTCACAGTTCCAGCACTGCTCATCCTGTCATGCATGACCTCCGTGTACTCACAGTTCCCACACTGCTCATCCCATCGTGCATGACCTGCATTTACTCACAGTTCCCACACTGCTCATCCTGTCATGCATGACCTGCATGTACTCACAATTCCCTCACTGTGTATCCTGTCATGCATGACCTCCATGTACTCACAGTTCCCACACTGCTCATAATGTCGTGCGTGACCTGCATGTACTCACAGTTCCCACACTGCTCATCACGTCGTGCATGACATGCATGTACTCACAGTTCCCACACTGCACATCCCGTTGTGCACAAATTGCATGTACTCACATTTCCCACACTGCTCATCCTGTCATGCATGACCTGCATGTACTCACAGTTCTCACACTGCGCATCCTGTCTTGCATGACTTCCATTTACTCACCGTTACCACACTGCTCATCATGTAGTGCGTGACCTGCATGCATTCACAGTTCCCACACTGCTCATCATGTCGTGCATGTACTCACAGTTCCCACACTACTCATCCTGTCATGCATGACCTGCATGTACTCACAGTTCCCGCACTGCTCATCCTGTCATGCATGACCTCCATGTACTCACAGTTCCCACACTGCTCATCCGTCGTGCATGACCTGCATGTTCTCACAGTTCTGACACTGCTCATCACCTCGTGCATGACCTCCATGTACTAACAGTTACCACACTGCTCATCATGTCATTCATGGCCTACATGTACTCACACTTCCCACACTGCTCATCACGTCGTGCATGACTTGCATGTACTCACAGTTCCCACACTGCTCATCCTGTCGTGCATGACCTGCATGTTCTCACAGTTCCCACACTGCTCATCACCTTGTGCATGACCTGCATGTACTCACAGTTCCCACACTGCTCATCACGTCGTGCATGACATGCATGTTCTCACAGTTCCCACACTGCTCATCACCTTGTGGATGACCTGCATGTACTCACAGTTCCCATACTGCTCATCCTGTCATGCATGACCTGCATGTACTCACAGTTCCCTCACTGCTCATCCTGTCATGCATAACCTCCGTATACTCACAGTTCCCACACTGCTCATCCCGTCGTGCATGACCTGCATGTACTTACAGTTCCCACACTGCTCATCCTGTCATGCATGACCAGCATGTACTCACAGTTCCCTCACTGTGCATCCTGTCATGCATGACCTCCATGTACTCACAGTTCCCACACTGTTCATCATGTCGTGTGTGACCTGCATGTACTCACAGTTCCCACACTGCTCATCACGTCATGCATGACATGCATGTACTCACATTTCCCACACTGCTCATCCCGTTGTGCACAAACTGCATGTACTCACATTTCCCACACTGCTCATCCTGTCATGCATGACCTGCATGTACTCACAGTTCTAACACTGCGCATCCTGTCATGCATGACTTCCATTTACTCACCGTTACCACACTGATCATCATGTCGTGCGTGACCTGCATGTATTCACAGTTCTCACACTGCTCATCATGTCGTGCATGTACTCACAGTTCCCACACTACTCATCCTGTCATGCATGACCTGCATGTACTCACAGTTCCCGCACTGCTCATCCTGTCATGCATGACCTCCATGTACTCACAGTTCCCACACTGCTCATCCGTCATGCATGACCTGCATGTTCTCACAGTTCCGACACTGCTCATCACCTCTTGCATAACCTCCATGTACTAACAGTTACCACACTGCTCATCATGTCATTCATGACCTACATGTACTCACACTTCCCACACTGCTCATCACGTCGTGCATGACTTGCATGTACTCACAGTTCCCACACTGATCATCACGTCGTGCATGACTTGCATGTACTCACAGTTCCCACACTGCTCATCATGTCGTGCATGACCTGCATGTACTCACAGTTCCCACACTGCTCATCACGTCGTGCATGACTTGCATGTACTCACAGTTCCCACACTGCTCATCATGTCGTCCATGACCTGCATGTACTCACAGTTCCCACACTGCTCATCACCTCATACATGACCTGCATCTATTCTCAGTTCCCCCACTGCTCATCCCTTTGTGCATGGCCCGCATGTTCTCACAGTTCCCACACTGCTCATCACCTCGTGCATGACCTCCATGTACTAACAGTTACCACACTGCTCATCATGTCGTGCGTGACCTGCATGTACTCACAGTTCACACACTGCTGTGTGACCTGCATGTACTCACATTTCCCACGCTGCTCATTATGTCATGCATGTACTCACAATTCCCACAATGTTCATCCTGTCGTGCATGACTTGCATGTACTCACAGTTCCTGCACTGCTCATCCTTTCATGCATGACCTCCATGTACTCACAGTTCCCACACTGCTCATGCCATTGTGCATGACCTGCATGTTCTCACAGTTCCCACACTGCTCATCACCTTGTGCATGACATATATGTACTAACAATTACCACACTGCTCATCATGTTGCGCTTGACCTGCATGTGCTTACAGTTCCCACACTGCTCATCACGTCGTGCATGAATTTCATGTACTCACAGTTCTCACACTGCTAATCCTGTCGTGCATGACCTACATGTACTCATAGTTCTGGCACTGCTCATCCTGTCATGCATGACCTCCATGTGCTCACAGTTCCCACACTGCTCATCCTGTCGTGCATGACTTCCATTTACTCACCATTACCACACTGCTCATAATGTCGTGCGTGACCTGCATGTACTCACAGTTCCCACACTGCTCATCCTGTCATGCATGACCTGCATGTACTCACAGTTCCCACACTGCTCATCACCTTGTGCATGACCTGCATGTACTCACAGTTCCCACACTGCTCATCCTGTCATGCATGACCTGCATGTACTCACAGTTCCCTCACTGCTCATCCTGTCATGCATGACCTCCGTGTACTCACAGTTCCCACACTGCTCATCCCGTCGTGCATGACCTGCATGTACTCACAGTTCCCACACTGCTCATCCTGTCATGCATGACCTGCATGTACTCACAGTTCCCTCACTGTGCATCCTGTCATGCATGACCTCCATGTACTCACAGTTACCATACTGCTCATCATGTCATGCGTGACCTGCATGTACTCACAGTTCCCACACTGCTCATCACGTCGTGCATGACATGCATGTACTCACAGTTCCCACACTGCTCATCCCGTTGTGCACAAACTGCATGTACTCACATTTCCCACACTGCTCATCCTATCATGCATGACCTGCATGTACTCACAGTTCTCACACTGCGCATCCTGTCATGCATGACTTCCATTTACTCACCGTTACCACACTGCTCATCATGTCGTGCGTGACCTGCATGTATTCACAGTTCCCACACTGCTCATCATGTCGTGCATGTACTTACAGTTCCCACACTACTCATCCTGTCATGCATGACCTGCATGTACTCACAGTTCCTGCACTGCTCATCCTGTCATGCATGACCTCCATGTACTCCCAGTTCCCACACTGCTCATCCGTCGTGCATGACCTGCATGTTCTCACAGTTCCGACACTGCTCATCACCTCGTGCATGACCTCCATGTACTAACAGTTACCACACTGCTCATCATGTCATTCATGACCTACATGTACTCACACTTCCCACACTGCTCATCACGTCGTGCATGACTTGCATGTACTCACAGTTCCCACACTGCTCATCCTGTCGTGCATGACCTGCATGTTCTCACAGTTCCCACACTGCTCATCATGTCGTGCATGACCTGCATGTACTCACAGTTCCCACACTGCTCATCACGTCGTGCATGACTTGCATGTACTCACAGTTCCCACACTACTCATCATGTCGTCCGTGACCTGCATGTACTCACAGTTCCCACAATGCTCATCATGTCGTGTGTGACATGCATGTACTCACAGTTCCCACACTGCTCATCATGTCATGCATGTACTCACAATTCCCACACTGCTCATCCTGTCGTGCATGACCTGCATGTACTCACAGTTCCCACACTGCTCATCACCACATGCATGACCTGCATCTATTCTCAGTTCCCACACTGCTCATCCCTTCGTGCATGGCCCGCATGTTCTCACAGTTCCCACACTGCTCATCACCTCGTGCATGACCTCCATGTACTAACAGTTACCACACTGCTCACCATGTCGTGTGTGACCTGCATGTACTCACAGTTCACACACTACTGTGTGACATGCATGTACTCACAGTTCCTGCACTGCTCATCCTTTCATGCATTACCTCCATGTACTCACAGTTCCCACACTGCTCATGCCGTTGGGCATGACCTGCATGTTCTCACAGTTCCCACACTGCTCATCACCTTGTGCATGACATATATGTACTAACAATTACCACACTGCTCATCATGTTGCGCTTGACCTGCATGTGCTTACAGTTCCCACACTGCTCATCACGTCGTGCATGAATTTCATGTACTCACAGTTCTCACACTGCTAATCCTGTCGTGCATGACCTACATGTACTCATAGTTCTGGCACTGCTCATCCTGTCATGCATGACCTCCATGTGCTCACAGTTCCCATACTGCTCATCCTGTCGTGCATGACTTCCATTTACTCACCATTACCACACTGCTCATAATGTCGTGCGTGACCTGCATGTACTCACAGTTCCCACACTGCTCATCCTGTCATGCATGACCTGCATGTACTCACAGTTCCCTCACTGTGCATCCTGTCATGCATGACCTCCATGTACTCACAGTTCCCACACTGCTCATCATGTCGTGCATGACCTGCATGTACTCGCAGTTCCCACACTGCTCATCACGTCGTGCATGACATGCATGTACTCACAGTTCCCACACTGCTCATCACCTCGTGCATGACCTCCATGTACTAACAGTTACCACACTGCTAATCATGTCGTGCGTGACATGCATGTACTCACAGTTCCCACACTGCTCATCATGTCATGCATGTACTCACAATTCCCACACTGCTCATCCTGTCATGCATGACCTGCATGTACTCACAGTTCCTACACTGCTCATCACCTCATGCATGACCTGCATCTATTCTCAGTTCCCCCACTGCTCATCCCTTTGTGCATGGCCCGCATGTTCTCACAGTTCCCACACTGCTCATCACCTCGTGCATGACCTCCATGTACTAACAGTTACCACACTGCTCATCATGTCGTGCGTGACCTGCATGTACTCACAGTTCACACACTGCTGTGTGACCTGCATGTACTCACATTTCCCACGCTGCTCATTATGTCATGCATGTACTCACAATTCCCACAATGTTCATCCTGTCGTGCATGACTTGCATGTACTCACAGTTCCTGCACTGCTCATCCTTTCATGCATGACCTCCATGTACTCACAGTTCCCACACTGCTCATGCCATTGTGCATGACCTGCATGTTCTCACAGTTCCCACACTGCTCATCACCTTGTGCATGACATATATGTACTAACAATTACCACACTGCTCATCATGTTGCGCTTGACCTGCATGTGCTTACAGTTCCCACACTGCTCATCACGTCGTGCATGAATTTCATGTACTCACAGTTCTCACACTGCTAATCCTGTCGTGCATGACCTACATGTACTCATAGTTCTGGCACTGCTCATCCTGTCATGCATGACCTCCATGTGCTCACAGTTCCCACACTGCTCATCCTGTCGTGCATGACTTCCATTTACTCACCATTACCACACTGCTCATAATGTCGTGCGTGACCTGCATGTACTCACAGTTCCCACACTGCTCATCCTGTCATGCATGACCTGCATGTACTCACAGTTCCCACACTGCTCATCACCTTGTGCATGACCTGCATGTACTCACAGTTCCCACACTGCTCATCCTGTCATGCATGACCTGCATGTACTCACAGTTCCCTCACTGCTCATCCTGTCATGCATGACCTCCGTGTACTCACAGTTCCCACACTGCTCATCCCGTCGTGCATGACCTGCATGTACTCACAGTTCCCACACTGCTCATCCTGTCATGCATGACCTGCATGTACTCACAGTTCCCTCACTGTGCATCCTGTCATGCATGACCTCCATGTACTCACAGTTACCATACTGCTCATCATGTCATGCGTGACCTGCATGTACTCACAGTTCCCACACTGCTCATCACGTCGTGCATGACATGCATGTACTCACAGTTCCCACACTGCTCATCCCGTTGTGCACAAACTGCATGTACTCACATTTCCCACACTGCTCATCCTATCATGCATGACCTGCATGTACTCACAGTTCTCACACTGCGCATCCTGTCATGCATGACTTCCATTTACTCACCGTTACCACACTGCTCATCATGTCGTGCGTGACCTGCATGTATTCACAGTTCCCACACTGCTCATCATGTCGTGCATGTACTTACAGTTCCCACACTACTCATCCTGTCATGCATGACCTGCATGTACTCACAGTTCCTGCACTGCTCATCCTGTCATGCATGACCTCCATGTACTCCCAGTTCCCACACTGCTCATCCGTCGTGCATGACCTGCATGTTCTCACAGTTCCGACACTGCTCATCACCTCGTGCATGACCTCCATGTACTAACAGTTACCACACTGCTCATCATGTCATTCATGACCTACATGTACTCACACTTCCCACACTGCTCATCACGTCGTGCATGACTTGCATGTACTCACAGTTCCCACACTGCTCATCCTGTCGTGCATGACCTGCATGTTCTCACAGTTCCCACACTGCTCATCATGTCGTGCATGACCTGCATGTACTCACAGTTCCCACACTGCTCATCACGTCGTGCATGACTTGCATGTACTCACAGTTCCCACACTACTCATCATGTCGTCCGTGACCTGCATGTACTCACAGTTCCCACAATGCTCATCATGTCGTGTGTGACATGCATGTACTCACAGTTCCCACACTGCTCATCATGTCATGCATGTACTCACAATTCCCACACTGCTCATCCTGTCGTGCATGACCTGCATGTACTCACAGTTCCCACACTGCTCATCACCACATGCATGACCTGCATCTATTCTCAGTTCCCACACTGCTCATCCCTTCGTGCATGGCCCGCATGTTCTCACAGTTCCCACACTGCTCATCACCTCGTGCATGACCTCCATGTACTAACAGTTACCACACTGCTCATCATGTCGTGTGTGACCTGCATGTACTCACAGTTCACACACTACTGTGTGACATGCATGTACTCACAGTTCCTGCACTGCTCATCCTTTCATGCATTACCTCCATGTACTCACAGTTCCCACACTGCTCATGCCGTTGGGCATGACCTGCATGTTCTCACAGTTCCCACACTGCTCATCACCTTGTGCATGACATATATGTACTAACAATTACCACACTGCTCATCATGTTGCGCTTGACCTGCATGTGCTTACAGTTCCCACACTGCTCATCACGTCGTGCATGAATTTCATGTACTCACAGTTCTCACACTGCTAATCCTGTCGTGCATGACCTACATGTACTCATAGTTCTGGCACTGCTCATCCTGTCATGCATGACCTCCATGTGCTCACAGTTCCCATACTGCTCATCCTGTCGTGCATGACTTCCATTTACTCACCATTACCACACTGCTCATAATGTCGTGCGTGACCTGCATGTACTCACAGTTCCCACACTGCTCATCCTGTCATGCATGACCTGCATGTACTCACAGTTCCCTCACTGTGCATCCTGTCATGCATGACCTCCATGTACTCACAGTTCCCACACTGCTCATCATGTCGTGCATGACCTGCATGTACTCGCAGTTCCCACACTGCTCATCACGTCGTGCATGACATGCATGTACTCACAGTTCCCACACTGCTCATTCCGTTGTGCACAAAACTGCATGTACTCACATTTCTCACACTGCTCATCCTGTCATGCATGACCTGCATGTACTCACAGTTCTCACACTGCGCATCCTGTCATGCACGACTTCCATTTACTCACTGTTACCACACTGCTCATCATGTCGTGCGTGACATACATGTATTCACAGTTCCCACACTGCTCATCATGTCGTGCATGTACTCACAGTTCCCACACTACTCATCCTGTCATGCATGACCTGCATGTACTCACAGTTCCCGCACTGCTCATCCTGTCATGCATGACCTCCATGTACTCACAGTTCCCAAACTGCTCATCCGTCGTGCATGACCTGCATGTTCTCACAGTTCCGACACTGCTCATCACCTCGTGCATTACATCCATGTACTAACAGTTACCACACTGCTCATCATGTCATTCATGACCTACATGTACTTACACTTCCCACACTGCTCATCACATCGTGCATGACTTGCATGTACTCACAGTTCCCACACTGCTCATCCTGTCGTGCATGACCTGCATGTTCTCACAGTTCCCACACTGCTCATCACCTTGTGCATGACCTGCATGTACTTCCAGTTCCCACACTGCCCATCCTGTCATGCATGGCCTGCATGTACTCACAGTTCCCTCACTGTGCATCCTGTCATGCATGACCTCCATGTACTCACAGTTCCCACACTGCTCATCATGTCGTGCGTGACATGTATGTACTCACAGTTACCACACTGCTCATCACGTCGTGCTTGACATGCATGTACTCACAGTTCCCACACTGCTCATTCCGTTGTGCACAAACGCATGTACTCACATTTCCCCCACTGCTCATCCTGTCGTGCATGACCTGCATGTTCTCACAGTTCCCACACTGCTCATCACCTTGTGCATGACCTGCATGTACTCACAGTTCCCTCACTGTGCATCCTGTCATGCATGACCTCCATGTACTCACAGTTCCCACACTGCTCATCATGTCGTGCATGACCTGCATGTACTCGCAGTTCCCACACTGCTCATCACGTCGTGCATGACATGCATGTACTCACAGTTCCCACACTGCTCATTCCGTTGTGCACAAAACTGCATGTACTCACATTTCTCACACTGCTCATCCTGTCATGCATGACCTGCATGTACTCACAGTTCTCACACTGCGCATCCTGTCATGCACGACTTCCATTTACTCACTGTTACCACACTGCTCATCATGTCGTGCGTGACATACATGTATTCACAGTTCCCACACTGCTCATCATGTCGTGCATGTACTCACAGTTCCCACACTACTCATCCTGTCATGCATGACCTGCATGTACTCACAGTTCCCGCACTGCTCATCCTGTCATGCATGACCTCCATGTACTCACAGTTCCCAAACTGCTCATCCGTCGTGCATGACCTGCATGTTCTCACAGTTCCGACACTGCTCATCACCTCGTGCATTACATCCATGTACTAACAGTTACCACACTGCTCATCATGTCATTCATGACCTACATGTACTTACACTTCCCACACTGCTCATCACATCGTGCATGACTTGCATGTACTCACAGTTCCCACACTGCTCATCCTGTCGTGCATGACCTGCATGTTCTCACAGTTCCCACACTGCTCATCACCTTGTGCATGACCTGCATGTACTTCCAGTTCCCACACTGCCCATCCTGTCATGCATGGCCTGCATGTACTCACAGTTCCCTCACTGTGCATCCTGTCATGCATGACCTCCATGTACTCACAGTTCCCACACTGCTCATCATGTCGTGCGTGACATGTATGTACTCACAGTTACCACACTGCTCATCACGTCGTGCTTGACATGCATGTACTCACAGTTCCCACACTGCTCATTCCGTTGTGCACAAACGCATGTACTCACATTTCCCCCACTGCTCATCCTGTCGTGCATGACCTGCATGTTCTCACAGTTCCCACACTGCTCATCACCTTGTGCATGACCTGCATGTACTCACAGTTCCCACACTGCTCATCCTGTCATGCATGACCTGCATGTACTCACAGTTCCCTCACTGCTCATCCTGTCATGCATGACCTCCGTGTACTCACAGTTCCCACACTGCTCATCCCGTCGTGCATGACCTGCATGTACTCACAGTTCCCACACTGCTCATCCTGTCATGCATGACCTGCATGTACTCACAGTTCCCTCACTGTGCATCCTGTCATGCATGACCTCCATGTACTCACAGTTCCCATACTGCTCATCATGTCGTGCGTGACCTGCATGTACTCACAGTTCCCACACTGCTCATCACGTCGTGCATGACATGCATGTACTCACAGTTCCCACACTGCTCATCCCGTTGTGCACAAACTGCATGTACTCACATTTCCCACACTGCTCATCCTGTCATGCATGACCTGCATGTACTCACAGTTCTCACACTGCGCATCCTGTCATGTATGACTTCCATTTACTCACCGTTACCACACTGCTCATCATGTCGTGCGTGACCTGCATGTATTCACAGTTCCCACACTGCTCATCATGTCGTGCATGTACTCACAGTTCCCACACTACTCATCCTGTCATGCATGACCTGCATGTACTCACAGTTCCTGCACTGCTCATCCTGTCATGCATGACCTCCATGTACTCCCAGTTCCCACACTGCTCATCCGTCGTGCATGACCTGCATGTTCTCACAGTTCCGACACTGCTCATCACCTCGTGCATGACCTCCATGTACTAACAGATACCACACTGCTCATCATGTCATTCATGACCTACATGTACTCACACTTCCCACACTGCTCATCACGTCGTGCATGACTTGCATGTACTCACAGTTCCCACACTGCTCATCCTGTCGTGCATGACCTGCATGTTCTCACAGTTCCCACACTGCTCATCATGTCGTGCATGACCTGCATGTACTCACAGTTCCCACACTGCTCATCACGTCGTGCATGACTTGCATGTACTCACAGTTCCCACACTACTCATCATGTCGTCCGTGACCTGCATGTACTCACAGTTCCCACAATGCTCATCATGTCGTGTGTGACATGCATGTACTCACAGTTCCCACACTGCTCATCATGTCATGCATGTACTCACAATTCCCACACTGCTCATCCTGTCGTGCATGACCTGCATGTACTCACAGTTCCCACACTGCTCATCACCACATGCATGACCTGCATCTATTCTCAGTTCCCACACTGCTCATCCCTTCGTGCATGGCCCGGATGTTCTCACAGTTCCCACACTGCTCATCACCTTGTGCATGACCTCCATGTACTAACAGTTACCACACTGCTCATCATGTCGTGTGTGACCTGCATGTACTCACAGTTCACACACTACTGTGTGACCTGCATGTACTCACATTTCCCACACTGCTCATTATGTCATGCATTTACTCACAATTCCCACAATGCTCATCCTTTCGTGCATGACATGCATGTACTCACAGTTCCTGCACTGCTCATCCTTTCATGCATGACCTCCATGTACTCACAGTTCCCACACTGCTCATGCCGTTGTGCATGACCTGCATGTTCTCACAGTTCCCACACTGCTCATCACCTTGTGCATGACATCCATGTACTAACAATTACCACACTGCTCATCATGTCGCGCTTGACCTGCATGTACTTACAGTTCCCACACTGCTCATCATGTCATGCATGAATTTCATGTACTCACAGTTCTCATACTGCTAATCCTGTCGTGCATGAGCTACATGTACTCACAGTTCCGGCACTGCTCATCCTGTCATGCATGACCTCCATGTGCTCACAGTTCCCACACTGCTCATCCTGTCGTGCACAACCTGCATGTACTCACAGTTCCCACACTGCTCATCCTGTCATTCAGGAACTGCATGTACTCACAGTTCCCACACTGCGCATCCTGTCATGCATGACCTCCATGTACTCACAGTTCCCATACAGCTCATCATGTCATGCGTGACCTGCATGTACTCACAGTTCCCACACTGCTCATTGCGTTATGCATAACTTGCATGCACTCACAGTTCCTACACTGCTCATCACTTCGTGCATGACCTCCATGTACTAACAGTTACCACGCTGCTCATCATGTCGTGCGTGACCTGCATGTACTCACAGTTCCCCCACTGCTCATCATGTTGTGTGTGACCTGCATGTACTCACATTTCCCACACTGCTCATTATGTCATGCATGTACTCACAGTTCCCACACTGCTCATCACATTGTGCATGACCTGCATGTGCTCAGTACTCACAGTTCCCACAGGGTACAAGGAACGGAAGCAGCTAAGGAAAAGCCAGAGTCCCCCAGCCTGCTTATGCTGAAATTTACCTTTGGTGTGAGGTTGAAGCAAAACTAAAGCCCAACTGAACTGTAAAGGTGATTCTCATTTTCAAGGAGCACAGACTGTGGTGTCATGAGCAGTGCTTGGCAGTGGGGAAAGCTTTGCCCGCAAATATATATGGCTTTTACGTTTTGCGCTGCAACCAATGTTCTTTCAGTGTCTCTATACATGAAAGTAACCCTTCTCCGTCCCACCGCCTCCATCATAGGTGCGCTTAGTTCTTCAGCGGTCCCCACTCTTCCTCCATCCTCCCATCCTCCATTCATCCACAGATGCTAAACCACTCGCTACCTCCTTTCATGATCCGCAGCTACTCAGAAATACCTGGGCCTGTTGGTCTTTCTTCTGTTGTTGTGCTTGGGGTTGTTGTTGCTTTTCGTACTCTGGCAGCTGTTCGAAAGAAAGCAGAGGTGTGTACGTTATTCACCTGGGGTGCAGAGAAGCTCAAATGCTGGTGTTTCAGGACTAAAGTGGCTTACCTCATTCCTAACAAACCGAACCAAAGGAACCTACCTACCACCGTTCACCTCAAGCACCAAAAATATATCCTGCCGAGTCCCAAAGGGATCCAGACTTTCCCCTCTGCTTTTCAACAATCATATCCCTGATACTCACAAGAATTGACTACGCAAGCAGCCTCTACCTAGGAATGCTGGAAAGACTCACCAAGAAACTCCAAAGGGTGCAAAATGCAGCAGCCAGGATCCTATTCAGACTAAACCGAAGAGACCACATCACTCCAGCACTGAAAAGCCTACACTGGTTACCAGTAAAAAAGCACATCAAATTCAAAGCACTCTGCATTGCCCACAAAGCCTTGCACAGACAATGAGTAGAATTCCTCCAAGACAAGATTAGCCGGTATCACCCAGGAAGTGAACTAAAATGCAGCAGCGATCTACAAATAGAGTCAAAACACTACCAAAAAAGGAAATTCGGCAGAACAGCGTTCTCACATCTAATTGCTAACTGGAACAACATGCACAAAGCAATTAGAACCACCGAAGACCACATCACCTTCAGGAAACTGCTCAAAACCTGGCTGTTCAGCAGACAACGACAACCTCGAAGGAACATCAGCAACAACAACACCACAGACAAACAACTAGAGAAAGGACGAGATGGGCCAAAGAACCATAAACGAGAGCCTGGCTAGAGTCCATCTAGCAGCACCCAAAGAGCCGCGCCAGAGGCTCCAACAAACTGACTGACTTACTAACCCATGTTCCCCTTCTGCCCCTCCTTTATAACTGATGCCACTACACCAGACCTTGAGCTGGCCACACTACACATAAACAAACAGTGTATCAATACCATGAAGCATACCTAGAGTGAACCACCCACATAGTCCATAAATCCAACAACACGCAACTTCACACTAAGATACCGGATTATTTTATACGGCCAACCATGACTCAGGATCCCCTATGGACACTCCCTAAGCAGTGCACACGACGAAACCCACCTTAACCCACACAACACACTAACACCAACACAGAACACCACCACACACCAGAGGCACTGAATCTCACCCATATGGTTACAAAGCACAAGGCCTCTTGCACAAATTACCACATGCAAAACAACACTCACAGACGCCAGTTCCTCCTGGTCCTGAAGCTATCCTCTCACCCTATCCCCACTAACCTCCCACTGCCCCTCTCTTGCAGAGCCACGCGAGCGCCTGGAGATTGCCCCTGGGTGGTAGCGGTATAAATCAGCCTAACATAACATATCTTGGAGTATTCCAAGGAGGCCTATCATGGGTACTCACAGTGCCGGATTATCCATTAGGCCAAGTAGGCACCAGCCTCTGGGCCCCACTCCTTTTAGGGACCCTGCGACAACAGTCAAAATAAAGCGGTGCAGAGAATTAAAAATTCATTAGGAGATAATTGCGAGGGGGGGTCCAACATTTCGAATGCATGGGGGCCTCCACAAGATTTAATCCGGCACTGGGTACACATAGCAGCTACCCCAAAACTCCCCTCTTCACAAACTCCCGAGGAAGAGCTCTGTGAATACCTGGCGTAACCAGGAAATGTATTGGACTCACTTGCTTGATAAACTTATATTTAAAAAGATCATTTTGAATTCTGACAGGCAGAAAGAGACTGAAAACCACAGCGCTTGTACAGTTAGTAATCAAATGGAAACACACAAAAAGAGAACTGATTAAGTGGTTGGTGATATTACCGCTGAGGGTGATTGTATCGAATCGTGGTACCCCTGCCCAGGTACTCCACCAATCAAAAGACTAAACACATGATACAATTGCACTGTGTGTGTTCACCAATATTTGCTATATATAAGGCTTAAAAGTCCTGTGTATCCGCTTGTATAAAGAAAGTGACTAGAATTGACTCATTCTGTAGTGTTGCAATCCTACGAGTGTTGTATATCACCGCGCATGCGAGAATCAATCCGCTCAGAGATGCTTTTCAGCCGCCAGTAAACGGCTGCGTGATATGAAAAGCATCTCTGAGCGGATACACAGGACGTTTAAGCCTTCAAGAAGCGCTGTGCTCGAAACACGTGTTGGCTGAAACCAACTCATTAACCTTATTCATATATAAAAATGATTGGTGACCACGAGCAGTGTAATTGTATCATTTGTTTAGTCTTATATTTGAAAAGCCCGCACACTTTTAGTGCACCCCACACTACAGAATATAATGAAAAATGTCTTGGGGAAATCTGCCATCAAAAACCCATCTTCATATTTAACTTTTCTGATCATTTTTCTGGACTTTATAATGGAGTCTTCCAATACCTTCATTCTTTGAAAGGATTTTGACCCAGTACTTACAAAGGCCTAAATGCATTAGGGGTTCTCAGATGCATCATTTTAATTGTGCATTTCCTGCTTTTTGGCTTTATTTCTGATGTCGGAGGACAGAATTTAGCACAGTCAGCACTGCGGGTGCCACAGAAGTCAGGCGTGTCACATACATGAGGATTGGGTTCTGTGTGAGTGAGCGAGACGACGCGTGAGCAGGGAAAGACTTGAGGACCACACTTGTGTCCTGCAGGACCCCTATAGCCAGAGCCCCCATCTTCCACTCACCAGCATACACATGCTTTCTCCTCGGGTATGATAGACAGTTGCCGTTTCGGAATTTACCCCGTGTCTCTGTTGGGACATTATTTGGAGAGTCCTTAGATGTTCACCCAATCCCCGCTTTATCCAAACTCTTTGCACGGGATTTGGAAAGTATTGCTCACCGGCGAAACTTTCCTGTAAACCAATCCGCTGACTCCCCTTCGCACACACTTCCTCAAACAGCATGAGCATGGATGCCCTGTCAGTTAGTTTCAAGAGCGTCCAGCTTCCCTGCGAGTCTGCAGCCTCTTCTCCCAGATAGAAGCAGGGGCCTGTGGGAAAGGACCAGTCGCTCTCCTATGTCCTAATAGCAGCACTTTGAAGAAGTAGGGTCTTCTTTCATTGCAGATTCCAGCACCCAGACGTGTTCCCAAAATGCCCATTACAATAGGATTGCAGAGGTACAAGATGCTAAGTGCATGGACGTCAAAACCTTTATTGTCAAAAGGGCAGCGTGGTCAACAAAAGGTTAAGGCAGGCAGTGGAACTGCAGAGAGATGCAGGCGGAATAACCACAGGGGCACTCAACCCAGAGGACAGGCACTCTCAAGGGCGCAGAGCTCCTGGTGACAGCTCACACGCCTGACCATGCGTAGATTCTCCGAAAGGCGAAAGCTCTTTCTTGCACATCATCACCACACAGCTTCAGGATGCTCCCTCCAGCCACATGTGTGCGTCGAGAGGATGGGCCGCTGAGCAGAAGCCCCAGTCTGGGTAAGCAAGTTGGGTGGGGCCAGAAACACAAACCTGCAGGAAATTCCACCCACGAGGGAACTTAGACCAATCACAGGTCCAGGGTCGGACGCCACACACCTGCAAGCTATAGTCCTAAAACCAACCCTAGGGGTGGGGATGTGAGATTATAAGAAGCGTACAGCTATACTGGGTACCATTCCATCTTCCTCGTCGAGGGGTGAGGGCAGGAGCCCCCCCAGCCCAGCAGAGGATCCAGGCTCCAGCGCAACACGGACAGGGCCTGCCTGACCCTGTCCCCCTACAGCGCCTGACTTGCCCATGCCGGGCGCGAAGCGGCGCGAAACCGAGGCTGAGCCTCGATCACATCAGCTGGTTCCGCCGGCAGGCGGATTCGCCGGCGGCCAGCACTAAGGCCTGTTCCTGCGCCTGTTACGCGCATGGGAGCGCGGCGTGGCCACCCCCACTGCACAAATTTTCTACACTCCAACCGATACACTTCCACCCGGACAATGAAGAACGTACTGTAAGTACTTGCCAGCACCGGAGACACCACTGTATGTTTAAACCCTAACCGACTCTATTGAAATCTGCTATATTGTTCCTATATTGTGCCTTTTGGTCGCCTACAGACCATCTAGTCTGCTATATTGTGCCCTGGTGCATACATTTAACATGTACTTTTCCTATACGCCTCAGTTTAGAATGTGCCTATCTGCTAGCCTCTGTGCCTAGTCCATTGACCACCGTGCCCTCTGTACCGACTCTGACCTGACTACCTGCCCTCCTGCCTATCCCGACCCAGTCGGCTCCCACCTCACCTCAAACTACTCTATTACTACCACCTAGTCAACCTCGGCCAACTACACCCGGGTCTTACTCTGACCACCCATGGCAAACTTCTACTTAGCCTCGCTCACCCTAACAGCTACACTCGCCCTGCTCCACCACAACAACACTACCCACCACAAACCCCTTCCGCAATCACTCCCAACCCAACTTACAATGGGCTTTTTGGAGGCCCAACATACTGACAAGCCCGACGCCCTCAGTCCTATAGAATGGATCCGCCGATTTGCTGCTCCACCCACTCCTTGGAACCCATGCACATTAAAAGACAGAAACCTGAGACTCGGCTCTCGGTTCATAACCCCCAAAACACTCGCCAAAAAACACTCCTTTCATCCCGCACACATTCAAGCAAACTCCGCTCAAACTTTGAACATCACCCAATCAGCCCTCTTGAGTACATCTGAACAACCACTAATCAAGGGCGCCCTTGTCAATGCCCGCTCCCTGGTCGCCCATGCGCTAGATATCGCAGACTTCATCTCTGTCAACAATCTACACTTCCTGGCTATCACGGAAACTTGGCTGCACCAAGCAGCAGGCCCAGCCTTATCCCTCGCCATCCCAGAAGGTTATTCAATACTAAGGAAAGACCGGGACACAGGCAAAGGAGGAGGAGTAGCCTTCATCGCTAAAACATCCCTTGGACTTAGATTAATCCCGCCGCCTAGCTTCCGATCTGCAGAACTTCTGTCAGCTAAGCTCCAACTCTCTGCCACACAAACCATACTATTACACCTCCTTTACAGACCTCCAGGCCCCATCACCACATTTGAGGAAGAGATATCTGACCTCTTGACCACCAACACCAAAACAGGATCTCAAATTATCCTTCTTGGCGACCTCAACCTCGGTCTCGGCGACCCAAACGATACCAATGCACTCTCCCTGGAAAGCACCATCTCCCAACTAGGGTTCAAGCTCAGAATCACAGACCCTACCCACAACAAAGGCAGGACCCTGGACTGGCTAGCGGATCTCAACTGCTCTACGACCATTACAAAAAACGAGCAAACTGCTTGGTCTGACCACCACGCCATCTCCTTCTCCATACAAGGGAATTCACAACCAAACTCTCCAACCCCTACCATCCCCCAAACCCTCACCAGAAACAACCGCAACATTACTTTACAAAACCTCTGCCCACTTATAGACAATATCTGTACCCCTACAAACTACGCCAACCTAGATGCAGAGAAACTCGCTGACCTCTACAACAAAACGTTAGAATCAGCAATAGACACCATCGCCCCACTCAAACTCACCAAAGCCAAACCGGCAGCTCATATGAACAAATGGTTCACACCAGAGCTAAAAATCCTCCGAAACTCCAAACGAGCCGCAGAAGCCACCTGGAGAAAAATGCCCAACCTCTCCAACAAAACTCAACTCTCGATAGCAGCCACCACCTACAAAACTGCTATCCTTAAGGCCAAAAAAGAGACATATGATAACAGAATTGAGAACGCCAAATCCAAAACAAAAGAGCTCTTCAATATCCTTAGGGAACTCGAATCCCCCCCCACTCTGGCTGAAACCTGCGTGAAAGATGCAGACTGGTGTGAGAGGATTCAAAAAGCCCTTGCAGACAAAATCACCATGTTACAATCCAAAATCGAACAGAAAAAGCTCAGCCTATCCAAAAAAACAAACCACCCTCCGCCCACCACCCCCAAAACACCTACTTGCCCCCCCTTCTCCTTCTCACCAGTTTCCACTAAAGAAGTGGAAAGCATCATTAAGGGCCCCAAGGGGACTCATGCCCAGCTCCCATCATCCAAGAAGGCGCCAACACTCTGGCCCCCTTCATAACAGCCCTCATCAATGCATCCTTCAAATCAAGCTCAGTGCCCAGTAGCCTCAAGGAGGCCTGGGTCATGCCACTTCTAAAAAAACCTAATCTAGACCCCAATAACCCAACTAATTACAGGCCAATCACCACCGTTCCCTACATCCTAAAGATCCTAGACAGAGTGGCCTACCTGCAAATACAGAAGCACCTGGAAGACAACAACCTCCTGGGTCTCAGACAATCCGGCTTCAGGCCAAGGCATGGAACAGAGTCAGCCCTACTGGACCTAAAAATCCAGATGGACGAGGCAAAGGACAAGGGTAATCTAGCCATTCTCCTACTGCTAGATCTATCAGCTGCCTTCGACCTCGTCGACCATCAGATCCTCACAGAACATCTGATGACCTCAGCGGCCTTCTCTAACCAGGCGACTGCCTGGATCCAGTCCTTCCTAACCAACCGAACCACCCGAGTCTTCTCCCCAGGGGCATCAGCACTCCCTGTCCCCATCACCTGCGGCGTTCCTCAAGGCTCGTGCGTCTCGCCGACCCTATACAATATCTTCACAAAGCTATTGTTTGACCGCCTAGATAATCTAGGTGTCACTTACACAAACTATGCTGACGATACCCAGGTTCTCATCACCCTATCAGGGTGCTACGACGAGGACTCCACCAAAATCAACAACCTTTATTTAGAGATCCAAGCCTGTATGGCAGAGCACGGCCTATGCCTCAACGATGAGAAAACTGAGCTCCTCATTGTCGGCTCCCAACCCCGGCTAAACAAACTAGACCCCCGTTACGCGTCCATCAACATAGACGGTAACCTAATCACAGTAGCCAAAGAAATTAAAACCCTTGGGGTTTATCTAGACTCTACTCTCTCGCTCAAAAGACAGGTGAACGCAACTGCCTCTTCAACCGCTTACACCAATAAGCTCATCAACGCCTGCAAACCTTTCCTATCACCTTCTAGCTGCATTACACTAGCCAGAGCGTTAGTGCTCTCAAAAATTGACTACTGCAACACCCTCTTTCTTGGCTCATCAGAACACAACCTGAACAAACTACAGGTACTTCAAAATAATGCCATCAGAGCAGCCCTCAGTATCCCACGAAACGCCCACATCTCCAGCTTCAGACAAGATGCTCACTGGCTCCCAGTACGAGACAGAATCTCCCTCAGATCCCTCGTCATCGTCCATAAATGCCGCTCTAACGACGCACCCAAATACCTGGCAGACAAGGTCCACAATCACACCTCAACTAGACCAACTAGAACTCCATACGCACACTGCCTCTCTGTTCCCAAATTCTCCCTAAAAAAAGCAGGCGGCGCCAGCTTCCCGGTCCTAGCTGCCAAACTATGGAATGCTTTGCCACCATACCTTAGAGCAGAACCCTCATTTTGGACTTTTAGAGCCAAAACAAAAACATGGCTTTCCAACAAAAATGCCGTTTAATGCACTTTCTCTCTGCTTGCCTCTGTTGACCACCTGTAACCCGGTCTACTAAGCCGTTGTTGTTTTTTCACAATCTGTACTGTATATTTTTGCCATGCTGTAACTGTTTTTAAGTCTCCGGTGCCCAGCTACCCCAGGGTTCGGTGCGCGGTACAAATAAATAAACTAAACTAAACTAAACTAAATTGGAGTTTTCAGTGAGCAGAGACAAGGCAAAGGAGTGTGTTGGGAGAAACGAGATACCCAGATCTTGAGGAGAAAGATACTCCAGAGGGTGGATTGAGAGATACTCCAGAGGATTGTGTTAAGATGGATTTGTGGAGGCAAACCTCTTATGGTGAACAGGAAGACACCGACGTCTGGCCAGACCCCAATCAGAGTATCTAGCAGAAAAGCTAGGTTTAGACTTAGGAGGGCATGTGGGAGTGGTCTAGGGCTACACGAATCGACACAGAGCAACAAAATAATTCCAGTTAGAGGGGTAAGTACAAAACTATACAATGATTAATAAAATACACACTAAGCAAATGTAACAAGCAAACAATGAAACCTTCAGGCCCTGAATAAACTATAGAATAACAAAACCATTGAAATTCAGTAAAAAACACATTAGTTAGGAGAAAGTTAATATCATCAGATTTAATGTAACAAAACAACTGAAATTCAGCAATCGCATTTAGCGCAAGTCCACCTTTGCTATGCCACCTCTGGTGCACAGTGTATGATGACATCACAGGTGACATCACTAATTGCATCATACATTGACATCACTGATGAGATGGATAATTACATCAAATGTGACATTACTGAATAAATGAACAATTGCTATAGACAGTGATGGCTGCATGTATGCAAGCTAGATGACACCATAATGGCAAAAGAAACCCTTATAGAAAAAAACGTCCCCAGCAAACTTTCAACCAAATGTTTCTTTCGCCCAAACAAACCGCCCGGTGTACAAATGGACATGCAGCTCAATGCATAACGTACCCCAACAATCCTTTAAATCTTTACAACGATTCCTCAATCACTGTGTGAATCTAACAGAAAACATTACAAAACATGGACTCTTGTCCAGTGCGCAGCCACACTGGACTTTGAGGACATTCATTAGCCTGCATTTAAGGAACAGATTTCAAAGCACATTCCACCACATCAAAATGTTAACAACACACATTCCCCTAAACGGAATCTTGTGCATAGACTATATTATGCAAGAAGTCCTGCTCTACTGTAGAGGAGGTCCCAAATAAAGCCTGCACTCTAGTCGCCCATTTTGAAGTACCAGGAACGTTCACACCAAAATATGTGACGTATGATGAGCAGATAAATCAGCAGAGAGCCGCAGTAGGGCTCTGCCCAGTGCCTATCAGAAGAGCAACACCAATTGTACAAGTACCGATACCAAGAAAACCATGGACAGTAAGGTATCCATTAAGGAAACCTTACCAGCAAATAAGACGAAATGAAGATTGCCTAAGTACAGTCCCGGAAGAAACCAAAAAGGTCTTAATGGAAGACGAATGGTGACGTCACAAAGACCCGGACTGATGTACAAGTAGAAGAAATGACAACCCGAGAATGACACCCAGAGATGAAACGCCATGAATAAGGATATTGTGAACGTAAAAGGGGAGAATGATGCTGAAATACAAAGAAGCTTAAGCTGTAAACAGGATGAAGATATTCAACCAGCTAACACTTGTACATATGCTTGGAACCGCAAGAAGGCTAATAAAACAGTGCAGCTTGCAATGCTAAGTAGAAGAATAGTGCAGCAAGCGCCATTATACATAATCTACCTCAAAACAAAGCATATTATTAGAAGTGTAATTCCACTTTGCAAACGAAGCAGAATCAACCCAGGTCACTAAAGGCCGAATGAGCAGAGATTCATATTCTAGCAAAACGGGAAGAGACGGCTGAATCGAAACTCGCAGATGCAACTCGTGCCAGGAGAGCCAAGGTCATACCAATAAAAGGAACAAAGAGTAGCCACATATAATTGAAACTTAAGAACAGAATATCCTGTCTCTGAAAGGTCAAGATAAGGAGGCGTAGGCAGGTGGCAAGCTGAATAAGAATCAAATGCACAAATTAAGAGAAACTAGACAAATTCACAGTGTGGGAATCACGTGACCAGCCGAGCAAGGAGAAGCACAAGTTCACACCTACACTTTGTATCTGCCCAGGCAGAGATATCGGAACTTTCCCAGACAGAAGATGCAGTTTAGAGGCCAACCACAGTAACATAATTGACACATAGTTATTGAAGTGATGATTGATTGTAACCTTAATTGGAGAAAGGCCGGGAAACTAGGGGGCACCCTGCACCTGGCTGACCATTCTGTGTGCTGCTAAGCAAAGTGGAAATTTATGCATGGGGTTGGTGCCAACCCAATCACAATGGACCAAATAATCTAGGGCCCTATAGTTAGTAGAACCAATGGGACATCGTACTTTTAGTGACGTCTACAGTAGTGATCTTTGAAGGAAGGGCTTAGACGCCCACCTGGCAGTGTTTACCCAATCCCCTCACTCCGTTACCATATACAGATATAGTACCTATATTAAAGTTACCTTTTCCTAACCAATAGATTTACATATTAACTTTTGAGTGTTGTACGTCAATTATGACGAGTTTTCAGTACAAATGCTATGATTTTTATGAAGTTCATTGGAGTTGAAGTGAGAAGGACAATCGCATCACTGCTGATTTCCAAGACTCCCCGTTTGTTGTACTTGTCATTAAACGGACTCCCTTTGCCAAACCATTGAGTTGCCCTTATTGATTGGTGTTGGAGTAATAAATCTGCACCCCCATCCATCTCAAGGGTGCAGCTATCTCATCTTAAAGTACTTTCGGAGCAAACCTCGGCTCTATGGGCCGGCCGGGGGTCTCCGGAGTACACTTGGTAGCAGAGATTGATGGTTTATCGATTATTGATTAGAATAAGACACCCATTGACCGTCAACATAAAGTAACTCTAGGTCTTCGGCAATATCACAAGTCCTTTGCCATTCGGCTGAGTAGACCATGAAGCTCCCAATAGACAGAGGTAGTGTAAGAAAAACTGCAGACCAGGGCCTGAAGGGACCTGTGTTCCCCACGCTATCCCGTCCCATTCCTATGGGCAGCTAAGTGGGTGAAAAGCCGAAGAAGGCAGTAACAAAGGCAGTGATCCCGAGGGTCCAGAGAGGAACCATGCGAACAGTGAGTGAAAAATGTTGAATGTTTTGGTTAAAGTGCATGCCTTAGAACAAGTAAAGGGAAAAGTAACAGAGGGAGGTGGGAAAAATCAAAATATGGTTAGAAGTAGAGAAGAATGTATATATGTAAGGGGATAATGACTCAAGAACAATTGAGTAAATAAAGGTTACCGGGGAAGACACCCGAGAAGTGAGAGGATTTGCCTTATTCCTACGCTTTTATTACAAGCAGCTAGAAGAAACGTGTACCCAGAGTCCCAGTTAAAGGGGGAACGATTAGACTACCACGACAGTTAAAGACGTCGTGAAAGGGGTACGTTTAGACTCCATGAAGGGGTAATGATTAGAGGCAGAGATATCTGTGACCAGCTGGTGTTCGTCTAGTCTGTTAAGCGTCTGTCTTACATGTTTTTTGTTGTGACATCATACATCGAAAAAATGTTCCTTGAGAAAACTGATTAAAATTTTACGCGATTGCATAGCTAAGATAATATCGCATATGAATTGATGTTTTTTGCATTGTTTGGTGCTCGCTCATATTGTTGGAACTGTTTAAGCCACGCAAAAGTGTTGACAAGTGCTATATAAGAGGAAAGGGAACAGATTTAAGCATGGAGGATATAACTCCATTGACACACTTGTGCAAACAGTTGCCGAAACATGCACCCAAACTGAAGAACTATAGTACAGAGTGGGTTAAAGGAACCGCCCACAAGATGTTTATGCCATGGCCACAGGGCGGGTCCTTAGCTAAAGATGTCTTGCAACACATGATGACATATTTTCATGCCAAATACACGGGCAAAAAGTTAGACTAACGCCTCGCTGTTGTAGAACTTTGGAAAATGTATGAACAGGGAAAGGAAGAGGAGCCGCCAATAGATTGGATACTTAAGGTATGTACAGAGGGGGGTGAGATGCCTACTGCGCCACCCGCCCCATCTGAAACAAAGGGTGAAGAAAATAAAGACGAGGGATTACACCTGCTGAGAGAACTTAAAGCAGCCACGGGGTATAGCAACCCCGCATATGAGTCACCTACGCATAGTAGTGATGAAAATCAAGGGAAAGATAAGGATTAGCATATTGCCTTCACAGTCCCAAAAGACAAGGGGAGATGCGATGACAAAAGAAGGGATCAAGCACAGACAAGCGCATGTCTTGACAAAGAGAGAGAAGGGAAGAGATGGAAGGGAAACGAAGATAGAACTGATGAGATAGCATTCGTAAAAACAAATGGATGGGAGGACAAATTTTATTGAAACTTGATTTGAAAGGCATTGATGACACAAAACAAAAGGAGAGGTTAGATGATGTACAGAGAAAAGGGAAAGAGAAGGAGTTAAGAGACAAAAAAATAAGAAAGAAAGACAGACAAAGGCGAGAACAGCTATATTGCGAAGAGCATGAAAGACAGCTCGATCGCAAACCAAGAGCAGCAACCGATCATGACAGACAGGAAGAGCAAAGGTCAGAGGAAAAACAAAGGATACGAGAGAAAAGAATAAAGAGACAAAGAGATAAGGAAATTCGAAGGGTAGATGAACGTAGAAATGAAAAGAAAAAGGAAGAAGAAAGAGTAAGGGAAGAGGCGAGGAAGCGCAGAGAATTCGATGACGACATAGAAAGTAAGTGGAGACCGAGAGCATGCGATCTTGAATATCTGGGGAGATAGGTTAGGAAACCCGCTCCAGTAGTAGATTGGGAAGACATAGAAGAATTTTTTCCATGCGTACGATTCAGTACCAGGCACGTCTAGGGCAAATATGGAAGATGACTTCAACACCAGAAGCATCGGAGAAATGATCAATATAATATATGATGAAATGGGGTTAGAACAAACACATCAATGGGAGGGGGAAGACAAGCGCTTGGAGAGCACTCAGCTTTACGACACTGAGGATGTCTCCCGAAGTAGTGGGAATAGATACCTATCCTTGGATAGACTCGAAATAAGTAGGAACAAAGAAGACACGAGAAGTGGCATTAGTTGGGCACAGACACTTTCCGACTCGGAAAGGGAGGAGCGTGAGGAAAATGTGGAAGAAAGACAGAACGAAAGACGACTACCAAGGGAAAAAGGAATAAGATGATTAGACACTAGTGAGTCTGCACCAAGGGCATCAGAGTCAGCCACGCAGTCTGACTGACATGAAGAATTATATCACGGTCAGAGGGGGGTGTCTTCACCGGCCTATGTAGACAGGCTCAGGACATTGCCAGGCAGGCGGCGATGCAGGAATATTACTCCTGCAATAGACAGGAGAACAATGAGAGAAGAGAGAGAGGGCTATGCATCCCAATTTCAGTTACTCTAGAAAGGGGGAGTAAGACCACAATATATTCCATGGCCACCCATGGATCGAGAAAATCTGAAAAAGAAGCTTCCAATACTGACATCGGGAGCCGGAAAGTGGATACAGGAGTTAGAGAAAATGACAGGAGGGAATACGTTAGCCATAGGGGACATTAAGGGTCTCCTAATCGCCATACTTGGTGAGACAGCAGATGATGTGTGGGCACGAGCAGGCTACCCTGGTGTAACCACAATTAATACCTCGCATGACAGAGCTCCATTTAACAATTGTAGAGCCACAGTATGGAAAGCACTACAAGTGCTATACCCAGACACTTCCGATATGGGAGCTATAATGACACGAAAAATTAAGGAGTCTGTGGATCCGTTAATTTATATACAGAATTTTCAAGATGCATGGGTACTCGAGACTCATGAATCTTGGATGAAATCTATACCTGTGTTCTACCATATATTGTGCCAAGGGCTGCCAGAGCTGGTACAGAAACAACTCAAGAAATTGGTGGGAATTGAGGCCAAGCCTTGGGCTGAAATACAGCTGGCTATCGCGCACTATTGCAGATTGCTGCAAGAAAAGAATCGCAAAAAGGAAGCTCTACATAAGGGTGAGGAAGCGAAATTGGTGCAGAGGAAATTGTCAAAATATGTTCTTGAGGGAGCCATGATAACTAGCACAGCTCAATCGAGCATGCAGCAGGTGACTAATCCACAGCAGAATAATCAGGGCAATACAGGGTCTTACCCCAGGGGAAGAGGATTTAGGGGAAGAGGATGGCAGAGCAATCAGGGAGGTTTCCAAAATAATCAAGGAGGTTTTCAAAATATGCAAAATGGTAATCAAGATATTTCAAACAGGCAAATGATCCGACCACCGCCAGCATGTTGGTTGTGTGGAATGACAGGGCACTTAGCCCGCACATTCAGAAACCAAGGCATGATGCAGAACGGCCAAGGAACAGGAGCAAGCATAGCAAATCCATCTGCAGTTTTACAGCAGGGTATTGCACAGAATCACACGGTGCAACAACAAGCGCCAGGAGTGCAACAAGGCATGCAACCTCAGAGCATGGGAAATTTTACACAAGGACAATCCCAACAGGCACCATTGCAACTATCGCAGACGATAAGCACAGGGCAGACCACAAACCCTGGAATGGGAAGTAAAAATGGGAATGGGGGAAATCCACCAGCACACAGTGGGCCAAAATTGTATATGGATTAGGACAGCTCACTGGGAACCCTGATGTGCTCTATCCTATTCCTTCTTAGTTGACACGGGTGCAACACGCTCGTGCATACGTGAATGCAAGTTTTCCTTGTCTGGCGAGGCCATAAAAACTCAGTTTTACAGGAGCTACAAGTCGTGTTTCCTTCACAAATGCACTTCCAGTCTCTATAGGAGAATGTGAAATGAATGTGCCTTTACTATATTCAAGTCAGACCCCAGAAAACATTTTTTGTCAAGATTTAATGACAAAGTTAAACATGGCAATCTTGTTCATGGAGGAGGGCATAGTATGTTCAACTCCAGGAATGCACTATTCAAATGTATGCGAGATAATCAGAGCATACACGGGACACACAGCCATGAGGGCTTTACCATTAGAGCCAGAAATATTTGCATATGGTATACGTGTGCTTATTGCAGGATTGCCAAGCCTTGCAGACAGAATCATGAGAACCCCTGATTAATTCCTATTCAGGCCAAGAATACTGATGCATGTGGAAAAGGGACAAGTATTTCCCTTGATGATACACACAGCTGCAGTACGAGGGAGAATGGCCTTGATTGACGGTTATGATGACGAGGGCCGTGAATGGTGCGCAGTGATTGCCATTGAAGAAGGATATCGATTGACTGACGTCACCGATGACGATCTGTTTGAAGAACAAGCAGATATGGGAGAGACAATGGTGGAAGTGAGTCTCACCTTTTGGGTAAAAATGATCAAAAGAGAAGTACCTCAAAGAATCATGTTGGCATGAAACCATCCTGAATATTTTGATGTCGACATGGCCCAGGTGCCTGTCTCAGTATGGACTACAGGACCCTATGACGTAGGGCTTTTGAAGGGGGTTGGAGAAGTGAAGATTAAATTGAAACCAGGAGCAATTCTACCAAAAGCCCGACAATATCCCATGTCCAGAGAGGCAGATGAGGGGATTTTTACGACGATTTCCGCAATGATAGAACAGGGCATCTTAGTGACATCAGAGTCGTCATGCAATACTACGCTTTATCTGATCAAAAAATCAAAGGGGGGGTCTTGGAGGCTAATCCAGGATTTGGCCCAATAAATGATATTGTTGAGGCCGAGTTCCCTTTAGTCCCTAAACTGGCTACAATTCTATGTAATATACCTGTTGAGGCAAAATATTTCACAGTGATTGACTTGAAAAATGAATTTTTCTCAATCCTGTTGCACCGTGACTCACAAGATCTGACGTCATTCACATTCAGACAGATGCGTCTGAAAAGCACGAGACTACCCCAGGGGTATTGTGAGTCTCCATCTATTTTCAACAGCGTCCTGAAGATGGACCTAAGCAATATTGCACTAAAAGGTGTCGTCCTGCAATACGTAGATGACATCTTAATTTGCAGCACAACAGTAGAGCAATGAAGGTACGATTCTGTTCAGCTATTGACTATACTGGCTGAGAAAGGATATAAGGTTGACAAGGAAAAGTCACAATATTGTCAACAAGAAGTGCTGTACATAGGCCACCTAATCTCACATGAAGGAAAGAGAGTGACCCCAGAAAGGGCTGAAGCCATACTGAACACGGCTAAGCCACACACGATAAAAACAGATGCACAGTTTTCTAGGCCTATGCAACTACGTTAGGGCATGGGTCTTCGACTATAGCTCTTACACTAAGCCTTTACTTCAGGCCCTAAAGGAGGCCCAAGTGACGAAAGAAAAGATTAAATGGTCTGAGACCATGGAGAAAGGATTTGCTGAACTCAAAAGAGCCATTTGCACAGCACCAGTTCTAGGGGTCCCCAATTATGCAAAGGAATTTGACCTGTTTTCACACACAAATGGCAGCGTTATGACAGCAGTGCTCAAACAGAGAACCACACTGGGGTGCAAGCCCCTGGCATACTACAGTGGGAATTTGGACCCAGTAATGAGAGGTCATTTTCCTTGCGAACAAAGTTAAGATGCCACAGAGTTCGCCATAGAGGAGGCTACAACCATTGTGATGGGATGCTCCATGACGTTGTACGTCGAGCACTCACTATTTGCCATTCTAGAGAAACAGAGGGGCACATTGACATCTCAGAGAGCTTCTGCCTTTGAAGTGATCATATCAAATCCATCGATTAAGATAGTCCGATGCAAGAGAGTGAACCAAGCTATGTTCATTGCCGAGCCAGTCATTGAAGGAGAGCCAACGCATGACTGTGCAAACTATGAAGAATTCTATGATGAAATCCCCAGGGTGAAAGAAAATGCCTTGGCAGAAGGAGAGATAGTCTTCATTGACGGGTGTTCGAGGATCAATCAAAGTGACGGACAGAGATATACTGGCATTGCTGTGGTGAAACACACAGCAAATGGACAATTTTGAGTACTTATTAATGCGCGAATACCATCTCATTATTCAGCACAGGCTGTATAATTATTGGTGTTGATACTCGCCATTGAGAATCACGTAGACCAGGAAGTAACGGTGTACAGTGACTCCGCCTAGGTGACTCCAACAGTGCACGCAGGCTTAGCACACTTGAAAAGGAGGGGCTACCTCCGATCGGATGGCACGCCAGTGCAGCACGCAGCCTTATTGGGCAGGCTGATAAAGGCATTACAGCTCCCAATGGGCATAGCTGTTGTGAAATGCGCTGCCCACACGGAGGGGACAGATTTGATCTCACGCGGAAATTAAGCAGCAGACATGGTAGCCAAGCGTATGGCATCCAAAAGTGAAACAATCATTGAAGTGGAAATTATCCATGGCAACGAGCGAATGATGAAGCAAAACAAAAGATGGGTAAACCTCTACTTCGCTGACAAAGAGGAAGTAACAAATGTAGTGAACAGAGAGTGTGTCAGCGGAAACAAAATTCAAGTTAAAGTGGTGACCGGCAATGGGTTGGGGAGAGAGGGGGCCCCCGAAATTCGGAATCACAGATCAGACCATATAGACCAAACAATAATTGAAAAACATGAATATTTTATTTAAATTCCATTTGTTAAAACATACATATTAAATTTTAAATTTTGTTACGAGCTCATCTCTAAATAGCAGCAGATTGTTGTAGAATAAAGTGCATAGTGAAACAAAGTGCCAATATAAAACCAGACTGAAAATTCAGTCAGTATTAACTTCATGTTGCCAAGCTGTCTGAACCTCAAGTCGGCTGAAGGGGGTCACCCGGCTGGTGGTCAGAGGCTATGGCCGCATTTAACAATATAGAGAAAACCCCAAAAATATGTGGACAAGGCAATGGTAGTTCCTAATTAGAAAAAGGGGTGCCAGACGAGCGAATGATGGTTACACGAACTGCACCTGAAAGTTACAGTAGTTTGGGACAAACACATCTAATGGAACTCCAAGGGGGGCACCACAGGAAGAAAAGAACCTTTGGAAACATTGAGGGTATTCTTTAAACCCCTCTGACAGCTTGTGGTGACAAGACAGCACTGGTAAACCTGTCATGCCTGTAGCCCTATTAAAAATAGCACTGGAGCAGTTACATTATCCGACGCACATGACAAAAGAAAATTTAGCAGCAACACTCGCAGAAGACTGGTTCATACCGAATTTAACCGAGCACGTTGCATTCTTTATAGTGAACTGTATAATCTGCCAGTAATTCACGGCTGGGCACACATTAAAAGTAATGAGAGGAGTCATCCCAAGGCCAAATGGGCCTTTCAGCACTTGCATGTCGATTACGTTCACATGATTCAGGTATGTAATGGGTACAGATACTTAATTGTTGTGGTGTGTCCATTCTCTAGATGGATTGAGGCAGGTTCATGTACACACCCAGACCCTACCTGTGCTGGCATATTTTTTGTGAGAGAGGTGTTCACCCCGGGGGGGGGATGTGCGAGGTCATGAGATCAAATAATGGCCCTCACTTTGTTAATGCAACATTCGAACAGATTAGCTTGCTGCTTGGTATAAAGCACAAGTTCTCATCGGCGTCTCATCCGCAAGGTAACGGAATCTGTGAGAAGCT
Source organism: Ambystoma mexicanum (assembly GCF_040938575.1). Taxonomy (NCBI): domain Eukaryota; kingdom Metazoa; phylum Chordata; class Amphibia; order Caudata; family Ambystomatidae; genus Ambystoma; species Ambystoma mexicanum. The sequence goes on along the minus strand of NC_090929.1, from coordinate 1,717,347,578 downwards.
CAACGGCTTGTTAAAGGAAAGCATAGCCAAGTTGAAGCTGACTCTAAGAAAGAGATGGTTGCACTGTCTCCCTTTGGCACTGTATGTACTTTGGATTCTGACCATCTTCTTACACCATACGAGATAGCCACAAGAAGAAGAATGAGAATTCCCTTCACACCCCAAGATAGAGCTAGGTGTGATGCCCAGTCAACAGGAGAAATGTTAGGGTCTGAAATGCAAAACTATCTGAACTATCTGAACTGCATGACATCTTTACTTACTGTGATTTCAGACAAGCTGCAGCGACGACGAAAAGGGTGCAGGGCAGCACGGAACACAGAAGGAGATACTACTACAGACACAGCTCAAGGGCTTTGTGTTCCATCCGTCTTCCCTGGATACACCGTCCTTGTGAGGAATCATATAAGGAAAAAGTGGGACGAGCCAAGATTTAACGGTCCCTTCATGGTGGAGGACTGTACCCCATCCGCAGTGAAACTACAAGGCAGGAGAGCTTGGATTTTTCTCGGCGATATCAAACCATACATCGGAGAAGGCCCCCTGCCTGCACCCCAATGAGAGGAGACGACGAGCGACAGGGAAGTACCACAGCACATGCAGACGAGATCCATGATGAGGAAGAAGGACGCACGACCACGGCCATTATACATAATCTACCTCAAAACGAAGCACATTATTATAAGTGTAATTCCACTTTGCAAATGAAGCAGAATCAACCCAGGGTACTAAAGGCCGAATGAGCAGAGATTCATATTCTAGCAAAACGAGAAGAGACGGCTGAATCGAAACTCGCAGATGCAACTCGTGCCAGGAGAGCCAAGGTCATACCAATAAAAGGAACGAACAGTAGCTACATATAATTGAAACTTAAGAACAGAATATCCTGTCTCTGAAAGGTCAAGAGAATGAGGCGTAGGGAGGTGGCAAGCTGAATAAGAATCAAATGCACAAATTAAGAGAAACTAGACAAATTCACGGTGTGGGAAGCACGTGACCATCCGAGCGAGGAGAAGCACAAGTTCACACCTACGCTTTGTATCTGCCCAGGCAGAGATATCGGAACTTTCCCAGACAGAAGATGCAGTTTCGAGGCCAACCACAGTAACATAATTGACACATAGTTATTGAAGTGATGATTGATTGTAACCTTAATTGGAGAAAGGCCGGGAAACTAGGGGGCACCCTGCACCTGGCTGACCATTCTGCGTGCTCCTAAGCAAAGTGGAAATTTATGCATGGGGTTGGTGCCAACCCAATCACAATGGACCAAATAATCTAGGGCCCTATAGTTAGTAGAACCAATGGGACATCGTACTTTTAGTGATGTCTACAGTAGTCATCTTTGAAGGAAGGGCTTAGACACCCACCTGACAGTGTTTACCCAATCCCCTCACTCTGTTACCATATACAGATATAGTACCTATATTAAAGTTACCTTTTCCTAACCAATAGATTTACATATTAACTTTTGAGTATTATACGTCAATTATGATGAGTTTTCAGTACAAATGCTATGATTTTTATGAAGTTCATTGGAGTTGAAGTGAGAAGGACAATCACATCACTGCTGATTTCCAAGACTCCCCGTTTGTTGTACTTGTCATTAAACGGACTCCCTTTGCCAAACCATTGAGTTGCCCTTATTGATTGGTGTTGGAGTAATAAATCTGCATCCCCATCCATCTCAAGGGCGAACTCTAACTCTATGGGCCGGCCGGGGGTCTCCGGAGTGCACTACAATTGCAAAATTTAAATAACATTATCCTACATGGAACAGCCAAAGAACCCCCTTCAAGAAATAGAGCACATCCATTTTAAATACTGTGGAACTGAAGTTGACTTACAAAATTCAGTAACTTCAGAAAACATTACCGAAAACCTCACAAGCACAAACCTCCTAACAAACACATACAAAAAAGAAATAGCTACGTTTCAAAACACATCTGCTGAAACACCAGACCAGGTATGTGTCTGCTGTTGCAGAACTTTGTATAAAAAGAGCACATAAATAGTATATATGGCCTACAAAACAGAAGACAATGAGGAATCCCAATGGTTCCAATTAGCTTTATATCTAACAACAGAAAATAAATACAAAATTACTGACCCCTCAATAGTTTGCACGTACTGCAATACAAAGCTTGACAATAACCAAATGCCATCATGTGCTATCATTAAAAACTTCCAAAGACTCTTGAACAACTTAACTTGTATGAGAGCATTATAATCCAAACAGTTGACCCATTTCAAGTAATATATGCCTTCAACCGAAAATGGCAAGGCCTCCATCGGAGTTACTAAAAGGCATTCTGGCAAAGTAGTTTATTTGCCATAAGATCTTAAAGAAAATGAAGACAATCTAGGAGTACAATGGCCAATAGATCTATCATTGATTTTACTAGTTAATAGGGTATACCAACAAAAGACAAAATAATTGCCAATAACTAGTCGACTTAAACAAAGTTAGGCAAGCCCTACAATATCTGAAAGAAAACAATGAATACTACAAAGATAAAAACATTCAGGAAAACTTAAGAGAAACCACCCACATAATTCAAGATTCACCGGCAACTGGCCAATGTGAACATGTAGATCCTGTTACTGCAGCCAACATTTTAGACCAGTATACAATTCACCCACTAGACTCCAAAGACACCATTGACGATGCATTATAAACACATCAACTGTGTCAAGCCAAAGGATCTCCAATCAGCATATGGGAGAAATGTAGAAGCATGTTCGTTTCCTCTACAATATGATGAAAGATCCACACAAATTAGTGCATCAGAATATCACTCTTTACGAATGTATTCTGAAGACCCCAGATTCAGTCAAAATGTAGAATACATTTTCCACCTCCTGTTCGAAAGTGAACTAGCAACTCTATGTTATGGAGTGGCACACACATTAAAAACAGGCTCTAATTTTTTAAACATCTCCGCTACCGAACTGCTTCAAAAAATAAAAGACAAAGATGAAGTTTTGCCATCAAGTATCACAAATATGTTGGCAAACATGCGTGGTACAAAAGCATACTGGTTCCGACGTCATGCTGATGTACGTTATATGCTAAGGAACCTAGGCCCACCCAAATGGTTTGTTACTTTAAGTTGTGCAGAGTACGCACGTGATGACTTGCACAACTTCTTAGTTGCTGCAAAACAAAATAAAGATGGAATCAATATAAAAACACCAGGAGAACTCTATTCTCTTTGTCCATTGTTGAAAGAGTGTGATAAGAAACAAAGTGACAGTGAGGCTGCGTGTATGTTTACATGAGTAAAGTGAGACTTGAATTACAGAGGGCTCGAAGCACGAGTGAAAGTGAAATAAGAACTGTGATAGTCGTAGAATTAAGAAGAGGGTCTGGGACCCACAAAGTGAACATTGTGAAAGACAGTGCTGGGGTCACAACCAAGTGAAATATAATATGAAAAGCACAGACTGTATAGACGGCCTTAGTAACAGAGGGGTCCCACGCAGGGCAGAGCAAGATACTGGGCCTTATTCCGAGTTTGGAGGTAGCCATGCCACTTATAGCGGCATGGCTACCCCCAAACCGGGTACCGGGTGCCGGGTACCGGGTCCAGGTCCCGAAAATAAGGAATTACCAGGCCATGCCATCTTTGGCGGGCCCTGTAATTCCCTTATCTCGGGACCAGGTCCCGATACATCCCCATTGCCATTTGAGCCCCATAGGGCTCAATGGAAATGGGGAGGATGCTAATAATGGGCCCGTTAATGACGGGCCCGTTGTTAGCATCCTGGTCTGCCCGCGGGTGCCGCTAAGGACGTCAGGTCTGGACCAGACGTCCTTACCTCCACCCGTGAGCAGACCGGTAATGTGGTGGCCCGTAATTAACTGTGCCGGTCCCTTACCGGCACTGTTCATTACATGGCCGCATTCCTCGTAATGAGGCCCACTGTGCATTTTGCGAAAGTCCCTGTTACTGTACTATGAGGTAAAGGGCATGATTTTGTGAAAGCCTCACTGGTAGAATGGTCCTGCACAGGGCTTGCGAGTACTCTGTGTTCTTGTGAAAGTCTTGTCAAATAAACCATTGAAAGAATTGTGGAAGTGTTGGGGAAGGGAGCCCCATTGTGAACCATTTTTTGTGGATGCCGAATCAGCGAGGGAAGCCTGAAAAAACAGTGTGTTGAGAAATTGATACCATAGCAGGTGAAGGAAGCCCGAGCGAACTGTATGCTGATGAACTGTGTGAATTCTGAGCTAGTTAAGGGAAGCCTGGAAGATCTGCGCCTCATTGAACGGTGTGAATTCTGAGCTAGTCAAGGTAAGCCTGGAAGATCTGTGCCTCATTGAACGGTGTGAATTTTGAGCTAGTCAAGGGAAGCCTGGAAGATATGTGCCTCATTGAACTGTGTGAATTCTGAGCTAGGCAAGGGAAGCCTGGAAGATCTGTGCCTCATTGAACGGTGTGAATTTTGAGCTAGGCAAGGGAAGCCTGGAAGATCTGTGCCTCATTGAACGGTGTGAATTCTGAGCTAGGCAAGGGAAGCCTGGAAGATATGTGCCTCATTGAACTGTGTGAATTCTGAAGCTGTGAATTCTAAGTTAGTCAAGGGAAGCCTGGAAGATCTGTGCTTCATTGAACGGTGTGAACTAGCCCCCCAAGCTCCCAATTAACTTTTATTACAAAATCTTGGGGAAGGGGATGTTATTTAACTCCATTGCCATCCTGATATTATTTGACTCACTCTTTTGTTTTGACCTAACACCGTACACATTATCATTATTAATTAAGTGAGGGCAAGATTAGGTTTGACACAGAGACCTTTATTATTTTGACGGACTGACTTTGCCATCCTTTAGTTTAAGTTGATGGTTGAGACTACTCCCATTATAGAGAGCCAGATAAGAAGTCTCCAACCCCTGTTAAAGTTAAATAGAGGTTTTGGAAACTGTTCATTTGTGTCTATGTCTGCCTTCTGAAACCATGCCTACCTCACAACGCCAACAGGTATCTAACTACTTTAAACATTCCCTTAATCACAACATACTTCAAACAAACTTACTATCACACTTACACTCACTTAATTGCAATAGTTTTTCTTTTAATCCTGTATGGATTTTTTTTTACCAATGCCACAATTATTATTTAATGTCAATACATCAACAGTGTGTCATACACTAATCTTGCACCACACATAGTATAAAGAATGCACTGTTTATGAGGGTCAAAAAAAGTAAATATATATGTGAAATTGTACGTTATTAATGCTATTAAACTATTCTGTTTAACAGATTATACTGCTTATTTTCACAGAACCTGCACCAGATATTCCAGCTGCATTACTGTATGAAACTAAGTAACCATACCAAGTATAAACAAATATATATTCTATAAGCATTATTCTCAATTGTACTACAATCATAAATACCATATACAGTTCAATTATAACATATTACAAACACTTTATACTCCCACTACATTACCTATAATTACTATACTCATATTACTACTGTGGTGGTTGTGGTAAGTGGGCTCAACCACCACAATAGAATTAAACCATATAAAAAGTACACACAATAAACCTTCAAAGGACAAAACTCACCCTCAACCCACAGCAATCAAAATGATGTCTGCGGACACCAATATTGACTGCGGACTCTGCAGCATTTGCAAACCCTTATTTTACCTAGAAAAACAGATCCATATTATCTTCATTCCACTCCCCTAAACTTTTTACGCCCTCTTTCAGCCATCAAATAACCCCAAATGTGCTTGCCGAGCTACTTGATCCAGTGACGTAAAGGGAAACCCAAATGGCCAATGGACCAAATTTTAACAGTGGCATAATTTCTGCTGTACGACCAACAACGCTAGCATCACCTTTTGCCTGATATCTGTTGCCCAGCGTCGGCATTCCATCATGCCTAGGATATAATACTCACACAGCAGCAGATGTTCCCAGCAAGCCAAGTGTTGTCATGGAATATTGCTGGCCTGGCCAAGCATCTAGATGACACAAACTGGGTAACATGTGTAAGAACATATGACCTAATATGCTTCCAGGACACATGGGCATATACTACACCAATGCTGGAAGGCTACACACATTTTATGGTCCCGGCGGCTACGCCAAAATGTAAGATCGGGCGACCGAGTGGGGACCTGTGCAAATGGGTTAGTTGGCCACTGATGCCCTGAGTCTCTGAAGCCTCTTAGTAGAACTAGAGGAGGTGTGACATCTATAAAAGGACATATGCCATAAATGGTATGGATACATTAACCAAAATGGAGAGTATGGTTGAATACTGGCTAGAATCAGGAAAAGCCAACATGGCATTGCTAATATCAAATGATGGATCAGGTAGAAGAGGAGGACAATATATGGGATACCCCACACCTCACACCCCCGGCCCACATAAAACACTATGAATATGCCCTACTTACAGCACGACTGCTTTTTAGAGTGGGTTTACGAGCCTGTAATGGCCGTTTAGAACCGAATATTCCTTCTTTTTGCCCAACCTACCAAAATGGGCACAAAATGAGTGACATGAATTATATTTGAATTAATGTAGGAAACTGGAAAACCACTCAATTAATGAAAGTCATTAGAAGATGCGAGATAGACCCTAATGTGGTAAGCTTGTCAATGAATGCTAAGAGCAAAGGGAATCAAAGCACAGGCAATGCCCAAGTCTTAATGCCCACGAATTTTAGAAGGACATTAAGAGGGAAAGAGTTGGCCAAAGTCTTCCGATGATATCCCAGGAAGTGCTGCCTGTGTTGGAGAGATATTTCGGGTCTGATTATGCTGATTTATTTGAGCTTGTGAAAATAAAGATTCCTTTGCATTTTGTTTTGGAGTTCTGACGAATCCGAGGATGTCGTCCCTTCTGCCCTAGGGAGAGACCTTTCCGTGCGTCCACAATACAATAATCACCTGGGGGTGACATACCGAGGGAGGATCACATGGGGGAGGAAACCCCATGTGGGATTGGGGATGACTATTCTCAGAGAACACGGTATGCCCCTGCTTCAATACATCCAACCCCTTCTCAAATGACAAACCCTCCTCTCCCCTCTTTAGATAGAGCCAATGTGTTCTGTTGTCAAGTCATTCAACATAATATACTTGACAAGACTGAAAGACCAAAGAATATCAAGTATGTTGCATCTGGTTTTAAAATAAGTACTGTGAAGAAGAAGATGACCGAGAGTCAGAGGATCACTCTAGTGAAACAGATTGAGCGGTCTAGCTTCTCACAAGAGGTGGTTGGCCCAAATCAAATACAACAAAGCAGCACGGGAGTTTAAAAGGAACTCAGCTGAAATGCTAGAAGAGAACTGTCCTCCGAAGAGGAACTGTGGGAGCCGTGCATCGGGTGAGCACAGCCGAAAAGGAATCTGAGAACAAAGGAGAAGGAGAACCCGAACATGGTCCAAGATGGAAGGGCTACTCAGGCCACAGCCGAGATGAACCTCTGGGTGCCACGTGCCCCGGCAAAGCATCTGAGCGAGAGGACACGCTGTGGGGCAGAGTCAGATGTCTGTAGAGCCACTGCAGACCCCGCCAACCTGAATGCTACCAGAAGCCTACACAGCTGCTCGGGAAGCACTGTTACCTGCAAGAAAGAAACAAACAGGTAGGTGGGTCACCTGAGAGGTGTGAGAGGTCTGGGGAAGCAGGGGAGTGAAAGCAGAAACTGGAACAAGAGGGTCTGGGACCCTGAGATGAGATTGCGAGTCTGGGACCCACACCCATACGCAAGACAAATAATAAGAGGGTCTGGGACCTTGAGAACAGCCAAGATAGAGAAGGAGGAATTGTATGTTTGGCAGGAGAGTGAACCAAACAGATACGATAACAGATTGTGAGTCTGGGAGCTGCACCCATATGAAAAGCCGAGAATAAGAGAGGCTGGAACCCTGATAGGAAAAGAAGGAAACAAGGAAGAGTTCTATGATTGGAAGGGGATTAAACCAAGCAGATACAATGCTACATTGCGAGTCTTGGACCCACAGCCATGTGAAAGGCAAATGCCTAATGTAACGAAGAATAAGAGGGTCTGGGACCCTGTGAGAGAAAGAGAGACAGTCCATGAGAGGACAATTGCTTGGCAGGAAAGTAAACCAAGCCATCCAGAATATTGCCAGTCTGGGACCCGCACACACATGAGAGGTTGGGAACAAATGGGTCAAGAACCCCCGGAACTGAAAAGCACTAATTAGAAGGATATAATCCTACGCCTGGTAGGGCAATGTGCCAAGTTGGTGAGATAAACACCTGTGAATCTGAGAAGTAAATCCTTGTGAATTTCCAAGTGACATTTACCTGAACGGATGCAGGGCTCAGAAGCCCAAACGCAACAAAAGTTGAATAAGAAGTCATCTAGGGAAAAGGAGCACAACCCAAGCCTTGGAACCCTATACTCGTGAACATTTTTTATTTCACCCGTTTTAGATTACCCGAGAGACTGGGAACTTTTCTGTTGGGTGGAACCACCATGCACCCTTTACTTTGGGAAGAAATCATTCTTGCAAAGTTGTTTTCAGTTATTAATTTTAGGGACAGAGGTAGACTTTTGAGATACAACCATGACAGACCTTTTGGTTTAGGACATCATGACAATTTCACTAGATTCTTTGAGGCAAGGAACCCCTCTTAGCTTTAGAGATAGAGAGACATTTTTCCAACCCTTTCTTGAATTATAAAGGTCTGTACCGAGAAATATGCCACCACTGTGTCCGGGCCGTACCTCTGCACCCTTACAAGTATTTCAAACACTAGAGTCTCTTTTCCAATGGCCATTGTATGTAATGATATGATGTGATAAGTCATTTATAACATGCTTGTACACAAGTTCTAATCTTAAATTATGTCTGAGAAACAGAGGTATACAATCTATGATTATTGCTAAAGACTAGTGCAAGATGGCAACTACAATTGACATAACGTTTGCTTTATCAACTTTCTTTGGTAAGGCATGGTGGAGGAGAAATAATTTGAAGTCATGCAGCCTAAAATGATCTCAGCCAGATAAGGAAAACGAATGATGATAATTGTTTAATGTATCTCTAAACCAGCTGGATGACATATATTGATGTTCTGTAATGACTTGATTCTTAACTGTTTTTAACTTTTTAATGATCCTGTAATGTCGAATTGCTGCACTTTTATGGTGTATGTCAAAATAAAGTCATAATGTTGCTGAAAGGTCAAGAAAACAAACAATCCCTGACAATCTGATCGTCTGGCAAACTGATCAATTTCCCCATAAAAAGTAGCCCAGAACAAGAGAGGTAAAGTGAAATAAAGCAGAAGGGTACACTCACCTTCAAAAGTCAAGACAGGAGCACAAATAAATTAAATAAAAGGTGTCCCATTGAAGTCTAGGAAAGAAAAAGCAGCAGAAAGAGAATCATTGCTATCAGGTAGGGAAAGAAAAGGAGACCCCAGAAGTGGAGGGACGAGAAGACACAGATCCCAGGACTGGTGATAAAGGGGGGGGGGGCTCCAGGAGAAGGAGGAGAAGAATTAGAGAAAGATCTAGTATGAGTGTGCTGGTATGGCCACCAAAATCAGGTAATGAAGGGGTAAGGCACCCGAGGATGAGGGCAGGGGAGGGAGAGGACCCTAAGGTGTGTTTCTTCTTATACCGCGCTCCAAGACAGACTCAAAAAGGTAAAGACCCTTCAGAGGTTAAGGAAAGGGAACATCAAGGAAGAAACTCAGGCAGGCGTAGACAGGAAGGTTCTTCCGATACAGGCTCCACCTGGAGGGCCGGTGGGGTCTGAAAGAGGTGCAATTGCCTCTCAGAGCATCGTGGAGGCACCATGAGTTAAACACAAGGACCAGGACAGTAGTGAGAGGAAATAAGAGAGGAAGCCCAGTAAGGGGGAATGGCCTGGGGCCAGGAGGAGAGGAAGCTGGAGGAAAGGTTAGTCCGTGCCCAGCAAGCCCCACATTGAGGCACCGCCTCCAACCTACTGAAAGCGGGACAGAGGCTAGCAGGACTGCCTCTAGTGCCAGTCTAGGGAGGCGCTGGGGGCTGCCCCTGAAGCTCTCATCTGGAGTCAGTAGTGGAGACAACGCTGCACTGTGGGACATGGGAAGGAGGCGACATTGATGCTATTTGACTGTACAGAGTGTGACTACTTACCACTTACCCATCGACGGACACTTATCTACCTGCTTGCTGACCTGAGGAGAAAACGCCCTGTTGATTGTCCGAGTTGAACAGTTTTATTTTGTTGATTATGAATAAAGCCTCTTTCAAACATCATCTGAATCTATGCATTTAATTATTTACCATTGGCTTTTTGACAGCTCCCTTATTTCCACATCTTTGGAACGATCGCCCACTCCTTTTTTTCATTCAAGAAGAGCCTTGAGATTTGTCTTTTTAGGGTAGCATTTTCTGAATACATATATGAGGCTGCCCCATATAGTGAATTTTAAGTAACCTGGCTGAATGGGAATCAAGGAACACCAAGAAGGGAAATGAGGAGAGGAGATTTAACTAAAGAGGAGCAAAGCAACGTTAATATGTAGAGGACGAAAAAGATCACTATTCTGGACATAAGTGTAACAAGCAAGGCAAGTCACAGAAATGAGAACTGCCAAAAAACAACTAAATGCTGAATACAGACGTCTTTCCAAAGTATTAGTGATCTGTTTGGAATGGAAAATAAACACAGATATGCAAGGAGACACAACCATGAATTACATGAAAAAGGGAGAAACACTGAAAACACTTAATAAACTGCTATGTTACAATATCAGTGTGCACCTGGACTGGGCACCCTCACTCATCCACCAACTCTAAGCCTCAAACACTCATCCTCATACATACCTCAAACATACCTCACACATACCTCAACACTTCATTAAGAGACACGACTTGGTGAGCGATGTTCTGCAAAACAGTTGTGCATATAGCACATCACCCTATGTTTATTGTATGCCAATAATTAATGTTCCACTTGATGTTTTAATAAATCTGACGCCTAGGACCATATTTTCATCACAAGTATGCCATGGAGAACAATCCTACAAGTAAAAGTACGGATAATGCCGACTCGAGTTTCGGCCTTCCGGAGTATATAGTTCTTATAGGAACACTCAGACTTCTTCAGGGCAGACACATTGGACTCTTATATGGTGGATGCATTATTCATGGCACTGTCGTGAGCATCACAACTGCAGTGGGCAAGCGAGGTGTAAAAGCAATAAAATATTAGTGGGTAAATTGGTCTCAATGCTTAACTGGTTTTCACCAGTTTGTGATCTGATATATTCAAGCACAGGAATCTAACTTGTGAAGTTTTGTAAGGCCATGGGGGGTCCAAAACAAGTACAGGAATCAGAGCGGTCTTCCCCCTGTTCCCCCTGTTCTCTCAGGGGTATCCACCCCAGACCAAGGGTGCATCTAAGTATATGTTTCACCTTTGGAACCCAAGAATTGCAGTTTGTCACTGCTCCACACAGTGAAAATTGATCACCCTAAGCAGCTGTTCCAAAAATTATGGCAACCAGAAGGTTCAACAAAATAGAAAGGATTGAAAGGAGGAGGAAACGGCGAAATAGGGGACCTTGCAGCAGGGGCCACAGCGGGCCAACAATGAAATCCATGAAGGGAAAGGATCAAACCTTTAAATCCACACAGACAGGATGGTGGGCACCTTCCCATGGGCTCAAGTCATCGGCAAAATGAAGGGGGGGCCCGGTGTCAGCACGGGGGCCGATATACTCAAGTTACAGACCTGAAAAGCCTGCAGAGAGATTCTGGGCACGTGTTATGTCACAAGGGCACAGAAGTCGCAGGGTACCTCATGGGGAGGGCCATTGTAGTCCTTCCAGGCGTTGGCGAGTATATACTTCCACAGGAGACATACAAAAGCGGGGAACTTTGCAGGGTAACCTGCCAGGGTGCTCAATTCACCTGGAGGAATGAAATAGCCAGATGCCAAACACAGGTGGGGATATGAAATGATTAATTTATAGATAAATCACCAACACCAGGGCGCATGATCAATACAATGTGAAAAGTGCTCGGCGCTAGGAAGGTATGAATCCATACATGGATGAGTAAAAGATGAACCGTGCCATTGTGTAGGGTGCTCTTCAGGAATGTGAGCCATAGCTTAGGCAATTAGAATAGCCCAGGTGCCCAGAGTGCAGTGTTGGCACCCGGTATGGACTCCCACGGTGGTGCCCATCACACTGTGGTAGAGATCTGAAGTATATGGAATGCCACGGATGAAGGAAGTGAGCGAGAAGGGGGTGAAGACACATGGCGGGAAGCTATCCAGTGCTGTGACCCACGGCCGCCCACAGTCCTCAATGTTGACCCCTCCCTTGTTATATCGGTATCAATATGAGGAGCGCGGGAACCGCAGCCAGCGTTGCCATACCCTGCTTACCTGCCGCACCATCCCAACGATGGACACACCTTCTTAGACTGGAACACATCTGGATGCATGGATTTGACAGTGTCAGGTTGGGCCTGAATGATGAGATAGACTGGACAGCCTTGACAGAGTGATGCATTTATGTACAATCCTACATACGGCCATGTATGAACCTTGTGACCATTCCTGTGGCGTACCTTGAGGCTCCTCAGTGACAGGCACCCCACACATTTACAGCCTTGCCTTTCCACTCTAAGGTGGATGCCGGATTTCCAGAAGAAGGTCACCTGGACCAATTGGTCAGTCCTTCTTTGACCATGAATTGGTCGGGCCGTTGTATACATTCGCCAGCTCGCGGGCCAGCCCAGAATCTGCTGCCGTTACAGATAGTAGATTGTGATTGGCAGCGTTCGGACCGGCCCATGGTGAGGCCCTGACCCGGGGTATGGGAGCTCGCCTTGCATGGCGTCTTCTCCTCCTCATCATCTCCGCGGCTACATGTTCCCTGTGTTGGTCCTCCAGCCCCTGCAGCTCAATGCTCAGCTGGAGCAGCTGCATGTCTATGCACACACACACCAGAGGCAGCATGGTGGGGTTAGTGTGTGTGTTTAATGACGATGTGGCTCTTTCGTACCCTTCATGTGTGCACCTGGATGCATTTACCTCCTGCTTTCAGGTGGAGGTATCTCGCCTTGCTTTTGACAGTATTACTGGCAGAAAACTGTGGTATTACTGCCCTTTCCCATCTTGTAATGTGGCGCTAATACCGCTGTGCCAGTATTATCAGCGCTGGTTATACTGTCATCGGATATACCATTCACAGACTTTTCGGTGCCAGTATTACCAGTGCTGGAAATACCAGCAATGGTTTCCACCGACTCTTGATTCGCTGGCACGGTAAAAGTGGCAGTGAAGAGAATTACTGCCACGTTTACCGTATTCCAGCATGCTCGTAATGAGCCCCACTGTACTCACCACAGAACAGTGGGGCTTGGGTCCAGTCCCAAGTAGCTCTTTAACTGCTCATTACAGGCCTTGCAGAAACCTTTGTTGCACCAGTAAGAAGAGGCCCACCCAACAGCCTCCCAAGCAACTTTCTTGGAAGCAAAATTCTGCCTCGGATCCAAGCCAGATGATCTGATATGATATGATATGGCATTTATAACACATCTGTATACAAGTGTTTCGCTTGGCGGGTCCCCCCTCGAAGGCCCCCGTATAAGGCTCTTCGCCTGTCCGGGCCTGTCGGGGTCCTGGAGGGATCAGAGGGCCTCTTCTCTTCTCTTTACCATTGTCATCACTCTACCTTGAAATCCATTCTGTTGGCCGCCGTTTTCGACTGCCCCACAACCCCCCCAGCTTGCCTCATGTCTGCTCTCCAACCACTGCCTGGCTGCCTCCTTATCTACGGAACGCCATGTCTGCTGCCTAATGAGCATGCATTGTACTTTTGGCCCACAGGCGCTGTACTTCGATGTAGACGATTGTAAGCGCTCTTTGTGTACTCTGCCAACTCAGTATGTACCAGCTTGACCTGTATATGTCATGTAGCCCCTTGTACCTTTAAGCGTGGCTGCGCCAGACCATGCACATATCAGATGGACTCTGTATACCCAATGCTTTCATAACGAATGTAGCCCCCAAACCATGAGACGTGGCGGATTCAACCTGCAAGTTTCAAGTTCAAGAATTGCTTGATTCCCCTTTTTTGCCTCATATCTACATGATGTAGCCCCCGGACCATGAGGTGTGGCCCAGACGTGCTCTTGTGTATACCTGATGTACCATGAGGCCCGGCGACATCTGTTTGTGCTGCACACCTGCCTGCGGCACACCAATGTGTGCCCTGCTTTATGCATAATGCATTCCCCATCATCCACTGGTCAGTTGCTCACTGCTTTGAAGCTAAGGTGCAGCGCCTGACTCAAGAGTTCCTCTGTTTAAACACCGCGTTCCCTCAATGGAATGCAATAAATAAATAAATAACTAGGGAAAGAGAGGAGGGGGCGTCAGGACGAGTGGTGCACTGGGGCGCAGCAAGGATGGGCACTGCAGGTCGCTAAACACAGGGAGGGGTGAAGAGAACGGCAGGAGGAGCCTCTTACCCCCACCCCAAAAGGACACAAATGTCATGACACGTGCCCCTTCAGGATGACACATACATAGACTTTCTGCTTTGTAAAATGTGTGTGTATGGGGAAAGGAGTGACAGGGTCTGCTGGTGAAAAGAGTGTTCTGGAAAAGCGGCGTAGGGGAGGGGTGGCTGAAAAGGATTGGTGTCAGAGGGCCCGGCACTCCATGATATGATAGGATAGGGCACATATAACGCGCCTGCACACAAGTGTTTCTAGGCGCGACAAGACAATGGGAGGAGGAGAGACAGAGGGAGGACACAGCAAGGATCTTACTTGACCCTGTGTCATTCAGATCACGCAAGTGGCGGGGAGAGGGGGCCTGCGGGGGGGAGGGAGTGCCAGCGGGGGAGGTGAGTGGGGGAGGGGAGAGCACAAGTGCATCTGCTCTGATCCCTGGCGACACAGGATGCTGCGCCGCATGTTACATCCCGAGACCATCATACATGCACCCGCCCCTGAGGAAGACGTGGGGATGGAGGAAGGGGGGCACTTATAAGATAGCGCGGTTGCTCTTACCTTTCACTTGGAGAATTATAGCGCATAGAAACCCCAGCAACAGCATCCACAGTTTCCCCATGTCTATCTCAGGCCATAACGTACCCTGGGTGGGACCGCAGCGAGAGCTTTATAGCTCAGGTGAGGGTGTGCCCAATTCTCTCAGCTTTCACTTCAGCTCACCCCGCCCTCCCCCCCTCCCCTCCAATGAACCTGGGCATAATCCAGCCAAGCGCTGCACCTGAGGGAATGCAGCCGAGTGTGCTGGGAAGCTCCTCCCACATGGGGGAGTGGGGGTGAGCCCTACTGTGCTGGAAAGCTCCTCCCACATGGGGGAGTGGGGGTGAGCCCTGCTGTGCTGGGAAGCTCATCACACCTGTGGGAGATGGGGGTGAGCCCTGCTGTGCTGGCCTCTGTGCTGGGAATCTCCTCCTGCCTGTGGGAGATAGGGGTGAGACCGGCTGTTCTGGCCTCTGTGCTGGTAATCTCCTCCCACATGAGGGAGTGGGGGTGAGCCCTACTGTGCTGGGAAGCTCCTCCCACATGAGGGAGTGGGGGTGAGCCCTGCTATGCGGGCCTCTGTGCTGGAAATCTCCTCCCACCTGTGGGAGATGGGGGTGAGCCCTAATGTGCTGGCCTCTGTGCTAGGAATCTCCTCCTGCCTGTGGGAGATGGGGGTGAGCCATGCGGTGCTGGGTTCTGTGCTGGGAATCTCCTCCCCCATGTGGGAGATGGGGGTGTGCCCTGCTGTGCTGGCCTCTGTGCTGGGAATCTCCTCCTGCCTGTGGGAGATGGGGGTGAGTGTTATAGAGTGCGTCACAAGGACGTTGCGTACCTGTTCGTCTGGTTGAAGATCTTGATGATGATGCCAGGCTGTCAGGAGTCCTGCGTGGATGTGGTTGATGACGCGAGAAGCCAGCCCAGCTCCCGCCCGAATGGAACCGGGTTGGAGATGAACCAGCTCCCAACGCCACGAGTCTGCTCACCCCTGATTAACGTGGCGTTAGGACAGTGCAAGCACTGACAGGGGGAGCCTTTCCAGATGACGATACTGAGTCCCCAAGGAAGACTGGATCCGGAAGATGGAAGTCCCAAGGGAGACTGGATCCGGAAGATGGAAGTCCCAAGGGAGACTGGATCCGGAAGATGGAAGTCCCAAGGGAGACTGGATCCGGAAGATGGAAGTCCCAAGGGAGACTGGATCCGGAAGATGGAAGTCCCAAGGGAGAGGACACAGTGGAGATTGGTAGGAGGCAGGATCCGGGAAGGAAGGTAGAAGAATGGCTCACAAGGTAGAGGGAGGCTGAAAGTGCAGGCAGACAAGGTACAAGGGCAAGGACCAACTGATAACCACAGGGGAACCACCCAACTCAGAAAAGGGGAAGGGAACCACCCTACCACAGGACAAGGGAAGGAAGGACAAGGCAAGGCAACTGCAGATGTACCCGAGGGTACCAGGAACAAGGAGGACAGGAGTCAGGTAACAGGTAAGGAAGGCACAAGGCAAGGCAACTGCTGATGTACCCGAGGGTACCAGGAACAAGGAGGACAGGAGTCAGGTAGGTAACAGGTAAGGAAGGCACAAGGAACCGGCGAGGAAACACGATCCTAATCAAACCGCGTTGAGACGCAGTTTGAATGAACGACCGGGCTCCTTAAATAGGACTGCCAACCCCTAGGAGGCTTGAAACGCAAGCCGAGCCGACTCCCAAGCGTTGGTTGGCTCGGAGAGAGGCGTGGACCGCAAGGTCCTCCAAAGCGAGTACTCCGTGCAGCGCGCATGCGCGAAGAGCGCGGAAAGGCCGCCCGCGCATGCGCTGACCAACCTGCCCAGGAAACCCGGAAGCGCGCGATGACCAGAACAACCCAGGAACCCCTAAGCGAAAGCGCGGGTACAGCCTCCAGGACGGGGCGCGCCGCTTCAAGTAAGTGGACCCCAATGCGGGCGGCGTGACACTATGCCCCCTCCCAGAAAGACCCGGAGCCCCCGGCTTCCAGGGACAACGAAGGAAAAAGTCACGAACCAGACGGGGCGCATGCACATGACAGCGGGGCTCCCAAGTGCGATCACAAGCAGGGTAACCTTTCCAATCAACAAGGAATTGGAGCACGCCCCGACGAATCCGTGAGTCACATATTTCCTGTACCTCAAATTCAGGGACCCCCCGTACTTGAATGGAGGAAGGCCGAGGACTGGAACGCCCAAAGACATCCTTCACAAAGGGTTTCAAAAGGGAGACATGAAACACTGGATGCACTCGCCAGGATTGGGGTAACACCAGTCGAAAAGCAACTGAGGACAAACGTTTGGAAATCCTGAAAGGCCCATAGAATCGGGGTGCCAATTTGGTGGGCAGATTGCGTACTGGCAGGTTCTTAGAGGACAACCAAACCAGATCGCCCGCCTGGAGATCCGGCTCCGTAGTCCGACACTTGTCTGCCTGCTTCTTCATGCGCTTCCGTGTCTCAACCAGGGTACCCCGGGCCAGGCCGTGCTGCTTTTGGATGTCAGAAACCAATTGATCCGCCGAAGGAACAGCACTAGGTAGTACTGGAGTAAAAGGAACCAACTTGGGATGTAGTCCAGTAGAGCAAAAGAAAGGGCTGATACCCGTGGCAGTATGCGTTGCGTTGTTATAGGATACCTCAGCCAAATCAAGATTCTTCACCCAGTTGGATTGAGTAGCATTGGCATAACAGCGTAGGTACTGCTCTAGGGTTTGGTTAGTTCTCTCCGTCTGTCCGTTTGTGTGCGGATGATAACCAGAACTCAAGGCTCTGCGGATACCAAGATGATTGCACAATTGATGCCAAAACGAAGAGAGAAACTGCGAGCCACGATCAGAGATGATCTTCTCCGGTAATCCATGTAGCCGGTAAATGTTGTGTAGAAATGCCAGAGCCATCTGAGAGGAGGTAGGTATCTTAGAAAAAGGTATAAAGTGAGCATACTTCGTGAAACAGTCCACTACTACCATAATGCAAGTATTGCCCTCAGAAGGCGGAAGCTCGACAATAAAGTCAGTGGCGATGGTGTGCCATGGGTAAGGCGGTGTTTCAGTAGGCTGAAGCAATCCCAAAGGTTTTCTTCTTGGCGTTTTAGTTTGAGCGCAAACTGGACAACTCTCCACATACCGCTTGACCTCCTTAGCCCAACCCGGCCACCAGAATTGTCTGGAAATCAGCTCTTGAGTGGCCTTGACGCCACGATGACCACCAACATGTGAATCGTGTAAACCTTGAAGGATGTCTAACCGGAGTGAACACGTCGGTAAGTACAGACGTTTCAAAAAGAACAAAAGACCGTTGTGTTCAGTGATCTGTGGTCGCTTCAGAACGTCGGCTCGATCAGGGTCCACCGATGTTTCTTGTACAATTTTCTGCAGATGAGGAGAAATCGTCAAAAGAAAATGCTTAGGAGAAATCAATGGAGTGTTCTGACTGCAATCCTTCTCTTCCTTCTCCAGAGAGCGCGATAAGGCGTCAGCCTTCAGGTTCTGAGAGCTGGGGATGTAAGTAATGTTGAAGTCGTAGTGAGAAAAGAAAAAAGCCCACCTGGCCTGGCGAGCGGTACGACACTGCAAGGATCGCAAATATTGCAGGTTACGATGATCAGTGCGGACTTCTACAGAAAAACGACCTCCCAGCAAGTGGTGCCTCCACTCCTCAAACGCAGTCTTTATGGCCAAGAGTTCCTTCTCTATGACAGCGTAGTTCTGTTCGCTCGGAGCGAGCTTTCGTGAGAAATAGGCCACCGGGTGTTCTTCGTTAGATATAGGATGCTTCTGTAGGAGAACAGCACCAACAGCGAAGTTGGAAGCATCAGCCTCAACGATGTAAGGCATCTCGTCGTTGGGATGTCGTAAAACAGGAGCTGTACTGAACGCCGTCTTCAAACGGTTGAAGGCTGCTAAAGCCTCTGAATCCCAAAGGAACAGAGTCTTAACACTGGTCAAACGTGTCAACGAGGCCGTGATACGGGAAAACTGAGGAATGAAGCGCCGATAAAAATTGGCGAATCCCAGGAACCTTTGGAGGGACTTCAAGTCATGTGGTTGTTTCCAGTCTCGGATTGCTTGTACTTTATCAGAATCCATGTGGATTCCGGCCTCGCTGATTACATACCCCAGAAACTCCATCTTGTTCCGATGAAATGAACATTTTCCAGCTTTGGCGAACAATTGATACTGTGATAAACGTAGAAGGACCTCTCGTACATGTGAAACGTGTTCCTCCCGATTTTCTGAGAAGATCAGGATATCATCCAGATAAACCCAAACCGAGATGCCAATCAAATCGCTGAAGATGTGATCCATGAACCGCTGGAAGACGGCCGGGGCATTACACAACCCGAAGGGCATTACCCTGTATTCGTAATGCCCAAATGGAGTCTTAAAGGCCGTCTTCCACTCGTCGCCCTCCTTGATTCTGACCAAATGGTAGGCTCCGCGAAGGTCTAGTTTGGTGAACTCTCTGGCTGACCGTAATGACTCCATGATGTTTCGAATCAAAGGTAACGGGTACCTGTCTTTAAGGGTGATGTCATTCAGTTGACGATAATCAATACATGGCCGTAGAGTGCCCTCCTTCTTCTTCACGAAAAACAGCGGGAATCCCGCGGGGGATTTAGAAGGTACGATGTATCCTTTCTTGACACATTCATCCAAGTAGTTCCGAAGTACCAGTCTTTCGGTCTGGGTCAAGGAATAAACCTTCCCATGTGGATCACCGCACCCGGGATCAGGTCAATGGAGCAATCAAAAGTTCTGTGAGGTGGAAGGGGTATGTCTCCAGGTTCAGAAAATACTGTCCTCAGGTCAGCATACGCATGTGGAATCTGGGACAAGGAGCACAAACCAAGCGGGTTCTTACCGGTGGTAAGCGAGGTTGAGGTGGGTGGCTTCAATGACTTGCCGGAACCACAACATTCCTGAATACAAAAAGCAGAGGTAAACACTAGAATACGAGACTCCCAATTGATCGAGGGATTGTGACGCTGAAGCCAAGGTAATCCCAACACCACTTGATATGAAGGCGATTTGATGACATCGAGAGCGATCTCCTCCTCATGAGCCTCGATTCGCAATAGCATGCCAACAGTATGCAATCGAATAGGTCCGGAAGACAAAGGTGTACCATCAATGACCTCCACAGGTATCGCATTTCTTCTGGTGAGCAATGGTATGCCGTTGTTGATGGCGAATTCCTTGTCAATATAATTACCGGAAGCCCCACAGTCCAATAAACCATGAACATCAATTGTCTTCTCCTGCCACTTCAGACTGATTTGCAAAATCATCAAGACGGCTGGCTGCATAGGCGGAAACGCCGTACTGGCACAAGAAAGGACTTGTAGCAAAGAAGGACCTGTCGTGGCCTTTCCAATAGACGACAGGCCTCCTAGTTTCCCCCTTTCTTGATAGGACGCAAAGGACAGGTACTCAGATAGTGACCGGCAGCTCCACAGTATAGACACAATCGCAGTCTTCTTCTGCGCTTCTTCTCTTCTTCTGATAAGGGACCCCTTACTGCGCCTAATTGCATTGGTTCGGTAGAGGAATCCGAAGGTACTGGCAGACCAGTCGGTAGGGTTGGTGGCCTGGGGAACACCTTCTCAAACCGACGTCTCTCACCCTTTCTCTCGGCCAATCTCTGGTCTATCCTCAAAACCTGTTCAATAAGTTTCTGTAGATCTTCGGGTTCAGGAATGTGCAACAACTCGTCCTTGTATTCCTCTCTTAATCCCCGGCGAAACAAGGTCTTCTGTGTTATCTCTGGCCATAGGGAATCAGTCGCTAGTTGACGAAAACGGCTGATATAAGTTATTATATCGGAATTTGCCTGTTGAATGTCCATCAATAGATTCTGTGCTGTGGAAGCCAGATTAGGAGACTGAAAAACATCCAAGAACGCTTTCTCAAAGGCCAAGAAATCGCCAAGAATGGGGCTATTAGTAACAACCAGGGGTGTAGCCCAAGCAAGAGCATTCCCAGATAAATTGCCCAAAATGTAGCCGATCTTGGCTTTATCATTGTTGAAATGAGTCGAACGGTAGAGGAAATGTATCCGACAATGATTGCAGAATTCACCCACACGTCTGGGGTCTCCATCGAACTTGATGGGTGTGGTGTGGGCCATGGTGTTTTCAGACTGTGGAGATGCCCCTATGTTCTGTGTCACCATCTGACGTAAAGCCACGTTCTCCTGACGGAGTGCTGTCATCTCAGCACGAAGAGCTTGTACTTCAATACGAAGACCTGGGTCCTCTTCCATCTCAGAGTCCGAAGTATCCGAAGGCAGGCGTCTCAATCTGTTATAGAGTGCGTCACGAGGACGTTGCGTACCTGTTCGTCTGGTTGAAGATCTTGATGATGATGCCAGGCTGTCAGGAGTCCTGCGTGGATGTGGTTGATGACGCGAGAAGCCAGCCCAGCTCCCGCCCGAATGGAACCGGGTTGGAGATGAACCAGCTCCCAACGCCACGAGTCTGCTCACCCCTGATTAACGTGGCGTTAGGACAGTGCAAGCACTGACAGGGGGAGCCTTTCCAGATGACGATACTGAGTCCCCAAGGAAGACTGGATCCGGAAGATGGAAGTCCCAAGGGAGACTGGATCCGGAAGATGGAAGTCCCAAGGGAGACTGGATCCGGAAGATGGAAGTCCCAAGGGAGACTGGATCCGGAAGATGGAAGTCCCAAGGGAGAGGACACAGTGGAGATTGGTAGGAGGCAGGATCCGGGAAGGAAGGTAGAAGAATGGCTCACAAGGTAGAGGGAGGCTGAAAGTGCAGGCAGACAAGGTACAAGGGCAAGGACCAACTGATAACCACAGGGGAACCACCCAACTCAGAAAAGGGGAAGGGAACCACCCTACCACAGGACAAGGGAAGGAAGGACAAGGCAAGGCAACTGCAGATGTACCCGAGGGTACCAGGAACAAGGAGGACAGGAGTCAGGTAACAGGTAAGGAATGCACAAGCAAGGCAACTGCTGATGTACCCGAGGGTACCAGGAACAAGGAGGACAGGAGTCAGGTAACAGGTAAGGAAGGCACAAGGAACCGGCGAGGAAACACGATCCTAATCAAACCGCGTTGAGACGCAGTTTGAATGAACGACCGGGCTCCTTAAATAGGACTGCCAACCCCTAGGAGGCTTGGAACGCAAGCCGAGCCGACTCCCAAGCGTTGGTTGGCTCGGAGAGAGGCGTGGACCGCAAGGTCCTCCAAAGCGAGTACTCCGTGCAGCGCGCATGCGCGAAGAGCGCGGAAAGGCCGCCCGCGCATGCGCTGACCAACCTGCCCAGGAAACCCGGAAGCGCGCGATGACCAGAACAACCCAGGAACCCCTAAGCGAAAGCGCGGGTACAGCCTCCAGGACGGGGCGCGCCGCTTCAAGTAAGTGGACCCCAATGCGGGCGGCGTGACAGTGAGCCATGCTGTGCTGGGTTCTGTAAGGGAATCTCCTCCCACCTGTGGCAGATGGGGGTGAGCCCTGCTGTGCTGGCCTCTGTGCTGGGAATCTCCTCCCACCTGTGGGAGATGGGGTGAGCCCTGCTGTGCTGGCCTCCGTGCTGGGAATCTCCTCCTGCCTGTGGGAGATGGGGGTGAGCCCTGCTGTCCTGGCCTCCGTGCTGGGAATCTCCTCCTGCCTGTGGGAGATGGGGGTGAGCCCTGCTGTGCTGGCCTCTATGCTGGGAATCTCCTCCCACCTGTGGGAGATGGGGGTGAGCCCTACTGTGCTGGGAAGCTCCTCCCACATGGGGGAGTGGGGGTGAGCCCTACTGTGCTGGGAAGCTCCTCACACCTGTGGGAGATGGGGGTGAGCCCTGCTGTGCTGGGAATCTCCTCTCACTTGTGGGAGATGGGGGTGAGCCCTAATGTGCTGGATTCTGTGCTGGGAATCCCCCCCACCTGTGGGAGATGGAGTGAACCCTGCTGTGCTGGCATCTGTGCTGGGAATCTCCTCCCACCTGTGGAAGATGGGGGTGAGCCCTTCTGTGCTGGCATCTGTGCTGGGAATCTCCTTCCACCTGTGGGAGATGGGGGTGAGCCCTGCTGTGCTGGGAATCTCCTCCCGCCTGTGGGAGATGGGGGTGAGCCCTGCTGTGCTGGCCTCTGTGCTGGGAATCTCCTCCCCCATGTGGGAGAAGGGGGTGAGCTCTCCTGTGCTGGGAATCTCCTCCTGCCTGTGGGAGATGGGGGTGAGCCCTGCTGTGCTCGGTTCTGTGCTGAGAATCTCCTCCCACCTGTGGGAGATGGGGTGAGCCCTGCTGTGCTGGCCTCTGTGCTGGGAATCTCCTCCCACCTGTGGGAGATGGGGGTGAACCCTGCTGTGCTGGGTTCTGTGCTGGGAATCTCCTCCTGCCTGTGGGAGATGGGGTGAGCCATGCTGTGCTGGATTCTGTGCTGGGAATCTCCTCCCACCTGTGGGAGATGAGAGTGAGCCCTGCTGTGCTGGCCTCCGTGCTGGGAATATCCTCCCGCCTGTGGGAGATGGGGGTGAGCCCTGCTGTGCTGGCCTCCGTGCTGTGAATCGCCTCCTGCCTGTGGGAGATGGGGGTGAGACCTGCTGTTCTGGCCTCTATGCTGGGAATCTCCTCCCACCTGTGGGAGATGGGGGTGAGCCCTGCTTTGCTGGGTTCTGTGCTGGGAATCTCCTCCCCCATGTGGGAGATGGGGGTGAGCCCTGCTGTGCTGGCCTCTGTGCTGGGAATCTCCTCCTGCCTGTGGGAGATGGGGCTGAGCCCTGCTGTGCTGGCCTCTGTGCTGAGAATCTCCTCCCACCTGTTGGAGATGGGGGTCAGCCCTGCTGTGCTGGCCTCTGTGCTGGGAATCTCCTCCCACCTGCGGGAGATGGGGGTGAGCCATGCTGTGCTGGATTCTGTGCTGGGAATCTCCTCCCACCTGTGGGAGATGGAAGTGAGCCCTGCTGTGCTGGCCTCCGTGCTGGGAATAGCCTCCCGCCTGTGGGAGATGAGGGTGAGCCCTGCTGTGCTGGCCTCCGTGCTGGGAATCGCCTCCTGCCTGTGGGAGATGGGGGTGAGCCCTGCTGTGCTGTCCTCTATGCTGGGAATCTCCTCCCACCTGTGGGAAATGGGGGTAAGTCCTGCTGTGCTGGGTTCTGTGCTGGGAATCTCCTCCCCCATGTGGGAGATGCGGGTGAGCCCTGCTGTGCTGGGAATCTCATCCCACCTGTGGGAGATGGGGCTAAGCCCTGCTGTGATGCCCACTATGCTGGGAATCTATTCCCACCTGTGGGAGGTGGGGGTGAGCCCTGCTGTGCTGGGTTCTGTGCTGGGAATCTCTTCTCCCATGTGGGAGATGGGGGTGAGCCCTGCTGTGCTGGCCTCTGTGCTGGGAATCTCCTCCTGCCTGTGGGATATGGGGGTGAGCCCTGCTGTGCTGTCCTTTGTGCTGGGAATCTCCTCCTGCCTGTGGGAGATGGGGGTGAGCCCTGCTGTGCTGGCCTCCATGCTGGGAATTTCCTCCCACCTCTGGGAGATGGGGGTAAGTCCTGCTGTGCTGGGTTCTGTGCTGGGAATCTCCTCCCCCATGTGGGAGATGGGGGTGAGCCCGGCTGTGCCTCTGTGCTGGGAATCTCCTCCTGCCTGTGGGAGATGGGGGTGAGCCCTGCTGTGCTGGCCTCCGTGCTGGGAATCTCCTCCCACCTGTGGGAGATGGGGGTGAGCCATGCTGTGCTGGCCTCTGTGCTGGGAATCTCCTCCTGCCTGTGGGAGATGGGGGTGAGCCCTGCTGTGCTGGCCTCTATGCTGGGAATCTCCTCCCACCTGTGGGAGATGGGGGTAAGTCCTGCTGTGCTGGGTTCTGTGCTGGGAATCTCCTCCCCCATGTGGGAGATGGGGGTGAGCCCTGCTGTGCTGGCCTCTGTGCTGGGAATCTCCTCCTGCCTGTGGGAGATGAGGGTGAGCCTTGCTGTGCTGGCTCCGTGCTGGGAATCTCCTCCCACCTGTGGGAAATGGGGGTGAGCCCTGCTGTGCTGGCCTCTGTGCTGGGAATCTCGTCCCGCTGTGGGAGATGGGGGTGAGCCCTGCTGTGCTGGCCTCTGTGCTGGGAATCTCCTCCTGCCTGTGGGAGATGGGGGTGAGCCCTGCTGTGCTGGGTTCTGTGCTGGGAATCTCCTCCTGCCTGTGGGAGATGGGGGTGAGCCCTGCTGTGCTGGCCTCTGTGCAGGGATTCTCCTCCTGCCTGTTTGAGATGGGGGTGAGCCCTGCTGTGCTGGCCTCTGTGCTGGGAATCTCCTCCGACCTCTGGGGGATGGGGGTGAGCCCTGCTGTGCTGGGAATCTCCTCCCACCTGTGGGAGATGGGGGTGAGCCATGCTGTGCTGGGAATCTCCTCCTGCCTGTGAGAGATAGGGGTGAGCTCTGCTCTGCTGGGCTCTGTGCTAGGAATCTCCTCCCACCTGTGGGAGATGGGGGTGAGCCCTGCTGTGCTGGCCTCTGTGCTGGGAATCTCCTCCCGCCTGTGGGAGATAGGGGTGAGCTCTGCTCTGCTGGGCTCTGTGCTAGGAATCTCCTCCTGTCTGTGGGAGATGGGGGTGGGCCCTGCTGTGCTGGCCTCTGTGCTGGGAATATCCTCCCACCTGTGGGAGATGGGGGTGAGCCCTGCTGTGCTGGCCTCTGTGCTGGGAATCTCCTCCCCCATATGGGCGATGGGGGTGAGCCCTGCTGTGCTGGCCTCTGTGCTGGGAATCTCCTCCCGCCTCTGGGAGATGGGGGTGAGCCCTGCTGTGCTGGCCTCTGTGCTGGGAATCTCCTCCTGCCTGTGGGAGATGGGGGTGAGCCCTGCTGTGCTGGCCTCTGTGCTGGGAATCTCTTCCCACCTGTGGGAGATGGGGTGAGCCCTGCTGTGCTGGGAATCTCCTCCCACCTGTGGGAAATGGGGGTGAGCCCTGCTGTGCTGGCCTCTGTGCTGGGAATCTCGTCCCGCCTGTGGGAGATGGGGGTGAGCCCTGCTGTGCTGGCCTCTGTGCTGGGAATCTCCTCCTGCCTGTGGGAGATGGGGGTGAGCCCTGCTGTACTGGGTTCTGTGCTGGGAATCTCCTCCTGCCTGTGGGAGATGGGGGTGAGCCCTGCTGTGCTGGCCTCTGTGCTGGGAATCTCCTCCCGCCTGTGGGAGATGGGGGTGAGCCCTGCTGTGCTGGCCTCTGTGCTGGGAATCTCCTCCCGCCTGTGGGAGATGGGGGTGAGCCCTGCTGTGCTGGGTTCTGTGCTAGGAATCTCCTCCCCCATGTGGGAGATGGGGGTGAGCCCTGCTGTGCTGGCCTCTGTGCTGGGAATCTCCTCCTGCCTGTGGGAGATGGGGGTGAGCCCTGCTGTGCTGGCCTCTGTGCTGGGAATCTCCTCCCACATGTGGGTGATGGGGGTGATCCCTGCTGTGCTGAGAATCTTCTCCCGCCTGTGGGAGATGGGGGTGAGCCCTGCTGTGCTGGTCTCTGTGCTGGGAATCTCCTCCCACCTGTGGGAGATAGGGGTGAGCTCTGCTCTGCTGGGCTCGATGAAAGGATTCTCCTCCCACCTGTGGGAGAGATGGGGCTCACCTTCTGGACCACCCTCAGGAGGAGATGATATTAATAATGTGCTGTAGCACCCTGAAGGGTCTGTGCACTAGATGGAATCACTTATAAAATATCTGAGACCAAACAACTGGACGGAATCACTTATAAAATATCTGAGACCAAATAACTGGACAGACTCACGGGAGATGGTAAAATGCTGCTTTAATCTCAAAGAAGTAAAGCAGGCGAATAAACACTCACCAGATCGATTCATACAGGATCACAATGTCATCTTGATTATACTCAGTTTATATAATACTAAATGCATCATCTATGACGTCATCCTACGTGGAAAACTGCAAAACCTATCGAGGGGTGGGATTGGATTAGGAGAACATGTCTACATATAGAGAATACACGTGTTAATCCCACATTGATGGTCTCTTGTCTGTGAGACACACCCTGAGCTACTTCTATACACGCGGTGTAAGGCACTCCTCATAGCAGAGAATGTGGCACTGGAATATTACTTTTTGCTAGCAGCACGTACACAGAAACGAAACCCATGTGCTTGGAGATACGTCAGCTCTCCCCTTGTTATCCCAATTAGTGATATGATATGATATATGATATGGCATTTATAATGCGCCTACACCCAAGTGTTTCAAGGCTACCCTCTACCGTCTCTCATCGGTAGGCCTCATGCCAGTGTCTTCTGTTTGAAGGCTGACCTTTTCAGTCTGTATTGTCTTGGGACATTCGAGGGAGTGTCGGCACATCACTATCTTAGCTTCAGACATAATGAATAGCCTTTGTTTGTGAGCTTTTCGTCACACATTACACGACCATGAATTTGTCCATATCGATGGTGCATTAAACACCATTTGATTCAATTATGCTAATGCACTCCTCTATTTTGCAAGAGAAAAGAATTTCTTCGTCGTCTTTCCACTTTAAGATCCCCGGCTTGTGTTTTTGAGGTAACTGGGTTGATTGATATAAGCCGTCGTCCATCTTCTTCTAATGGTCGTCCTAAACGTTAAATTTATACCTCTTATAAGCAAGCTTCTGTGTATTCTTTCTATCTTGTGTTTCAGCATATTTACAGTTATTGACCAATGAGTCACTTCATTCTTCTCTGTGTTCATTATTACTGTATCATTGGGTATATGTTTCTGTTAGTGCTCAGTTAAATCGTCATTCTTCAGTATTTTCATATCGTTTCAGCATAGGTTCTTATATCTTCTTTATGACAATCTTTTGCTGTCGTCAGACTTTGGTTTAACGCACATCCATTCTGTTCATGGCTGCATTTCGACAGCTCAGCAAAGTGCATGCTTCTTGGTAACTTTCCTCCACTATGTCAGCTTGCGGGAACACTCTGAAGGGTTGTCCGAGTGCATATCGTCTCTCATATACTCAACGAGGTGCAGGATTATTGCAAGGGTTCAGGCATGGCTTCTCCATCATGGCTCTTCTTCTGACGTCCCAATATGATGGTGGCAAGGGGGTGGGCATGAGGGAGAAGACAGGTACTTCCTCCTCTACAATAGCATCATACAGGGAATCCCAGTCAATATGTTCTCTATTGTGTTTCCTGGACTTGTATAAACTGTGTGTACGTCACCTTCATGTATCATTCACTTCTGTCTAATAACATCCCACCTAAATCCGGTTCTATCTGTACTAAATGACTTTCCTTTGCAAGTGTGCACTTTTGTTAGACCTCAAATCAACCCTTTATTTGTTTTGGCCAGCAGCTGAAACTATTTCAGTAGAGTAGAGCTCGGATGAATAGCACATGATGAGGAAAACAAAGCTTGTAGGTGGTGTTTGGTCTTTTCACCGCTCATTGATATTGATATTGGTATTGATATTTTATTTCTATCGCGCTCATACACAAGTGTTTCAGAGCGTGACAATCCAAGGGAAGAGGAACAGAGGAGAAACAAAAACAACGATCTTACTAGGCCCAGTAACATTGAGAACGTGCAGTGCATGGTAGAGGGGGAGAGGGAGAAGTGCATGGAAGGGGGAACAAAAGGAAAGTGCGCAGCAAGGAGGAAAAAAAAACATAAATAATAATACATTAATAAATAAAAAGGCAACAAACAGAGGGAGTGCAGCCAGCAAGTGGCAAGTGCTGGGTTTAAGGCAGCAGGCAAGTTAGGTCTGATAAGTGCAGGAAGAACAAAAAAGGGGTGGGGGCTGTATGGGTACAGATGCAGACCCCAGTGCAAGGGATGGCCCTGAGGCAGTGTGTGTGGGTGGCAAGAGGAGCAGGTACCTGGGCCCGGAGGAAAGAGGGTGGCCAGGTGCATGGTGCAGAGGGAGAGTAGAATCAGCAGGGGAGAGGGGGGGGCGAAGGCAGAAGCAAAGAGGAAGGTCTTGAGGTGCTTCTGGAACCAGAGATGGTTCTCCTCAAGTTTTAGAGTGGCAAGGAGGCTGTTCCAGAGGGAGGCCCCAGCCGAAGACAGAGATCTACCCCCAGCTTGTTTCTTTGAGAAACGACTGACCCTGAGGGAGTTAGAGGTAGAGGAGCGGAGTGCTCCTGATGGGAGGTATTTGCAGAGGGATAACTGAAGGTATGTTGGACCCAAGCCCCAGAAAGCTTTTTGGACAATGCAGAGGGTGTTGAATTTAATCCTTGCATCCACTGGGAGCCAATGGAGAGATGTCAGAGCTGGAGAGATACGATCCCAGGGCTTGAGGCCAAGGACAAGTCACGCAGTCCTGTTCTGGATAAGTTGCAAAGGGCGCGAGTAGAGTTAGGTAGATTAAGAAAGAGGCTGTTGCAATAGTCCAACTTAGAGAGAACCAGAGCTTAGGAGACAGTGAGCTTCTGGGGGAATGAGAGGAAAGGAAGAATACCTCTGAGGAGGTGCAGTAGGACGTTTGACTTTTTTGATACATCAGCGATGTGGGCAGAGAAGGAAAGTGTGGAATCAAAGGTGACACCAAGGTTCTTGGCCTCGCAGGTGGGGATAGGAGGAGGGCCAAGGGAGGCCGAAAAGAGAGTGAGGGGAAAGGAAGGTGAAGGTGTGCCAATGAGGAGGATCTCAGTCTTGCTGGCATTAAGACAAAGATCATTGGCGGCACACCAAACTTGGATGGAAGTTAGGCAATCAGTGATGAGAGAGGCGGAGGAGGTGGCCGAGGGCAGCCTGAAAATAAGTTGAGTGTCATCTGCGTAGCACTGGAAGTTTGAGCAGAAATGGCAATACAGCGGGCGAGAGTTGCTAGGTATTGGTTGAAAAGCCAGGTGAGAGGTTAGACCCCTGGGGAACACCACAGGTGGAGAGGAAGACAGATGATAGGAAGGACCCAAGTTAGACCTGGGAGGGTCGATCAGAGAGGAAAGAGATCAGCCAGGCCAGAGCCTGATCGGTGATGCCCAGGTTATCACAGAGATGGGTGAGCAGGATGGCATGGTTGACCGCGTCGAAGGCAGAGGAGAGATCGAGTAGGATGAGGGCAGAGGGAATGCTAGAGTCAAGGTTGAAAAGAAGATTTTCGCGGATGTTCAGTAGAGCAGTTTCCGTGCTTCTGCCCATGAACATGCTAGTCCCTATGGCCGTTCCTACCCGCTTACTGCCCATCCCTGCCCAAAACACATCCTACTGGGATCTCATTTAGCTAACTTTATCAAGCCTTAGCGGGTTCAAAATGGATGGGAGCAGGGAGCTACTTAGCTCCTGCTTGTAGTCACAAGGTGCCTGGTTAACTTGAGAGCAACAGCTACCAGGGGATACTTTTGACTTCCCAGGCCAACTGATGCCATACAAACCTACTATGTGACATTATATTAGTGCATTTGGGACAATGTACAAATACACATATGTTGACACATATAAATGACATATTAAGCATAAGGGGTCATAAATAAAGGAAACTATTTTAAGTGTGCATCTTACACAGTACTTAGATTTGCAGAACACTATGTACTGTCTCCTGGTACCTCACTAGTAGCTCCAGGTTCCCCAGTGGTAGCTCCTGCTCACTGGCTAATGCCGGAAACCTAGGAGCTGCTTCTAGCTCCTGCTCACTGGTTAATGCTGGATACCCAGGAGCTGCTTCTAGCTCCTGCTCACTGGTTAATGCTGGATACCCAGGAGCTGCTTCTAGCTCCTTCTCACTGGCTAATGCTGGATACCCAGGAGCTGCTTCTAGCTCCTGGTCACTGGTTAATGCTGGATCCCCAGGAGCTGCTTCTAGCTCCTGCTCACTGGCTAATACTGGAGCTGCTTCTAGCTCCTGCTCACTGGCTAATGCTGGATACCCAGGAGCTGCTTCTAGCTCCTGCTCACTGGTTAATGCTGGATACCCAGGAGCTGCTTCTAGCTCCTGCTCACTGGCTAATGCTGGATACCCAGGAGCTGCTTCTAGCTCCTTCTCACTGGCTAATGCTGGATACCCAGGAGCTGCTTCTAGCTCCTGGTCACTGGTTAATGCTGGATCCCCAGGATCTGCTTCTAGCTCCTGCTCACTGGCTAATGCTGGAGCTGCTTCTAGCTCCTGCTCACTGGCTAATGCTGGATACCCAGGAGCTGCTTCTAGCTCCTGCTCACTGGTTAATGCTGGATGCCCAGGAGCTGCTTCTAGCTCCTGCTCACTGGCTAATGCTGGATGCCCAGGAGCTGCTTCTAGCTCCTTCTCACTGGCTAATAGCTGCTTCTAGCTCCTGCTCACTGGCTAATGCTGGATCCCCAGGAGCTGCTTCTAGCTCCAGCTCACTGGCTAATGCTGGATCCCCAGGAGCTGCTTCTAGCTCCTGCTCACTGGCTAATGCTGGAAGCCCAGGAGCTGCTTCTAGCTCCTGCTCACTGGTTAATGCTGGATGCCCAGGAGCTGCTTCTAGCTCCTGCTCACTGGCTAACGCTGGAAGCCCATGAGCTGCTTCTAGCTCCTGCTCACTGGTTAATGCTGGATGCCCAGGAGCTGCTTCTAGCTCCTGCTCACTGGCTAATGCTGGATGCCCAGGAGCTGCTTCTAGCTCCTTCTCACTGGCTAATAGCTGCTTCTAGCTCCTGCTCACTGGCTAATGCTGGATCCCCAGGAGCTGCTTCTAGCTCCAGCTCACTGGCTAATGCTGGATCCCCAGGAGCTGCTTCTAGCTCCTGCTCACTGGCTAATGCTGGAAGCCCAGGAGCTGCTTCTAGCTCCTGCTCACTGGTTAATGCTGGATGCCCAGGTGCTGCTTCTAGCTCCTGCTCACTGGCTAATGCTGGAAGCCCATGAGCTGCTTCTAGCTCCTTCTCACTGGCTAATGCTGGATACCCAGGAGTTGCTTCTAGCTCCTGGTCACTGGCTAATGCTGGATCTCCAGGAGCTATTTCTAGCTCCTGCTCACTGGCTAATGCTGGATCCCCAGGAGCTGCTTCTAGCTCCTGCTCACTGGCTAATGCTGGAAACCCAGGAGCTGCTTCTAGCTCCTGCTCACTGGTTAATGCTGGATACCCAGGAGCTGCTTCTAGCTCCAGCTCACTGGCTAATGCTGGATACCCAGGAGCTGCTTCTAGCTCCAGCTCACTGGCTAATGCTGGATACCCAGGAGCTGCTTCTAGCTCCTTCTCACTGGCTAATGCTGGATCCCCAGGAGCTGCTTCTAGCTCCTGGTCACTGGCTAATGCTGGATCCCCAGGAGCTGCTTCTAGCTCCTTCTCACTGGCTAATGCTGGATACCCAGGAGCTGCTTCTATCTCCTGGTCACTGGCTAATGCTGGATCCCCAGGAGCTGCTTCTAGCTCCTGCTCACTGGCTAATGCTGGATCCCCATGAGCTGCGTCTAGCTCCAGCTCACTGGCTAATGCTGGATCCCCAGGAGCTGCTTCTAGCTCCAGCTCACTGGCTAATGCTGGATCCCCAGGAGCTGCTTCTAGCTCCTGCTCACTGGTTAATGCTGGATAACCAGGAGCTGCTTCTAGCTCCTGCTCACTGGCTAATGCTGGATCCCCAGGAGCTGCTTCTAGCTCCTGCTCACTGGTTAATGCTGGATACCCAGGAGCTGCTTCTAGCTCCAGCTCACTGGCTAATGCCGGATCCCCAGGAGCTGCTTCTAGCTCCTGCTCACTGGTTAATGCCGGATAACCAGGAGCTGCTTCTAGCTCCTGCTCACTGGCTAATGCCGGAAACCCAGGAGCTGCTTCTAGCTCCTTCTCACTGGCTAATGCTGGATACCCAGGAGCTGCTTCTATCTCCTGGTCACTGGCTAATGCTGGATCCCCAGGAGCTGCTTCTAGCTCCTGCTCACTGGCTAATGCTGGATCCCCATGAGCTGCGTCTAGCTCCAGCTCACTGGCTAATGCTGGATCCCCAGGAGCTGCTTCTAGCTCCAGCTCACTGGCTAATGCTGGATCCCCAGGAGCTGCTTCTAGCTCCTGCTCACTGGTTAATGCTGGATAACCAGGAGCTGCTTCTAGCTCCTGCTCACTGGCTAATGCTGGATCCCCAGGAGCTGCTTCTAGCTCCTGCTCACTGGTTAATGCTGGATACCCAGGAGCTGCTTCTAGCTCCAGCTCACTGGCTAATGCCGGATCCCCAGGAGCTGCTTCTAGCTCCTGCTCACTGGTTAATGCCGGATAACCAGGAGCTGCTTCTAGCTCCTGCTCACTGGCTAATGCCGGAAACCCAGGAGCTGCTTCTAGCTCCTTCTCACTGGCTAATGCTGGAAACCCAGGAGCTGCTTCTAGCTCCTTCTCACTGGCTAATGCTGGATACCCAGGAGCTGCTTCTAGCTCCTGGTCACTGGCTAATGCTGGATCCCCAGGAGCTGCTTCTAGCTCCTGGTCACTGGCTAATGCTGGATCCCCAGGAGCTGCTTCTAGCTCCTGCTCACTGGCTAATGCTGGATCCCCAGGAGCTGCTTCTAGCTCCTGCTCACTGGTTAATGCTGGATACCCAGGAGCTGCTTCTAGCTCCAGCTCACTGGCTAATGCCGGATCCCCAGGAGCTGCTTCTAGCTCCTGCTCACTGGTTAATGCCGGATAACCAGGAGCTGCTTCTAGCTCCTGCTCACTGGCTAATGCCGGAAACCCAGGAGCTGCTTCTAGCTCCTTCTCACTGGCTAATGCCGGATACCCAGGAGCTGCTTCTAGCTCCTGGTCACTGGCTAATGCCGGATCCCCAGGAGCTGCTTCTAGCTCCTGCTCACTGGCTAATGCCGGATCCCCAGGAGCTGCTTCTAGCTCCAGCTCACTGGCTAATGCTGGATCCCCAGGAGCTGCTTCTAGCTCCAGCTCACTGGCTAATGCTGGATCCCCAGGAGCTGCTTCTAGCTCCTGCTCACTGGCTAATGCTGGATACCCAGGAGCTGCTTCTAGCTCCAGCTCACTGGCTAATGCCAGATACCCAGGAGCTGCTTCTAGCTCCTGCTGCTTATGCAGGATACCCAGGAGCTGCTTTTAGCACCTGGTCACCGGTTAATGCTGGACGCCCAGCAGCTGCTTCTAGCTCCTTCTCACTGGCTAATGCCAGATACCCAAGAGCTGCTTTTAGCTCCTGCTCACTGGTTAATGCTGGATACCCAGGAGCTGCTTCTAGCTCCTGCTCACTGGCTAATGCCGGATACCCAGGATCTGCTTCTAGCTCCAGCTCACTGGCTAATGCCGGATACCCAGGAGCTGCTTCTAGATCGTACTCACTGGCTAATGCCGGATACCCAGGATCTGCTTCTAGCTCCTGGTCACTGGCTAATGCCGGATACCCAGGATCTGCTTCTAGCTCCTGGTCACTGGTCAATGCTGGATACCCAGACTCTTCTATTTGCTCTAGCTTATCCAATCTTAATTTTGATCCCTGCCTTAGCATCACACTTTGCACTCAAAATGACTACCAGTTTCTTCCAAAGCATTCTTCTAAAGTTCATGATAAGCACCATGCGTATCCTCCACTGAAGTCCTGTAAAAACAAGCATCGGCAAAGCCAGCAGTTTTGGCTTGTTGTATACGTTTCAGGCATTTGCCAGGCACTGCTGTTATAAGCCCAGCTATGCCCACCATTTTTCAGCTACTACAATCAATGGCCAGTTAATAACACTATGCCAGGGCCTGGCAAATGTCTTTCCAGTGCCTGTACAAAAGCCGAAACTGTTGGCATTGCCAATGCTTGATTTTTAATGGGGGTATTTTCTCATGCCACCACTATACTATTCAAGCAAAAGTGCACAACCAAAGTGTAGACTTTCAAAAATAACACTTTAAACCACAGGATAAAGTTACTGTTAGCCCGTTCAGTTGTATTAATTTGATCAATCTTGGAAGGATGAAAGATCGAGGGCCCGATTCTGAGGTGCATGCATAATAGAAAAGTGTTCTTCCATGAAGGAGGAACACTTTTCTTAAATGCACTATATTCTAACCAAGGAAGAATCCGGTGCAGGGACATAAAAGCCTCAGCTTTTGCATCTGCCTGATTTACGGCCTGACAACGGCCCTGGTAATCACCAGGAATGCACGGCACTGCCAGGGGATTCTCCTGGCAGAGCTGTGCTTTTGCATGTCGAAAAACAGGAGCTAAAATATGGCACCTATTAGGCGCCTTTCACCTTTACTGCACATGTATTAAATTATTTTAAGTATGTTAAGGCGCCTATACAACATATGGTGTTTCCAGGTGCCACAAAGCAAAAGGGGGGACGGGAACAGGAGAATAATACAACAATAAACGGTCCTACTAGGCCTTGTGACATTCGGATTGTGCAAGCGTAGTAAAGAGAAGTGAAAAGGAGGAGGGCGAGGGATGCTGGAACTGCAAACCGTGCAGAGGGGGTGCACAGGGGCTAGGAAGTGCTGAGGGGAGCTCATGGGTTGGGGGGTAAGTGCCAGTGGTGCCAGAGGTGTGATCACCGACTAAGTGCGAGTACCGGGGAGGAACAGACTCGGCAGGGAAGCTGGTCAGGGGAAGGAGCCCAGGAGGGCAGTGCTGGAGGGGGACTGCTGGTAACGACTGGTCAGGGAGGGCCTGGTGGCCTGTAAGACTCATAAGGGACCAGGCAGCCAGTATCGGCAGAAATGGAATTAGCAGGGAAGGGCAGGCGTGGAATTTGCAGGGAAGGGGGAAAGAGGTAGAGAAAAGCTGGGTTTTGAGAAGTTTCCGGAATGTAAGGCGGTCCGGCTCAAGTCTGAGAGGGGCAGGGAGGCTATTCCAGAGGGAGGCACCTGCTGAACAGAGAGGTCTACCACCCACTCTCTGCTTGGGAAAATGTCTGACCTGCAGGGAGTTGGAGCTAGAGGACCGAAGGGCTCTAGCAAGGAAGTAGTTAGGGAGAGCGAGTTGGATATAGAGGGGTCCTAGGCCCCAGAAAACCTTGTGGATGATGCAGGAGTCTTGAATTTGATCCTTGCAGCAACCCGGAGCCAGTGGAGAGATTTTAGGGCTGTTGAGATGTGGTCCCTGTGCTTGATGCCAAGGATAATTCTTGCAATCCTATTCTGGATTAGTTGAAGGGGGCGAAGAGACGAAAGAGGCAGATTGAGGAAGAGGCTGTTAGAGTAGTCTAGCCTAGAGAGGACCAGAGCTCTAGAGACATTGAGTTTCTGAGGGAAGGTGAGGAAAGGGAGAATACCTCTAAGGAGGTGAAGCTGAAAGTGGGCCTTCTTGGCAAGGTCCATGATGTGAGGGGAGAAGGAGAGGGAGGAGTCGAAGATGGCACCAAGGTTTTTGGCCTCACAGGATTGTGAGGGCAGAGGACCCAAGGAGGGTGGCCAGAGAGTAGGAGGGAGGGAGCAGGGTCCCAATGAGAAGGATCTCAGTCTTACTAGCATTAAGACAGAGATCATTGGCAGAGCACCATGTCTGAATAGCAGTCAGGAATGAGAGGAAGAAAAGGAGGTAGTGGAGGAAAGCTTGAAGGAGAGCTGCATGTCATCAGCATAACACTGGAAATGAGGAGAGAAGGAGGAGATAAAGTGGTCAAGAGGGACAGCATATATGTTAAAGAGCCACAGTGATAGGATAGAGCCCTGGAGGAACGTCGCAGGTCGAGAGTGAAGTGTAGGAGAGGAATGGGCCAAGTTGCACCTGGAAAGGATGATTAGATAGGAAGGAAGTCAGCCAGTCCAGTACCCGGTCCATGATGGGAGCCGATTTATGAGATTGGAATGATTGACTGTGTCAAAGGCAGAGGAAAGATCAAGGAGAATGAAAACACAGGGAGAGTTGGAGTCAAGGTTAAAGAGCAGGTCTTCACAAGTGTTCAGGAGAGCAGTTTCCGTGCCTCTGGATGCTCAGAAACTAGACTGGCGGCCATGGAGACATCCCACAAGCCTGGTGTGATGAATCAGTTGGGTGATGACTAACTTCTCCAAGAGTTTGCCCAGGAAGGGGGTAGTGGAAATGGAGCAGGAAGGGTATGCAGATGGCTTTTTAGGTGAGGATGCACAAGGGAGCGCTGAGGGGTGGGGGAAATGCGCAAGTGGCAAAGGAGTGATTACAGTGGTCAGCTAAGGAAGGAGCGAGAGAGGAGTTGTCCTTAATTGTTCTGGAGGAGCAAGGGAGCACCTGTTTGGAGGAGACCTCCATAGAGTGGACAACTTTGGAGAGCTCATCAGACATTATGGGCAAGAAGGAGGAGAGAGTGGGGTGAGAGGAGGGCCACAGGAGGCATGGGAGCAGGTGGGTGAGTGAGGAGAGGGGTATAGGAGAGTGAGGACACGATGTCCTGAGTTTTAGTGATGAAATAGGAGGCCAGTGCAGTGCAGAGGGGCTGGGATGGAAGAGGGGAGGTGGAAACTGCAGTAGGATTGGTGAGTTCCTTGATGATTGTGAACAGTTCAGCCGTGTTGTTGGGTGGTTTTCTGAGGAGGGGTACAGGGGTGTGGTTGTCTGTCGGTGGTGATGAAGCAGTCAGGGAGGAGGCTGCATGAGAGGAAGCAGGAGAAGGGAAGCAGTTTATGAGAGATGGAAGAGGCTGATGAAGGAGAAGGAGATTGGGTTGAGAACCCTGGGCCGTGACAGTGCCATTGTGATAGATATTAATTATACACCTAGAGGATGGGAAGTGTGCCAAGAGTACTTTGCATCGGTTATAGGTCAAAGG
This sequence comes from Ambystoma mexicanum, assembly GCF_040938575.1. Classification (NCBI taxonomy): domain Eukaryota; kingdom Metazoa; phylum Chordata; class Amphibia; order Caudata; family Ambystomatidae; genus Ambystoma; species Ambystoma mexicanum. The sequence continues at coordinate 1,717,310,005 of NC_090929.1, read as the reverse complement.
TTGGAATGAAAAGGGTTGAATCAAAAGGACAGAAAACAAAAGGGCCGATTTTTATTTTTTGTTTTTTGTATTATTTTTATTTTTTTGGGGGGTCCCTCCCCAAGCCCCCATTTTTGTGGTAAAATCTGCTTTTTTTCCTATATGGAAACCAAAAAATATATATATATTCTAAAAAAAAAATCGACCCTTTTGTTTTAGGTCCTATTAACTCGACCCTTTGGCATTCGATCCTTTTGGATTCGAACCTTTGACCGTACACCCTTTGCATCTGGTATCACCGTTAATGGGCGAAAAAGAGACAGGGGAGAGTCCATAGGTCTGGAGTGGGAGCGACAAAAGGATGTCAATGACAGTCTGCCTGGAGGAAGCATTGAAATAAGTGTCAGCTAAGGGCAGGCCTGGATTAGCAACAAGGACAGCTTTCTTAAACGATTTCCTTCCAGGCTTCGAGAGCGAGGTAGGATAGGTGATAGTGTAGCAGTTTGAATAGATAGGCGAGATGGAGAGCAACATGGATATAGAGGGAGCAAAAAATAATAGACACAGGAGACTACAGATGTACGAGCAAAACTCACCAGACGGCCTAGCAGACACAGAATGCCACTAGAGTAGGGGAAGGTGGTGCCCTATCCAGACTCTTCGGGACCAACCGGCCAGTCAGGCCCTCCATCAACCATGAAGATGAAAGGAAGGTCGGTTATAGGAGTTTTCAGTCAAGCAGATGAAGCATCCTCACTGGTGAAGGGTCTCACGGAGAAGAACAGATCTTCGACAAATAGCAAGTAAACCGCAGACCTAAGATCATGGGAGCAAAATGAAAGTGCCGCTGTAGTGTTTCAGTGCAGGTTTAGTACAGCAAAGAGGGGGCTGTAGGGGGCTATAGGGGGCTGTAGGACAAACGCTGGTTCAAGTGATTGCGAGGTGATTCACAGAGAAGGTCCAGGTGAGGTCATCCAGGCGTTGTTATGGAAGGGCTTGGTGCCGTCATACTGATGAGGAGCAGGTTGAAAGGATCAACCAGAGAAGATGGAGAACACAAGTGGTGGTAAAAGCACGGTAAAAGCGTGGTAAAAGCACGATGGGGCACAAGTGTAGAAGATGAATCACCCCAGGAGAGAGACAATTATCAGACCCCCATGCATAGAGATTACAAAAATGATTACAAAAATGATGCTGAAATCACAGTGAGGCACCCGCCGGTGCAAGAAGGGCGAGGTGTGCCGGGGAAGGTTATTGTCGGTTTATGGCCTTTAAATAGGTAGCATATCATGCAGTAGGTGGGAAGCAGAGTAACTCTTACACCAAATAAACAAACTCATGAAGAAGGCAAAACTTGTTTAACTGTTTTAATATCAATTATCTAAAACAGGGAGTTACAACGGACGTCAACGGACACCACACCACATAATCACACTTGATCTCGCTTAATCACGCCGTACAACTATAAAAGCATTTTTATAAAAAAGTACACTTTTATTGCAGAAACTCATCATACGTGATGTCATACTATGTGGCAATCAAGAAAAACCTTCTATACGGGTGTACAAGAGGGCGGAGCGACCTCTGACGGGCCCATGGGATCAGAGCTCACCCTCGAGTACTTTAAGACGAGATAGCTGCACCTTGAGGTGGATGGGGTAATGGGATTCTCTTACTACAACACCAATCAATAAGGACAAATCAATGGTTTGGCAAAGGGAAGTCCATTTAATGACAAGTACAAAAAACGGGGATACAATAGGAAATCATCAGTGATGTGATCGCTCTTCTCACTCCAACTTCCAAATTCTTCATTCAGACAGCAATAGTTATAGCAAATTCTCGTCATCATTCACGTGTAACACTCAAAAGTTTGTCATGCAATTCTATTGGTTAAAAAGATACCTAAGGTATAGATACTATATCTGTATATGGTAACGGAGTGTGAGGATTGGATAACTCTTATCGGGTGGGCATCTAAGCCCATCCCTGTACATCACTCGTGCTAGACGTCACTAAAATTACAACGTCTCATTGGTTCTACTAGCTATAGGACCTTAGATTATTTCGTCCATGTGATTGGTTCGGTTACACCCCTAAGCATAAATCTCCACTTTAATTAGCAGCATGCAGAATGGTCACCCAGATGCGGTATGCCCCAGGATTCACCCTGCCTTCCCTCCATCAATCAGTACTTTAGGGCTATGTGTCAATTAGTTGCCGCTCTCCTGCCTTTCTTGGGTGACCTCCAATTCCCAGGCATGAGCTGCTTCTTGCTAAGTTTCGATTCCGTGCTTTCGTCTGGCTTTGTGCTGGTATGAATCCTGGCCTGTTTGACCCCTACCATCCTGGGCTTAATTCTGCTTTTGTAAAATGGATTCACATTGTATAATGTGCTTCTTTGAGGTTGTTAGGCAGAATCCTGTGCAGTGCCCTTAGGGACCACTACACCAGATTAAGACCACATGTGGCAATACAAGTTTTACCTTTGGTACAAGCCTGTACTACTAAGTTATAGTGGTAGCAGTAGCAGAGCAGCCAGGCTTATCTCAAGAGTGTATGAGCAGTGGCAGAGATTACACAAAGAAACACAATTACCGTGACTCTAGCAAACACTGACTCAAGGTTTTAGGTAAAAAATATAAGTACATTTATTTTTAAACCATCTGACTCAAGGTTTCAGGTAAAAAATATAAATACATTTATTTTTAAACCATCAGTTATAAACACAACACCTCTATTAAACTTTAAACAAAACCACACGTTAAATATACTACAACTAACCAATTCACTTTGTACAGTAAGGGCCTCATTACATGGAAGGCGGTAATGGTTAACGGCCACCGTTAATAGTAACGGTGGCCGTTAACCATTACCGCCTTACTACGAGGTCCCTTAGCGGGTTGGTGTTTTAACGCCTGCTTTTTGCAGGCGTTAAAAACCAACCCGCTAAGGGACCTCGGAGCTAATTACGGCACCGCAAAATTGCGGTGCCGTAATTAGCGCCTTCCCCATTCCCATAGAGCCCTATGGGGCAGAAATGGGAATGGGGAAGGGCAATGGCGGAAGGGGGATTAGCTAATTACCGCCGGCTAATAGCACCCTTACATTTTGTCTTTGTGTGTCATCTTTTGATTGTCGTTATGTTCATCTGATTGTCTGTCCAGGCCCTTGTGTTGTCATCATTCGCCTTCGATCAAGGCCCTTTGGCTCTCTTCGGGGACAGTTTGTAAATAGTCTTCATTTCGAGTCAACTGCTGGTACGGTTGTCTCAATGGGTACCGTGCTGCCCATGGTTGTCTGGTTATTGGCATTTCAACAGGTATTGCTCTTCTGATGGGCACTGGGCAGAGCCCTACTGCTGCTCTCTGTTGGTTCATTTGCTCCTCATACGTCACATATCTCGGCGAGTATGTGCCTGGTATTTAAAGATGGGTGGCTGGAGTGCAGGCCATATCTGGGACCTCCTCTACACAGGAACAAGTTGTGATTGGGTCTCTACAGTCAGGTGACCAACCGATGCCCACCCCTAGTGCAAGTCATCTTTAACAGTTATTTAATACACAGCTCAACATTGGCTATCAAACTATAAGGCTGTTCGTTATATGGCCTTCTACAATTGGTTGTCTCGCTCGTGACCTTCTGGAACATTTGAGTCAATAGCAGCACGTAGGCTAGAAACCCAGGTGTCAGTGGGTGGACTTTACCATGTCTCCTCACCCAATTAATCTAACATCTATCATCACCCGTGCTTTCTGTCATGCAGATTGTCTTTGAACTTGGCCTTGCAAAGTATCCATGCTCCTGAGAATATATGGGAGTGAGAGCACACTCTTCTCTCAAGTCTAGAGCTTCATGCCCAATTTCTATTTCCATCCATAGCACATATGACAGGAGACCACAATTGGGCTCCTTTTCTCGCATTTAATTGTATTAAACGAATAAAACCTGGCACTTATGGTGTTCTTTCTTTGCACCTTAACAAGGGACGACTCTGCTTCCCACGGTGCCACACTCACCGGTGTCTCTGCAGGAGCGATGGAGGAGCCTCCCTTGACCCTGAGTCTTCACTTCCCCTGTTTCACCCGGAGGAATACCTGTCAAATACAAGGTGTACACTCAGACCTTAATTCACCCGATTCCCCTGGGCCCTTCCCTTCTCTTTACTGTGTGCTGTGATGTCCCCCTATGAGCTTACCTTGATCTTTTGTAGGGTGTGCACTCCATCCTGCATTTGCAGGGGTGCGATTAATTCATGTGATTGGTGCCAATGTCTGTAGGCTGAGTTCAGATGCCAAACGCTGTTTTATGCCTTCACAGCGAGGCCAAGAGTTCAAGGCGCCAGTTTCTTCACTGGCTAGAAAGTCCTTCCCACAAGTGAACTTTGCGCCAAGAATGTTGAGTGTCCAAAATGGTCCGTATTGTCTTTGTTTGCCGGTATTTTTGTGGGTGAGTAGCGCTGTGTGTAGAAGCTAGCTGCTGCGCCTTCAATTTGAGCGCGCCTCGTAATGTCTCTCCCTTTCCCTTGCAGGAGAAATTATGTGATATTAGCGCCTCGAGTCAGGGTTCAGCGCTACTGGAGACTTGGTGGTTAGGTAAGTTTGCACAGAGGCTTTTGGTAAGTATGCACCACGTAGAGAGAGAGAGCACAGTGAAATAAGTGTACGCGTTATTGGAGCGAGCGCAATGAATAATGCCTCTTCTTTCTTACATGGGTTTGTGCGCTCGTGCAACTCACCTGGATTCCAGCTTTGCAGGAAGATTCAGTGAGTATGCGCAGCGTTACTGATGTACGCGTGTTAACGCTGTTCTTCTTTGTTCTTACAGGTGCCGGTGTAGAAGTCCCCTCTTGACTGGAGATAGCTGCGGCATGGGGTAAGAACCAGGTAAGCTGAAGCTGAATGATCCGGAGTGGGTAAGCAGAAGTAGGATGATCCGGAGCAGGTAAGCAAAAGCAGGATGATCCGGGGCAGGTAAGCAGATGCTGGCTGATCCAGAGCACGGCAAGTGTGTTGCTGATACAGCTCACAGTAAGCAACACGAAGCACTGGAAGAATCCTGGGTGTGGCTTATATAGCCAGCCACACCCAAACACTAGAGAGCTCATGAGCTATCATGCACTTCCTGTTTGGCAATAGGAAGTGGTAACCAGGAAGTTACTACAAACACTAGGAAGGAATGAAAGGATGGATTTGTTATGGGTTCTTTGTGTGCCTATGCCAGGCCTGCCAAGCCCCCACCCAGCTTTCCCCAACTACCTGCCTGATACCCATGACACACGGTCACTGTTCTGCAAGGATAGATAACCAGTTCTTGGCCGCTTCAGCGTTTGACACCAGGCCACACATCCTTCTCGGTCTTTCCACGATTTCCAGCTGCTTTCTTGCTGCGACACACAGCTCTCGATCCTTCTTTCTCCGTGGGTTTAAGCTTACCAAAATGGTGACGCTGCTGTCCAGATTCTATATAATGGTGGCATCGTCTGCAGTCTATTCACTACGCATAGCCAGCTTCTATGATTACTTAGTCTACTTGCGTTGCTGCATCTGTACAGTTATTGAATGGCTTGCGTTTTCTGCAGTGCTCTTCACACGTGCAATCTTTATTCCACATATGAAAGTTTACTCGATTCTTTACTTCGTCATAAGATTCCATAGAGTCTATACATCCTCTTCTTCAGCCACTCTTCTCAGTGTGTCACGCTCATCTCTTGTGTGACGTCACCATCTTCCCTTACTCTCATCTTCATATTCTTTTGGGAATTTCTTCCAAGAGGTTGTCATCTCTGTGAGGATTCATCAGATAAGGTTTTCCCAAACGGTACCTCTTCTCAAAGACTCTCCTTGGAATAGTCACAGTCACTGGTGTCAAACATGACCTGAATTCTGGCCTCCAGCATATAAACACGAAGGGGGCGGGACTTCCTGCAGGGGCACTCGGCTGCTCCTCTACACTGTGGTTACCAAGATGATGTAATCACAGTAAAGAACCCACCGGTGCAAGTAAGGGAGATGTGAGGCACAGGGAAGGCACTATGAGCAACCCCTTCGAAGATGTGAACATGCAAGTGCATGTAGGGCGATGTGAGGCGATGTGCCACAAGGATGAAAGGAACTGCAGCAGGGAGTGATTACAGCTAAGGATACAGTAAATGCATTTGAAATGTGGCCTGAAGTGTGAGGAGCGGGTATTGGTGCCGCTCTAATCATGTTAGAGAAATTGATGAGGTTGATGCAGGAAAAGAGCACCCTTACTTCTGAGGAGTGGGAAAAAGGTGCCCCTCCTTTCCCAGATAAGAAAGGTTGCGGGGGGTGCAAAGATGGTGCAGCCTCAATCCCAGGTGCAGGAAAGAAAAGGTGCTGCACCTCTCCTGGGAAACAAAGACTGCGGGGGTGCAAGATGGTGCGGTCTCACTCCCTGTAGCGGGCAAAGAAAAGGGGCCCCTCCTATCCCAGATAACAAAGGTTGCAGGGGGTGCAAAGATGGTGTGGCCTCAATCCTGGGAGTGGGAAAGAAAAGGTGCCCCTCCTCCTCGACTGGTAACAAAGGCTGCAGTGTGCAAGGATGTTGCAGCCTCACTCCCGGAAGCAGAAAAGGAAAAGGTGGCCCTCGTCTCCTAAGTAACAAAGGCTGCGGGCGGTGAATAGATGATACAGCCTTCTTCTGAGGAGCGGGAAGAGGTGTCCCTCCTCTCAACTAGCAAAGGATGAAGTTGGTACAGATAAAGAATGTTCTTATTTGTGAGGAAATGTTGAAAGGTACCACAGGGTAAGGAACGGAAAGCGGTGCACTGGTAGCAGCAAGAGCTGAGGTTAGATAACAGCCCTACGCTACACCGCCCAATGACCCAACACCAAACACACCATCCGCACTGCATGCCATAGTGGAGATTAAGAGGGTTGGGCCGGGCCTACAGCAGTAAAGATGGTAGAAAGACTCACAGGTCGGGAGCAGTGAAACGAGCCCCCAGCAACACCAAACACACTCTCCACACTCTGTGCGCTCCGCATATGTTTTCCCTTTATAGAAATAGCATTTCCCAAATTGCAGCACCACTTTTGTAATTTACTGAAAGCTTACAGACACTTTGGCAAATTAGAAAGGTTTGTCTTTTAAGAAATGCTAGCAATATCACGGGTGCACGTGTTTCTTCCACAACGAGAGATTTTAGCAGCTTTTGCCTCTTCCATCTAATCCTTCCAGCACCCTCAGAACGGCGGTGCTGGAAACTGGAGGGGAGAATGTTGGCTTTCTTCACTACTTTTATCACAAGCTCACCAATGCATGAGTCACCTCTCACATCATGATCAACCACCAGTGCAATAATTACCTCTCACATCGTCAGCATCCACCAATGCACGACTCACTTTTCATATCAGCAAGCCCCATTGATGTACGAATCACCTCTCACATCACTACCATTCACCAAGGCACGACTCTCCTCTCACATCAGTATCACCCAGCAGTGCCACTGGAACAAAAGAACCAAAGACGAGCTGAAGGAAGAGGACTGCTGCAACTCCTGGACGACCAGTGAAGCCCTGCTGCAGGTCCGAATTGCCTGAAACACCATCGACAGAGAAGCCCTTCAATTTTAACTTCTTCCCTTGAGTTTGGTGGGAACAACCAATTCGTAAGCCGCCTGGACAACGTCCCCTCCCGGTTGAATTTTCTGCAGAGTGCTGTGGAAAATCGGATAGCCAGTGGGAAGGATACCAGTTTGTAGTCTTTAAGGCACTCACACCTTAAACTGACATTTTCCCAAGCTTGTGGCCTCTTCCCTGGGCAGTGCAGGAACCTCCTGACGTCCTCCTTCTTGTCCCCATGACTGAAGCTCAGGAACAGCGAGATCTAGTAGAACTGCCAGAAACAACTTCCTCAGCTACAGGGCTTGTTCACCTAAAAGGTCCTGTGCAAACGCGGACCGGAAATCCATTCAGCCACGGTGAAAGTTTGTAAAACTTTCCCAACTTCGAAGGCTTGTCCTTCCCTAAACATTCATCTAAATTTTCGTCTGACCAAATTCTTCTAAGATCCGTGGCAAAGACTTAACTGTTAACTACCGGAAGTGTGCTATCCTATACAAAGACTCTGAACCATTGACCCTGGCCCAGGCCTATGAACAGAATTGCTGGTTGTAGTTTACTGAAACCCTTTCCCCTGCCTATGAAAGTATTTGTGCTGTTGATTCTTATAACCTTGTCTTTTTACCCCTTTTTAAAGTATCTGAAGTGCCATTTTGTTCCCACTTCAGGGGAGCTGAACTTGTTCAGTAACTTATTGGTTGTGCATTTGTAATATATTAGTAGATGATATTGAGCTGCTCTTGCTAGCGTAATGTTTTCAAACTGACTGTGTAAATAAATGTATATTCTTTTACCAGGAAACCTTGAATAAGTGTTTGTTTGAATCACTGTATTTGTTGGTCCTTTGTGTAACTTGTTCTGCTGCTCACTCAACTCTTGAGATAAGTCTGGCTGCTCACCCACTGCTACCACATTACTGTGTAGTACAGGCTTGTATCAAAGTTTAAATTGTACTGACACTTGTGGTCTTAATTACATGTAGTGTTCCCAAAGTGTACTGCATGTGATTCTGCCTAACACTGGTGTACAGTGGTGAGGATAAAGTATGCTTGTGACATTTGGAGTGCTACTCTTACCTTTGTTCAAATAGCCCTCACAAGGCTGAGCAACACTAGAGCAGCAATTGTTTTATCATGACTGATATGGAAAGCTATCGACAGGTGACCCTAGTCACTTTAACAGTTGATAATTGAGAGATATGTGTAAAGCTAGGAATCTCACTATAAAAGGTAAAAAGGTTGAATTGATAAAAAAAGGTGTTGGAATACCAAAGTCTGAGGAGTGGGTCTGAAACCCCCACTCCTGCAGCAAATGGGGAAAATGTTGATGAGGATGATGATGTTTCTGAGGGTAACTCAAATGTTATGGATGAGTTAGATAAGGCACAAGAGTCTCACAATGTAGTTCCCTGTTTTACCTCTACCTGCTCATAGGCCTCAACCTTTGACCACAGGGACCCCATCATGTTCACCACTAAGTCCTGAATGTGTCTCTTTGGAAATAATGAGCCTTGAGTTAGAATTTAAAAGAATCCAAGCCCAAACTGAAAGCAAACATCAAGAACTTAAACTCAGAGAAATGGAGTTGAATCATGCACTTGAAATGAAGAAGTTGTCTCTCGAAACTGGTTCTCTCCCAGAGTCCTCTAGGTCTTCCAGTCCTACGATGCCCAAAGATGCAGTAAGTATGTATGAGGTTAAGCTTGATATTTTGGATTGGTTGGCTGCTTTTGAATATAACCATGGGATTCAAGACATTACAGGGAATCAGATGATTCCTTGGCTTTTTTCTAGGCAACCCACTGTTGCAACTGGTGTGGTAATGGAGTTGGGTGATATAGACAGAAAGGAGTATGACAGTGTGAAACTAGCTTTGATAGCTAGGTTTGGGAAGACCCCTTCCCAGTATCTTAAAAGGTTTAGAACCCTTAAAAAGCATGATGGTACCCCTTGGGCTACCTGGGTGACTGTATGTTTGAAAAACATAGATTGGTGTGTTAAGGGTTACAGATGTAACAGTTATGAAGGTATGAGAAATCTGTTTATGTTGGAATCTATTTATGATGCCTGCTCTCCTGAGCTGAGACAGTACTTGGCTGACTCTAAGGAAATTGATCCAAAGAAGTTAGCAAGGGCTGCTGACTTGTGGGTTGCCAACAGGGCTACTCACAAGGATTCTGGGGTAACTCAGAAGAAGGATGAGGGAAAGCAGCACAAGAAAGATACCAAAGAGAATTCCAATACCTCCACTCCAAAAGAGGGTCCCAAACATAACAAGGGTAAGCCACAAGGGAAACCAAATCAGGCTAGTGTACCTCTTGGTGCCAAACCAGAAGGAGGTCAGGACAAACACCCATTCATAAAGACATTTGGAAAATGTTATACTTGTGGGTCAACTGACCATGTGAAAAGGGATCCCAGATGTAAACGTAAACCTTCAGAGGTCCACACTGTCTCCTTAGCCTTCTCCCCAGAGGATGGTGTACCAACGGAAAGTGGAAACTTTCACTTACTGGCTGAGGAACCCATGAAAGTCTCAACCAGTGTTTCTTAAGTATCCCTGGGTCTGTGGGAACAGCAGAACTTAGATGTTTACAATTCCATTCCAGACAATACTAAAGAGTATTACAAAGACAGTGTTCTTGTGAATGGTCAGGAGACCCCTGCCATCAGAGACACTGGGGCCAGCAATACTGTAGTTGATGAATAATATTTCAAGGTAGTGGATGTTGCTAAGGTACCTAAATACCTAACTAAGCCTGCTGGAGGCCCTGTCCAAATGCTTCCACAGTTACCAGCTCTCATCCAGTGCAATGACATGACTGTCAAGATACCTGTGAGTGTGCAGAGTGCAGTACCTGGGAGAGTCCTGTTGGGGAATGACTTAAAAACTCTTGGAGTTGTATCAAGCACCCCCACGCCTCCCAGCAAAAAGAAACAGGAACAGACTGGTAAGGCCAGAGAGAGTACCTAAAAGGCTCTCAAGAGGAGATTATAGAGGAAACTATAACTCCCAGTCCACAGGACTTACTGACTGCAATTTCCAGGAAGTAGGAGGAAAACGGGAAACCTAAAACTTCCAGGAAGAAACCAGCCATCACTCCTGTGCTACCAACAAGGACATCCCAGAGAGGACTGTCCAAAGTCACACCTGTGACTCCTCCACCAGTTGAGGCTGAGTGTGTGGAACAACCTTGTGTGGTTGAATCAGCGGCTGAGGAATCAGAGCTGGAAGGGGACCTTGCTCCTGTTGGAGATCTGGATCCTGCAGACCATCCTGAGCTGCAGTCTTTACTGGCAGAAGGTGGACCCTGTAGGACAGACTTCAGCAGAGTTCAAAGAGAGTGTTCTACTCTTGAAGGTCTCCGTCAACAGGCAGCTTCCCAGCTGGATGCACAAGAGCCAGGGAAGCATAGGTTGTAGTGGGAAGATGGCCTCTTCTACAGTGAACCGACTGAGTCTATCCCAGGGGACTACAGAAGACGTGTAGTGCCTTTTGAAAGCAGACTCCAGTTCCTACAGTTAGCCAATGAGATACCTTTGGCTGGCCACTTAAGTTTTAAGAAGACCAAGGAAAGGCTCTCTTTGTATTTCTACTGGCCTAAATTGGGGTGTGATGTAGATAAGTTGCGTAGGATCTGTCACACTTGCCAAACCTTTTTGAGAGGGTAGGAATCAACATTATTGGTCCCTTAGACCCTCCAACATCTTCAGGAAACAGGTCTATCCTGGTTGCAGTAGACCATGCTACTAGGTATCCTGAAGCCATACCTATGAGAACTGTTACAGCTCAGGCTGTGGCTAAGGCCCTAATTGGTATTTTTACCAGGGTAGGTTTTCCTAAAGAAGTTATCTCTGACAGGGGATCCAATGTTATGTCCAACTACATGCAGGCCATGTGGAAAAACTGTGGAGTAACTTACAAGTTCACAACTGCCTACCATCCTCAGACAAATGGATTGGTAGACAGGTTCAACCGTACAATGAAGAGCATGATAGGTGCTTTAGAGGAAACCTTAGGAGAAAGTGAGATCTTCTACTGCCATGCCTTCTATTTGCTTATAGAGAAGACCCTCGGGAGGCAGTTGGATTTAGTCCCTTTAACCTTCTCTATGGCCATCCAGATAGAGGCCCCTGGCCCTGATTAAGGAGGGGTTGGAGAGTGCTCCTTCCGCCAAGCCAGTGAGAGTAACTGACTATGTGATAGCTCTCCAGAGGAGAATGTCACACATGATGGCAGAAACATCAGATAACTTGAAAGCAGGTCAGGCTCTGGTGAAGCATTGGCATGACCAAGAGGCCAACATGGTTGAGTTTTCTCAAGACCAGCTAGTTCTAGTTCTAGTTATGGTACCTACAAGGCAGAGGGCCTTACAGGACAAATGGATAGTACCCTTCAAGGTTGTGGGTAAACTTGGAGAGTTCAACTATCTGGTGGACTTAGGCAATCCTAAGGAGGCTCCCAGAGTCTTTCACACCAACCGTCTAAAAGGTTATGTCTCAAAACCATAAGTGGGAGTTTTACTTCTAGCTTCAGCTCAAGAGGAAGAGGAGATTGAACCTCTACCTGACCTACTCAGAGGCCAGCCTTTAGATGAGAAAATAGAAGGAGTTAATCTCTCTTCTAATTTGACAATGAACAACAGGAGGAGTGCAAGTTTCTGTTTAATCAGTTTGGCTCCCTGTTTTCACTATCACCAGGCTTGACACCTTGCGGCCAGCATGATATTCTCACTGGTGACTGTTTACCTGTTAAAAGCAGCGGTTACAGGATTTCAGATCATGTAAGATCCCACATAAAGGAGGAGGTCAACAAGAAGCTTGATCTTGGGGTAATAGAGCCATCTTCAAGTCCATGGTCTAGTCCAGTTGTTCTAGTACCAAAGGCAGGATCCAAGGAGTTCAGATTCTGTGTGGACTATAGAGCTCGTAATGCAGTCACCAAGACTGATGCCCACCCTTTACCTAGGACAGATGAACTGGTGGACAAACTTGGTTCAGCCAAGTACCTCACTACATTTGATCTCACTTCAGGTTATTTGCAAATTGCACTGACAGACCATGCGAAGGCGAAAACTGCATTCTCAACCCCAGCAGGCTCTACCAGTTTAAGTTAATGCCATTTGGACTAAATAATGCACCTGCTACATTCCAAAGGATGGTTAAACAGGTTCTGAATGGGATGGAGGACTTCTGCATGGCATACCTGGATGACATTGCAGTGTTCAGCCCTACTTGGAAAGAACATGTTGACCACTTAGGATATGTTTTGCAGGCTCCTGAGCAGGCCCATCTGACCATAAAGGCAAGAAAGTGTCAAATTGGTCAGAGTAAAGTACAAGCTGTACAAAACTGGGCCACCCCTACTACTAAAACCCAGGTGAGAGCCTTCCTAGGCCTCACTGGGTACTATGGGAACTTCATAGAGAACTATGGGACCATAGCTTCTCCCTTGAATGTTGTCTCCTCTCCCAAATTCCCTAAAAAGTTCAGGTGGAATGAGGAGTGCACTCAAGCATTTGGAGGCCTAGAGAAAGCCCTTTGTCAAGCTCCAGTTGTAAGAGCTCCTGACTACAACCAAACCTTCATTGTGCAGACAGATGCTTCAAATACATGTATAGGTGCCGTTCTGGGTCAGCTGGATGAGAAAGGTAGTGAGCACCCCATGTGCTTCATCAGCAGGAAGCTAAAGGAAGCTGATACTAGGTGGCCAACAATTGAAAGAGAATGTTTTGCTATTGTGTGGTCACTGAAGAAGTTTAGACCATTCTTGTATGGATCTACTTTTGTGATTCAGACTGACCACCAACCTTTGAGATGGTTGATGCAAATGAAAGTGTCCGAATTGTCTGAAACTCCATCGATTGTCTGGCATTCGATGATTCAGGCAGAGAAGTGTGACTTGAAAACAATTACTACTCCTCCTCCTCCAGAGGGTCAGTTGAGTGCGATGAGGGAGTAGTCCTGGGGGAAGGCTTCATGGGCAATAGGGGCAAAGTCGTTGGAGAACCAGGTTTCTGTGATAAAGACTAGGTCAGGATTGTCAGAGGTGAGGAGGTCAAAGATGCTGTGTCTGTTTTTTGCTACTGAGCAATCATTAAAAAGGAGGCATCTTACTTCGGAGCGAGGTGATGTTGTGGAGGTTGTAGCGGTTGTGGTAGAGTGGAGTGGGTGAGTGGTTGGGGAGGGAGGCGAGGGTGGGTCAGGGGTAGGAGGGGGGGTGATGTTGAGTGAGCGGTATGTGGGAGGTGAAAGAGGCGGACCAGTCGAAGGGGGTTGGGTTAGGCGGGTGGAGGAGGGAGTGGATTTGGGAAGGATGGGGGTGGAAGGCTGTGTGAGGGTGATCAGTTGGGCAATCATATTTGAGGCAGGGGATTCAAGGGTGAAGTGGGTGGGGTTAGGGTCTCTAGCTGTGGTTGGCGAGAAGTCAAGGGAGAGGAGTTGGAAGTGGGGGGATTGTGGTGATGGTGGAGGGTGAGAGAAAAAGGGGGTGGGTCGAGGCAGGAGGGGCAAGGAGTCGTGGGAGATTGAAGGAGACCAGGCCTGTTTTCTTTTCTTAGGGTTTTTATTGCAGTTGGTGTGTGTGAGAGGGTAGGGGGGTCGGAGGGCAATGAAGATGCGGCAACTGTTCTTGTCAGGGCGAGACGTGCAGTTTTTAGGGAGGCGGAGGGATGTGGTCGGTGGGGGATGCCAGTGGGGGTTAACATGATGAAAGGGCAGGGGGTTGTGGCGGGATGGAGTGGGTCCTTCAGTTCCTTGGTGGGGAAGGGGGGCATGGGGTGGGAGGGTTTTCAGGGATGGGACGAACAGGAGTCTTAGGATGGTTGGCGCATCATCGGGCTACTCTGGCTTGGGGGTTGGATAGGGGGTGGGGTGAGAGTGTGGTGGGATGTGGGATGGTTTGGGATGGTAGGGGGAAGGAGTTTAGGGGAGGGGGAAGGAGGTGCGCTAGAGTGAGGCTCTTACCCTGGACCTAGCAGGGCGGGATGGACTCATTGCGTGGCGCGATTGTAGTATCAAGAGGTCGGCTGGTTCGTCTCAGTGGATTCACTGTACAGTGAAGTTAATGGGGTGCACTCAATGTCGCTTGACTCCTATAAATAGCTGCACAATTCAATACAGTAAGACTTTAGTGCAATCAGGGTATACCTAATGTTCTTGGGTGCACTTCCTAAATGCAAGCTTCAATACGGTGGTGTTACTAGGATACAAAACAGTGGTGATACTAGGGTACACTCAGTGTTGTTGGGTGCACTTTCTAAATTGAAACTTTTAACACAGTCTGGATGCAAGATTCAATAAAGTGACGCTGTTAGGGCACACTCAATGATGTGTTTCTGAAAGTTTCTAAATTCAATCTTTTAGCGCAGTGACACTATTTGTCACACTTTCTAAGTTCAACTTTAACGCAGTGACGTTAATAGTGCACACTCAATGCTGTTGGGAACACTTTCTAAATTCAGGCTGTCACACAGTCTAGATGCAAGATTCAATACAGTGACGCTATTAGGACACACTCAGTGATACTTGTGTACACTCTCTGGATGAGAGACTTCACCATAGTGATACAATTAGGACACACTCAATGATCTTGGGGGCACTTTCTAAGTTCAATTGTAACGCAGTCTAGATGTAAGATTCTGAGAGGAAAGGGTAGCATTTGAGGGCTACATGAGTTTTCTAGGCATAGGGAATACTAGGTACTCCCTCCAGCACTATGCACTAAGGCAGTGTGTGCTGGGTCTAGTCATTTAAAAAGAGTAGCAAAGTCAATTTAACTTTACATTCACTGGGAGACAGTAGTCAGCCCCAGAGAAGGTATTTAGACCTTGGTAAGACTGAAATACATCCCTGTGTCACTGCACTGAAGGTGCTGTGTGACACATAACAAAGGATGATGCCTATGCAGTTGTCTAAACTTCCATATCCAAAGAACACAAAAGTAAAACATACATCAAAATACATGAAAAAGTGGGGGAAAAAGGCTCACACTTCCAGGTAAAAATTAAAGTCCTAGAAATCCAGCAAAGTCGCTGGGGTCCTCAAAAGGTAAGGGGAATTAGCACAATTATGAGAATTCTCCCTAACACCAAGGCCTGGCAGCAGAAAACAGCTGGAGTTCAACAGATGTTCCTGCACAGCACACAGAAACACATTTCCCTTTTAAAATGTGCCAGTGACAAACGTGAAGTTTATTTGCATGTTAACTCCGTATACATATCTGAAAGACCTTAGGGCGACAGTCACATCTCATATGGACGTCTACAGCTGCACACGGCTCTACATGTATCAGATATAGAGCTGTGGGCATTCTGACATTAATTAGCAAAGTCAGCCCAGGCATACATTAGCCTGACATGGTTTTACCATGACACTCTAAAAACCCTTTACTGCCAACTGAGTTTCCATCTTTGGGTCATGCCTGGTTCAGGATCCTAGTGTCTTACACACGGAACGTTGGATTGCAATAGAAACACATCAATGCTCCACTCTTAAGAGGAATATTCAGGTGTGTAGAGCACTTCAGCGAGCAGTAATAGCGAGGATGTGTACTTTTTATTCCCGAGCTCTGCCTTCCCAGAAGGATAGCTCAGGGGCAGGGCGATCGTCTGGGAAGCAGGAGAGCAGAGCCTGTCATGAGTTCGACTGTGGTCTCTGGCAAGAAGTGCCATATTAAAGATGAATGCTCTTTTTTGTGCCTCACATACACTCATTTTTTCAAATAGAGGCAGTTGTTACAGTTGAAAGACCTCTCCGATCTGAAGAACGGGTCTGGGAATTCAGCCAATCCCAGGAAAGCCTGTGTTCTGTTTCATGTGAGGGTCCCTCTCTCCCGGGAAGGCTGATTTCACAGGATTGGACTGACCACCCCCAGACCAGTGAAGCCCACCCTGAAAAGGGGGTGAGGGGGTTGCAAGGGGAAGCACTTACCGGAAGGAAGAGACTCATCTAGATCTTCCCTGCATGCATTGCTCTACATGAAATGAACACTCAGGACTCTGGCTACTGCAGGAGAAGAGGGTGAGCACTTCCTAAATGAGTGGTTCCTGTGGGATCCCAGCAGAGGGAGTGAGAAACCAGCGCCCTGCTAGGAGTGTAAGGAGTCACGCCACCTTCTTGTCCCTGGTGGGCGTGTGGAGAAGTGAAAGTCCCCTTTCTTAGAGGTGAAGACATTTATACCAGAACAGTGAGAGGCCATGTTCTCAAAGGCCTCTGAGGGACATGAAGGCCAGAGCAGTCTAGCTCAGTGACCCTCTGACCAGGACACCCACCTACCATCAGGGCACGGTGCTCCTGTATGCGACTGTGTACACTCCTCGGGCGTGGGACCTGTAGCGTGAGTGGACGGCACACCACCAACAAAAGAAATGACCCTCATGGCAGACTCCCGGCAGCAGCCATCCCCATGGCAGACTCCCGGCAGCAGCCACCCCCATGGCAGACTCCCGGCAGCAGCCACCCCCATGGCAGACTTCCATCCGCCAAGGACAGCACACTAAAAAGGGGTGGCTGACGGCATCAGCCACCCCATGGCAGACTCCCGGCAGCAGCCACCCCCATGGCAGACTCCCGGCAGCAGCCACCCGCATGGCAGACTCCCGGCAGCAGCCACCCCCCATGGCAGACTTCCATCCGCCAAGGACAGCACACTGAAAAGGGGTGGCTGACGGCATCAGCCACCGCCATGGCAGACTCCCGGCAGCAGCCACCCCCATGGCAGACTCTCGGCAGCAGCCACCCCCATGGCAGACTTCCATCCGCCAAGGACAGCACACTGAAAAGGGGTGGCTGACGGCATCAGCCACCCCCATGGCAGACTCCCGGCAGCAGCCACCCCCATGGCAGACTCTCGGCAGAGCCAACCCCATGGCAGACTTCCATCCGTCAAGGACAGCACACTGAAAAGGGGTGGCTGACGGCATCAGCCACCCCCATGGCAGACTCCCGGCAGCAGCCACCCCCACGGCAGACTCTCGGCAGCAGCCACCCCCATGGCAGACTTCCATCTGCCAAGGACAGCACACTGAAAAGGGGTGGCTGACGGCATCAGCCACCCCCATGGCAGACTCCCGGCAGCAGCCACCCCCATGGCAGACTTCCATCCGCCAAGGACAGCACACTGAAAAGGGGTGGCTGACGGCATCAGCCACCCCCATGGCAGACTTCCATCCGCCAAGGACAGCACACTGAAAAGGGGTGGCTGACGGCATCAGCCACCCCCATGGCAGACTCCCGGCAGCAGCCACCCCCATGGCAGACTTCCATCCGCCAAGGACAGCACACTGAAAAGGGGTGGCTGACGGCATCAGCCACCCCCATGGCAGACTCCCGGCAGCAGCCACCCCCATGGCAGACTTCCATCCGCCAAGGACAGCACACTGAAAAGGGAGGTCTGACGGCATCAGCCACCCCCATGGCAGACTCCCGGCAGCAGCCACCCCCATGGCAGACTTCCATCCGCCAAGAACAGCACACTGAAAAGGGGTGGCTGACGGCATCAGCCACCCCCATGGCAGACTCCCGGCAGCAGCCACCCCCATGGCAGACTTCCATCCGCCAAGGACAGCACACTGAAAAGGGGTGGCTGACGGCAGCAGCCACCCCCATGGCAGACTCCCGGCAGCAGCCACCCCCATGGCAGACTTCCATCCGCCAAGGACAGCACACTGAAAAGGGAGGTCTGACGGCATCAGCCACCCCCATGGCAGACTCCCGGCAGCAGCCACCCCCATGGCAGACTTCCATCCGCCAAGAACAGCACACTGAAAAGGGGTGGCTGACGGCATCAGCCACCCCCATGGCAGACTCCTGGCAGCAGCCACCCCCATGGCAGACTTCCATCCGCCAAGGACAGCACACTGAAAAGGGGTGGCTGACGGCAGCAGCCACCCCCATGGCAGACTCCCGGCAGCAGCCACCCCCATGGCAGACTCCCGGCAGCAGCCACCCCCATGGCAGACTTCCATCCGCCAAGAACAGCACACTAAAAAGGGGTGGCTGACGGCATCAGCCACCCCCATGGCAGCACACTAAAAAGGGGTGGCTGACGGCATCAGCCACCCCAATGGCAGACTCCCGGCAGCAGCCACCCCCATGGCAGACTCCCGGCAGCAGCCACCCCGATGTAATATACTATATATGTGTGTATTATCATTTGCAATGGATTTAAATGTATATATATATATTTTAACAAGTAACCGTTAACAAACGTAAAAAGAAGTACATATAATATTTCATTTAAAATACAAATTACAAGCTAATAATTAGTGTAAAACATTTACAAGAGAAAAAAGAATAAAAGAAAAAATAAACAGTATCAAGTCACATAAAATATGCATATAAAAGCAAAAGTAGAGATAAGGAGATAAGAAGAAATAATACAGCCAAGCAGCTCGTGACCAGAAAGGCATAATCAGAACGCATATGATATTGGTCATATCACATGTGTCAGCAGTCACCCATTTATTAGGACCAAAAGAGTTCATAATCAGCTGTCATACTCCATGAAGCTAAGTGTCCAAAGTAGACCTTACGCCTCCCCCTAGTGATCCCCAGTGCAGCACTTTGTGGGGTAGCGTCTCCACCTCTTCAGGGGAAGAGCAGCAGCGACAAACCTTACTCCAAACACCCAGAATTTCATTCATGTGGATCAAATTCAATCTTAATCTCATCGCTCGTGACTGCCATGATCGACTGGGCGACCTACTCAAATATTCAGGACAGGTTCCCACTGGCCTGACATCCACCAGCAAGTCAGCATACAGATGATAGGTTCAGACGTTGCTGATTGTGTCGATCCAGTCCCACTCTTTGAGTCTCCTCTTCATTAAGGTTGGATTATAACATAGTGTGTCTTTCAAGATGTCATACTATTTGCAAATCAGCTCACACTCTGGTTCCCAGTTTTGGGGTGCAACCCAAGATTATTTGTATAGCAGTTGCTTTAACAACCACCAAATTGGCCCCTCCTTGGCACTATGAATATTTCTCAGCAGTGAGAGGTTCTTCCAATATAGATGAAATTTGACAGAAGATAATCCCAACTCATACCGGATTACTGCCACCGGAACACCATTAGGTAGGTGTTAGACCCTCCTCCCAAACAGACCCTCCTAGGCATCAAAATCCACTAAGGGCGGGAGGCCCCAGTTCTCAACCCCGTAAATTACCAATCGTACAACCTTCACCCTGTAAAATTCTAGGACCAGGGTCAGGGAAAAGTGGGCGAACTTCTGGTTCACAGCACTGGCTTGAGTTACGAGCTTTAAGATCTTGGAGCGTTGGTAACTTTGTAGATCCGTTTTCTTGTGGACCTCAAGGATTCTAGATCCCAGATAGCAGAAGTCTGAAACCTTTGCTAGAGGCGAGCCAGCAATATTCCACTGAAAGCTCCTGTATTTTTGTTGAATTCCTGGTCTAAATGTTAGTATCTGTGATTTTGTTACGTTGATACTTAAGTGATATAACTTGGCGTATTTAGCCAGGGCATCGAGCTTGTGCAGCAAACCAATTGGGGTATAGTCAAAAAGGAAAATGTCATAGTCATATAGCATGTTGTCCAAGCAAGTGAATGATGGATTCGGTGAGAAACTACGAATGCCTTTGAAGATTTCAGCAAGAGCCGAGATGAAGAGGCTGAAGAGTAGAGGAGCCAAAACACAGCCCTGCTTCAGGCCACACATAGTAATGATAAGCGATGAGAGCTTACCGTGAGCATTTAGGCTCACACTAGTAGAGGTGTCAGAATGGAGAGCCACCAAGATCTCCAGTAAGTGCACCGGACTGGCCCATTTTATGAGTTTAGCCCACAAGCAAGTTCGATCAATGCTGCTGAATGCCATGGCAGAGTAGATGAATACTCGACATTGCCATCGCCTCGTTCTTTAACAAGCCCAAGATAAACATTCTTGCGTTTGTCCCTGTGCCTTCCCTAAAGCCTGTCTGTAGCACATCTAATCTGCCAGAACCGTGGGCCCAATACGTTAGTTCTTCAACACTATACTTGCATAGATTTTTTCCGGGAATATCCAGCAGCGCTATAGGTCTATAATTACCCGGTAGCCAGCGTTGACCCTTCTTAAAGATTGGTCCTATGGTGGTTGCTGATGATGTAATTTTATTAAAGATTAGGCCCAAAATATGCGCCCATAGGTCGGGATTGAGTTGTAGAACTGCGTTAGACAGACCATCAGGCCCCGGGGCGCGCACCTTCTTACTGCGCGAGATAAGAGAGCTTATTTGACCCTCTGAAAATGCCAGATGCCATAGGTCCGAAGTAAGCTCCCGCCGCTGACTTTCCCCCACAGAGTCGCCTGTATGGATTCTCATGAAGTGATCAATCCACCCTTACTCTCCGATATGGTTCATCAGAGAGTTAGATGATGGTGTCACCAGGTTATTGATCACTCGCCAGAAGGAAGATGCACCTTTTGAGGAAACCACCTGCAGCATCTCTTGAGCATCATTCAGGATAGCTCTGTATTTATGGAAGCAAAGCCGTTGCTTATATTTACGCTTCAGGGACTTTCTCTGGACACTCTCTGATGGGGGGCACAGTCTGAGGGCCAATCTCAGTTCTCTTTTGTTTGCCTGAATAGTGGGATCAAAGACATGATTTCTCAAAATGGTGCCTCTATTACTAGTTTGAGGCATAGCCTTATAGATCTGGTCTGGCACATCTTTATATGGGCTATTTAACAGGGCACGCTCCAGTTTGTCCAGAGGGAACAGGCGCTCAAGTATGCCATAGAACCTAACCATACTCGCCCTATTCCAGCGAATTCTATTCTCACCCACTGTCACCTCTATGGTTTGTTCATACCGGAGATTATCCTCTCCCCGCTTTGCCACCTTTAGCTCTAGGGACAAAGGGTAATGATTGCTAAGGTCTGTTATCTTTTACTATCATAGATTTAACAGACTGTAGGATTTCGCTGGAGGCAAAGAAGTAGTCCAGAATACTAATGGAACTACCTCAACGCCAGGTAGGATTTGGGGGCATGTCTCCCGTAATCCCACCATTCAGCATATTCAAGTCCCGGGCACTCCTTAGCTCCTTCCATTCATTCCCACGCTTCTAGCCGCAACATTATGAGTCAGGCTACTGACGCCAGTTATAGCTAAACACAGTGCCTTCAAATCACCACATAACAGGGTAGAATTGCCGTTAATCACATTTTGCCACTCAAAAATTAGAGCTTCAATAGCACCCAAAAAAGATTCTTTCGTTATTACATTAGGATTCCAGTACAGGTTATGCACTAGCGTGGGGGCATATCAACATATGTATCCTTGTTCCAATTCAGGTGAACGGCTGAATGAAGGCACTTGGCGACGCATATGAATTTGCTGCTATACGAATATCATTCCGAATGCCGAGCAATAATCCAGAGGCTGGTCTTCCCTTGGTATCCTTATAAACCGGGTTCAGCAGACATTGATATCCGTCCACATTCGGGGATTCAAGAAGCCAAGATTCCTTGATGCAAAAGAGGTCAGTCTCAAGAATGGGTGAGGCCCTTTGGGAGAGCAAATTGGAATAGCCTCTAGAATTCCACAACAAA
This sequence comes from Ambystoma mexicanum, assembly GCF_040938575.1. Taxonomy (NCBI): domain Eukaryota; kingdom Metazoa; phylum Chordata; class Amphibia; order Caudata; family Ambystomatidae; genus Ambystoma; species Ambystoma mexicanum. The sequence goes on along the minus strand of NC_090929.1, from coordinate 1,717,287,877 downwards.
CATTTGATTAGTGTGAAAGAGGTGGTTGTTTCTCCTTTTAGTTGCAAGTTGTTATGAGTATTCAGAACAGGCCGGCACCCAGTTCCAATCCATGCTATCTTTAGAGTCCCTGTGTCCCGTTAAGTGGTTAATGGCAAGTCGTCCTGTCGAGCCTTCTCGTGTGCAGCTGATTGTCATAATAGGCTGGGCTTGAACTGCTCCTGAGGGCTCAGTAGAAGGGGGAATCAGAGTGTCTTGGGTGCCCGGATAGGGTGTTATAGAGAAGTCCCAAGATTCCAAATGGGCCGAGGCTGCAAGAACCTGGTTGAGGACAGATGCAAAGTGAAGAATGACTTTGTCTAATCTCAGATTATTCCAGAATTCCACCTGCTTGATGTCGACTGAGCTCAGGTGAGACGATGCTGGCACTTTGGTAAGTAGCGTCAAGACAGCCACCCTATTCAGTGTTAGTTGAATACAGTGGTTTAGGGTCCAAGATAGAAGAATTTGCATATTCAATGCCTCCCCCTAGGCTGGCAGTGCCAGGTCCACTGTAACCTCATTTAGAACGTTTGAGCGCCGCTCCTCCAATGTTAAGAAAATGGGGTGGTTGCTCCTGTTGGCCACGGGACTGGACTGGGAAGCCCCAAGGGGGCGATTATTTTCATCGGCAGTGACTGCTGCAGTCCAGTCCACCTCATGAACTACAGGGCCCTGAGCCAACTCTCTACAAGTTGGCATTATTATCTCCAGAGAGGCCCCGGGCCTACAGGGGTAGCACCCACAAGGCTAGGGAGGGTAGGTGGTGTAGAGACTTCCCCGTCACCACTCCCCACTGTACCATAGATTTGGACTTGTTCTGTTGATACAACGATCTCAGCATCCCTTACCTTATGAGGTAAGGACACCACCGGTGCGTGTAGTGCCAACCGGCAGTGCTGGAGTTTAGGTTGGTGCAACTAGGGGCATGAAGTTCAAAGGGGAGGTGCAGAAGTGAAAGGTTCCTGAGGAACTTTCTTGAGCCCCTACTCACATTCTTGTGGGTGGTTTTCCTGTTTTTATTTCTTTCAGGCCTGGCCACCAGTTGCAGTTAGTGGCTCCACAGTCACCGCCAGTTGTTTAGTCCTGGGTGGCAGAGAGACTATCTTTGACCTCACCGTGGAGGGACCGAAAATCCCAAAAGGCATCCGAAGATCCAGGGATGACTCGGCCAACTCAACCACTTCAGCGTCGCTCCCCCCTCACATCACGCAATAAAGCCTCCGCCGTTTGCATTAGGGCTGGTTCAATATGAGCGGCTGCCTCCACCATGAGTGCTTGAGAGTCCTTGAAGAAGCTAGCTGCGGCAGCAAACAGCAGCCAACCTCGTCATTTTCTTCCAAGGAAGTACTTAGCTGAGAGGTTGGGGCACAGGCCCAAGTCCTTGCGTCCCCGTCCCCTCAGATGGGGCCAGTCTGGACATAAAATCAAACAGCAGAGACCACTGATGATCTTTGATCTTTGATGCCACAAAGGACATTTCCTCTGTAAATGCTGAGAGCAAGAACAGCAGTCGAGACCAGTTCCTGCTGCTCATATAGTGCTGTTAGGTCCAGTTGGACACCCACACGCGCATTGCATAGAGGCATTGATGTTTTAGCTGAGCAAGTCCCAGTACCTTTCACAACAGTACAGATGTCCCCGTCTTATTGAGGGTTTACTTCCAGTGTAGAGAGGGCCTTTGAACCACCCTGGAAAGACTTGGCTACCAATGATGATGAAGAGGAAGGACATTGGTTCTCCATACCAATTCTGTCCTGTTCAGGTTCCTCAATTGCTGAAGCAGAAAAGTTCCTGTTGTTGGGCGAGTGGACTCCACTTCTGGTGGTTCTTGATGGTGAGGTAGGGGACCAGGCTCCCTTCTCGTCGAAGAAGAAGCCGAGTTCCAAATCCATAACCTCGGTGTTGAAGCTTGTGGGACAGGATGAAAGCGCACTTGCCTCAGAGTAGGGGAGGGAAAGGGGGGGACTACATCCACTAATAAGTTCTTCAGTTGAGCAGGCTGTAGGAGTGTTCCAGCCCCCCTACCAGTGTTCGTCATGGTGGAAAAATGTAAATTACTGGCAGGGGGTGGGTTCATTAAGCCCCCGCTTGTGGGTATGAGTGTAGCCAAGGCGGATTAAATTAAATTGGGTGCAGAATGCGAGACCAACGGGGCTTCAGGATCAATTAAAGGGTGGCTTGCTCACCCTCCATGCAGGAGGGATCAGGACATTGAACTTGGATTTTCTGGACATGACGAGGAGCTGAGATACCCAAAGCCAGCAAAGTCACTGGGAGGGAGCGGTAAGCTTGGCAGGGACAAAGCAACGCAGCGTGTGCAAAGGTTGTAAGTGGCCATGAGAGGAGGGGATTCAATGTCACTGCAATGGTGGAAAGAGTCAAAGGCACAGCACGTAAGCTTAACCACCGCCAAAAGTCAGTCTAGAGTACTCACAGTGTTCCGTCAGGCCACCCGACCACCAGTTAATCGCACACAACTCACTGCCCCGAACTGCCTCAAAGTGGAGAAAGGTTAGACCACACGTTTGTCAAGAGTTGGCAATAAAAGGCCGTAGCATTTTAAGGTTACAGATATGGTTATGGAAACAATAACAATAATCGCATATCCTAATAATATCATACTTTTGGGCACCGGGTCCTGAAGTTACCCCCAATGGCCCGTGCCGCCTTCTTGTCCCACGACTTGTTGTGGTCACTGTAAAGTGTCCTGTTTTCTCTTCCTTGTTATTCTCCCTTCTTTTCTAGGGTGGGAGGGCTTTGTGGAAAAGAAGAAAGAGAGGAAGAGGCTGAGTGCACAGCGAACCTCCTGACTGTTTGGGTCCCCGTTCAGGGTCCACAACAGTTTGTATTTTCTGTGAGCTGTGCAGCTCTTTTTATAAGACCCAGGGGTAGCACTGTGTCTTTAATGTGTGGCTGTGGGGGCTGAGCCCAGCCCCACAGGCCGGCTGTAGCCGACTGTCTGGATCCCTGGGCGGGGGGGCAGGTCATTGTGCTCTCCTCGCCTGACTGCTGGTTTCCTCTGGGTGCTTAGCACCCTGTTGTTTTGTGGAAGGGTGAGGTGATTGTTCACACCTCACCCTTCCCTTGCTTTGTAGTGGGAGGAACTGTGTGTCTCTGTGTAAGTGGGGGAGAGGGGCCAAGCTTGGGGAAGGAGCTGCCCCTCTCCTGGGCCTGCCGGATGGTACCAGCAGTTACCATGCCTCACTTTGGGAGCCCCTGAAGCATTGCCCATAACTGCTGGACCCATATGCACGCAACTTACCATAGCGCTTTTTGTGACAGTGGTTGTGAGCTGCCGGATCCCTTTCCCTCCCCAGAGAAAGGTTAGACCACACATCTGTCAAGTGTTGGCAATAAAAGGCTGTAGGATTTTATTGTTACAGATATGGTTATGGAGACAATAACAATAATCGCATATCCTAGTAATATCATACTTTTGGGCACTGGGTCCTGAGCTTACCCCCTCTGGCCCGTGCCGCTACAACCTAGATGGGTTACCGGCTGTCCATGTTTCTCCAAAAAGTTGTTGCTTGTTTTATCCTAGCTGCCTTGTCTGTTCCCCTTAGTTTGGCTATTCCTTTGATCGTGCCTGGTGCAGTACTATATATATAGCCCAGTACTATATATATACATATATGTATAGCCCAGTTTGGGGGAGCCTTCTGGCCAATACACTGTGCCTTGCTTTATACTTCGATTCCCAACCTATGCAGGGGAGCCCTGCTTGGTTCCTCTGTTTTCCAGTGTTTGCTCATACGTCCAAACAGTTTAAGTTAATCTGCTAGCTTGGCTGCTTTCTGTCCCCAGGCTTTGTGGCGTTGGCCTGTTTACCTATTTTTTTTTTTAAACTTTAAAAGTTTTGGCTTCTAGAAGCGTAACCTTAAAAAATAATTTATTGAGTTTTTTTCTTTTTTTAAACTTTATTTTATTAACATTTTCGTAATATAACAAACAGGCTGGAAGCTTTACCATGGAATAAACAAGTCACAAGCCCAAAAAAAAAGGAAAGAAAAAGAGCCCCTCCCCCCCTCATCCTCCCAAAAAGACGAACCCTCCCCCCCATTAACTTGGATCCAGTAGAACCCCCTTCACGGGGAGACGCGTTGCAAACTTTGTGTGACCGGAGTTCGGGAAAGAGCAAGAATTTCAACTGCGTGTTTGGCTGCGTGTCATCCGCTGTCCCCCGGGCCGTGGGCGCCCTTTTCCATCCATGTTCCCTCCCCGAGCATCAGTGGACCTCCCATCCCCAGATCTGCTGTACCCCGTACCAGTTAGTCTGGAAAGAGTTCATGTCATTGTTCATCATCGCCGTTAATTTGTCCATCAAGAACATGTTTTTAACCTTATGTAGCCAGTCCTCCTTTGCGGGCGTCTCCCTGCTCTTCCATTTCTGGGCCAAGGCCACCCTCCCAGTCCTCAGCATTGTTTCCCACATTCTCGGGTATCTGTATACCTCCGTATCCTCTGGGGGAAGGCCCAGCAGCACTGTCAGGGGATTATGGGGAAGCAGTTCCTCCGTGACTTCAGCGATCCAACCCCTTACCCTCTCCCAGTATGTTTGCGCTTTCGGACAGTGCCACCACATGTGGCCCCTCGTGCCTGCCTGGTCACATCCCCTCGGGCAGACGGGGGATGTTCCCGTGAACATTTTTGACAGTTTGACGGGGTCTCTGTGCCACCCCTGTAGGATTTTAAAGTTGTGCTCCATGTCCGCTGTGAACAGGTTCCCGTGGAATGCTATTTTAAATATCCTCGACCAGGAGTCCTCCAAAATGTCTTCCCCGGCCAGGTCGTTCCAAAAAGTGCGGAACCCCCTCCTTCTCCCCAGGTCAACCGTGTTGTAAGGATTTTATACATTGCATATACCGTCCCCTTCCTGGAGGTTGCAGTATCGAGTAGTTTCTCAAAGGGGGTCATCTGTCTCTTTAGAATCTGGCCCCATGATTGATCGCACAGGATACCCTTCAGGCGGAGGTACTCGAATATGGAGATTGACTCCGGGCCGAGGGCGACCCTCAAGTCTTCGTATGGTAGGAATTCTCCCTCTTTAAACAGTTGTCCAGCCCATTCCATCCCTGAATCTGACCAGGACTGTGCATTACGGAACCCCCTGCTTCCCAGTCTAAGTGGGTGACCCCAAAGGGATGACATCGGGGACGGCCATGATGTCAGATGTGCCGTTTGGGGGCCCTCCCTCCAGATTACCCAGAGAACTCCCAGTTTTGGGTGGGATTTGAGCCTGTTCGGGATGAATTTGGGTGGGGCCCATAGGAGGTCGCGTACCTTGAGTGGGTGCGCATCCATGTCCTCCAGGTACGACCAGTATGTGCCCATCCCTTCCCTCATGTGTTCCCGGAGGACGCGCAATTGGGCGGCGCGGAAGTAAAGGTGGAAGTCAGGCAGCCCGAACCCCCCCTCCTCTCTAGGTAAGGTAAGAATGGCCTTCGCGGTTCTCGGGGTCCTGCCCTGCCATACAAACTCGCGCACCGCGTTCTGGAGGACCCTGAATGTTTGGTCAGGGACGCTGGTAGGGAGAGCGGTGAAGAGGTATAGTAAGCGCGGGAGTATATTCATTTTCACTGCCGTCATGCGGCCGTACCAGGACAGGATCATGGAGCCCCATCTCCTTAAATCGGCGGTGACCTGTGACATAACAGGGTCATAGTTGGCGGGGGCGAGATTAGACAGGTCCCTGGTCAGAAAGATCCCCAGGTATCGGATTGAGGTCTTCCCCACCGCTATTCCCCCCAGACTGTCCCGGGAGTCTAGGCCTGGGTCCCGAGTTCTCATGGGGAGGAAGACTGATTTAGATGTGTTGATCTTTAGGCCTGAGAAGTTCCCAAATGCGGACAGCAGAGACAGGAGGAGGGGGAGTGAGGATCCTGGGTCCACCAGATAGGCCAGGATATCGTCTGCAAACAGGGAGAGCTTGAATTCTACATCACCTCTCCTGATCCCCTTGATGTCTGGGTGTGTTCTGATTGCTATTGCCAGGGGTTCCATAGTTAGGACATAGATCAACGGGGAGAGTGGGCATCCCTGTCTTGTTCCTCGTGATAGGGGGAATGGGTCCGATAATCTACCATTCACTTGGACTCTGGCCTTTGGGGCCCTGTATAATGCGGCCACCCAGTCCCTGATGTGTGTCCCAAAGCCCATCTTCTGAAGGGTGAGTTCCATGAACCTCCACTCGACCCTGTCGAATGCCTTTTCTGAGTCCAGGGAAAGGACACTCGCATCTAGGTCCGACACCTGGGCGTAGAGAAACAAGTCTATGGTCTTGCGAATATTATCTGAGCCCTGTCTCCCCCTAACAAACCCCACCTGGTCACCGTGGACCAGCTTCGGTAGGACCCCCTCCACCCGGCTCCTGATGACCTTGGCCAGGATCTTAACATCAATATTCAGCAGGGAGATCGGGCGGTAGGAGGAGCACTCCGAGGGGTCTCTACCGTCCTTGGGGAGCACTACAATGATTGCCTCCATCATGGAGTCCGGGAGAGAGCCCCCCTCCAGAACCGCATTGAACACCCTGACCAGGTGGGGGGCGAGGGCCGACCGAAACCTTTTGTAAAAGTAGACTGAGTAGCCATCTTCGCCCGGGGAAGTGCCCACCTTCATGCCACTGATCGCATGTTCCACCTCCTCCTCGGTCACTGGACCCTCCAACCCCTCCGCCATCTCCCTAGTCAGAGACGGGATCTGTATGGAGTTTAGGAATTCCTCGATCTCCCCCCCGTCCCCCTTGTATTCGGACGAGTATAGCCTTTCGTAGTATCGGCGGAAGGCCTCTCCAATGTGGGAAGTATCATGTCCCAGCTCCCCCACCTCGTTCTTCACTGCCTTCACCATTCTACTCCTCTGTACCTCCCTCAGCCTCCAAGCTAGGATCCTGTCCGCTCTGTCCCCTTTTTCGTAATACTTTTGTTTAACCAGGTGGAGGCTTCTCTCTGTTTTGTGGAGGAGGAGGTCTTTTAGTTGGAGCCTGTAGTCGTCCAGGGCGGCCACCCTGTCCCGATTTAGGGGCTCCATAGGGGGGCCTCCCGGTTGGAGTTGAGCGATTTTTCCCCTCAGATGCCGCTCCTGGGCTTCCCTTTCTCTTTTCCTCTGGGCTCCCAATTGGATCAGGACTCCCCGCAGGGTTGCCTTAAAAGCATCCCACAGGGTGTGTGTTCGCACCTCACCGTTGTCATTAAGTTCAAAAAATTCTGTAATGTCGTCAAGGACCTCCTGGGCTAGGACCTCGTCCTTCAGGAGGGAATCGTTACACTTCCATCTTCCCCTGTGTTCATTAAGGCCCCCTCTTGCTATGGTGACTCGGACCAGGTCGTGGTCAGACCAGGGGACTGGGTCAACCCTATGGCCAGTGACAAATGGGTACAAGGTCTCGTCCACCAGGACATAATCTAACCGGGAAAATGATGTGTGTACGGATGAGTAGTAAGTGAATAAGGGGGTGTCCGTTCTAGGGGTCGGGACCGTGTCCACCAGGCCCAGCTCCGAGTTGACCCTCTGGAAGCCCCGTGCCATGATCTCATCGGGTGCCCTGGGGGCCTGGGGACCAGCTCGTTTCCTGTCCCGGGTTGGGTCCAGGACCATGTTAAAGTCCCCCCCCACCACCACCGTCCCATGGACAAAGCCTTTGAGTTTGTCCCTCACCTCCCCCCAGAACTGGATTTGGCCTTCATTTGGGCCGTAGACCACAGCTAGGGTAAGTGGGGCTCCCTGCAGGGATCCCCGCACCATCAGGTAGCGACCCTCTGGGTCCTTCAGCACGGCCTCTTTCTCGAGCCCCACGTTCCTCGCTACCAAGATGGCCACCCCTCTCTTTTTATTTTTGTGGGATGCACTGAAGACCTCCCCAATACCTCCTCCCCGGATTTTGGGTTCCTTCCCCCGTGGCCAGTGGGTTTAATGCAAGAAGAGGATGTCGAGGTTGGCCCTTCTAAACTCTCTACAGACCAGGGATCTCTTTGTGGGCGTGTTTAAGCCCCGTACATTGAGGGAGCCCACTCCCAGGGCAGGTAGACTATCAGCCATAGTCCCAGATTCCCTCCCTCTCGGTCATTACCCTCGTATCTCTTTTCTTCACGTGCTCCCTTGGTTCTACTTTGTGGTGCCCTTTGTTCCCTTCCCCCCCCCCCCGGTGGGCCTAAAACACCCCAACTGCCTCCCGTATCCCAACCATGTCTGAACAACCCCAACTCCCGTATACACCCCCACCCCCCTCCCCGGCGTCCAGCCAATTAGTTCTGCCATTGCTGGCTTTTGGCCGAACCACCAGCCTGCCCACCTCGGCCAGGCATTTCACACATAAAGCTCATCCCCTCGAGCCCCCAATGTTCCCCCCCGGCCGTAGCCCGACCATGTGTCCCCTGTACTTGCTGTTCATGGGGACGGTAGTAGTGGTAGACTCTCCGAATCTGCGCATATCCGTCCCGGATTCGGTGGGTCACCCCCGTTCTCAGTCCTCGGGGTCGTTTCGTTCTCCCGCTTTTGCTGGGGATGGGGTGTTCATTTTCCGAAATTTCCTTGCACCGGTGCGCCTTCTCCTCTCTCCGGACAGGCCGGGGCTGTTCGTTCTGAGGTTCTCTGGTCCCACTGGACCCCTCAGGGGATGCGGATCCACTGTGTACTCTTGAATAGCACTCCGGATGTCTTCTTCCGTGATCAGGGTTGAGCGTTGGCCCATGTATTCAAAGTTCAGGGAGAAGGGGTAGCCCCATCTATAACGCACGCCCTTTTCTTTGAGTAGTAGCGTGAGGGGTCGGCACAGTCTGCGCTTGGCCAGCGTGTAGGAGGAAAGATCCTGATATATTGAGACCTGAGCATTGTTGTAGGTGATTTCTCTGGTCTTTCGGGCCTCCTCCAGCACCTTTGTCTTTTCCGAGTAATAGTGGAACTGGACCAAGATTGACCGGGGGGCCCCCGCTCTGCTGAATGTGGGCTCGGTTGTCATCTCCTCTGCGAATAGGAGGGTGATGATGTCCTTCACTATTCGGGTGACGTCCCTCTCCGTTTCCCCCTCCGCTTCAGGCATTTTGAAAATTCTGAGGTTGTTCCGCCTCTCTCTGTTTTCAAAGTCATCCATCTGTCGGGCCCTTTCCTCGTCCCTCTTCTCCAGGGCCTCCAGCCTCATACATAGTTGTATGTCCTGGGCTGCTGTTGATGATTGGTTGGCCTCCACTTGTAATAGTCTATCTTCGACATTGTCCACCCTCTGGTCCATTTTTTCAAACTTCTGGGCTATATCGGAACGCATGTCCCTGATTTCCTGCAAAATCGAGGCAAAGCCTCTTTCCATTGCTGCCGACGAGGGGGCTGCATCTTCGTGTTGGGCCATAGTTTCTCTGGGGTTCGTGCTCATGATGCCTCTGGGGGTCTCCTGGAAACGGTATCCCTGTAAGGCTTCTCGACAGTTCATCTGGTAATTACCTGCACCTCGCAGTATCGACCCCCGCCCGCTCCGGGTCAGTACTCGATCTCCCTCCGTGACACAGATGGGTCTTGGCTGTTTCCTGGGGGTTAGTCTTTTCTTGGGGGGGGGCGGGCACACGCCCCACCTGTCCCTGGGTGGGGGCCTCACACCCCGCTCGATGTCTGCCGCAGTGGTCCGGGGTTTCTTCTGGCCGCCCCGTAGAAGGGTGTCGCGTGTGGCCTGAGCCGGCGGGAGCGGAGGGCACCACGGCCCCGACGCCCTGCCCGAGGGCTCTCGTGGTGTGGGGGGGGACGGGCACACGCCCCACCAACAGTTGGTGGGGGCCTCACACCCTGACCACCCCGAGTTCTTCTGTCCGTAGGGGGGGGGCAGGGCACCCAAGACTGGACCCCCCTGGATGGAGTCGATGTGTTCCGGGGGTCCCCCCCGCACTTAATCCGGGAGTGCAGGGAGATATCCCCACCCGCGCCAGCGGGGGGGCGGGCCCGGGTCTCCCCGCGTCGCTGCCGCTCGCTCTCCTTGCCCCCCTCCTCCGGGACCCCGAGGGCCGCGGCAGCCCGCCCAGGGGACTCCTGATGGGGGCGGAGGCATCCGAGCGCCGGTCCGCTCCGCTCGAGCGGATCCAACCGCGAGCGCTCCGGGACGGTCTCCCGGGCCGGGGCGCTGTTCCGCCGCTTCTTTGGTCCGGGCGGTGGGGGGGAGGGGAGGGGGGAGCTCGTCTCCCGAGCCGCCGCCGGGCTCGCTGAACCTCCGGATTCTCGTCACGGCGAGGGGGCCTCTGGTGCGGGGCCCGTTCAGCCGCGTTCACGTGTTCAGGCCGCGTCTTCTTCTGCTGGAGCCTTTCTCGGGAATCCCGGGGTCGTCGGGCTCTGCTTTTTCTCCCGCGGGGCGCCCCGAGGGTTCACTCGTCCCGTTCGCCGCGTTGGGCCCGCCGGAGGGGTCTCGAGGGGGGCTCAATTCCCTCTAGACGCCTGGCTTCGGGGAGAGAAGCACGTTCAGGCAGCCATTGCCTGCGCGCCCCCTGGTGGCCTCCATTTATTGAGTTTTTAATGTTTTTTAGAAAAGTGGCGTTGGCCTGTTTGTCTGTGCTGTGTGGTGTTTTGTCCACCCGGGGTGGATTTGTGAACAGGGGGAGGGAGCCCTAGGAGTATTTGTTCAGATTAGACTTTGGATACGTTTCCAATGACCAAAGCACCTTTATCTTATATGGGTGGGTAACTCCCCCTTGTGCCCCGAGGTTCGGTAACCAATGTGGAATTTCCTGGGTGTTCTAAGAGACGGTCACCCCTGTTATACTCTTGTTTGCTAACAAAAAGATTGTTTTTGTACCTCCTTAGTTTCCGAGCTACGTTGTAGCTCCCTGGCCCTCGGGCGTCTGTTGGCCTGTTGTATTGCGCTGTGTGGAGCTTTTTCCCCACTGCTTATTAATTTTGCTGAACCCGTTTCCCGGTTCTGTGTTACTTGTGGCACTGTGGCCCCTGCCCCGGACGTTGGCCTGCTTACTAGTTTATGTGGAACTGTTTTCAGGTTCGGTGCTATTTACAGTACCCTGGCCCCGGCCATCCGGCGTTGGCTTGTTGTGCTATGTGGTCCCCTGATTTCATTGACCCGTTTTCAGGTTCCGTGCTACTTGCAGCACTTTGGCCTCGGCTCTCGGGCGTCGGCCTGTTGTGTTTATGTGGTGTTTTATTCCACTGCTTATTATTTTTGTAGAACCCCTTTTTGGGTTCAGTGCTACTTGCAGTTTTCAGGCCCCAGCCTTCGGTTGATCGTTTCTTTGCCTTCTTCTATTTCTTGCTCGTATTTTCCTCTGCGCATTTATGCTGCCTGGTGGGCTGTGTTGCCCAGTTCTCTGGAATCCTGATGTACTGTCAGTCTGACTTGTGATGCTACCCATGTGGTAATGGCCTTCCTGGTGTCTTAAAAAAGATACCCCTTTTTCTCTTGTATGTTCCGCTACCTCTTTTGTTTTCCTTCTCTATTCTGTCCTGGAAGCACATGCATCGCCTATTTTGTTTTTTGGTATTTATGTGGCGCTACGGACCCTCAGGCATCTGAGCACTGCTAATTTTCCACGGTGTGTGGTGGTCATTTATCGACCTTGGAGAAAATAAACGGCTGAGTTCGGCCCTGCTGGGGTTCGAAACTGCATCACCAGGCTCTGCCCTGATGTCAAGGTGAGTGCTCTACTTGCTGCGGTATCTGACTAGCTGTACCGTTTTGGAGGGTGTTTGACTATGGTTTTGGAAAATATCCTCTATCCGTTACGTTGCCTGGCCTGGCGGCAAGCCTGGAATTTTATTCCAGCCCCTGGTTTGTGTTTTAGGTTTTGTTGTAATCCTTCGGCTCTCACTTTGGTTGTGTGTATTTATTTTTGTCCCAACAATGTGGCGCTGGGTTTTTTATTCCCATCTGTGAGGTGAAGGCTGAGGTTTGGCCCCGCCGGGTTATTATTTATTTAAAACTCTGTGGCCGGCTCGGGCCGATGTTAGGGGGAGGGCTCTGATAGTTGTGCTAAAAGACCCGGCTCTGTCTTTCTGTGAGGGTTTGCTATGTGAGAGGGATAAGTCTTTGGATTTATGGAGGGTGTTGGGCTAGGTATGTGCTCAGGAACCACCCTCTAGTGTGTGTTGTAAGCTGCAAAACGCTCTGCTTGCTGTGTTACCTGACTGTTTAGTTGTTTGTCCTGCTTTAGCTGTTTGTTCCAGTTCTTTGAACCGTTTGTGGGGCTGGCTCGCTGTTCGTCTGCCTGTGTGTGTGTTTATTTGGGACCCTGGCTGGTTGGGTGCCCCTCAGTGGGTGTGCGGAATCTTTGTCTTCTAGTGTCCTGTAGGGGTTCTCTCTTACTTACCTTGCTGTGGTTACATTGGCGTCATCGCCCTTTCTTCACCTGGCTCCTTACCGCTAGCCCCCGATGTCCTGTATGCTTCTGTGCTCTTTTGCCATATTGTCGTCGCCCCCTTCCGTGCCTGTGGTCTGGTTCTGTTGCACTACCACAGTAGTGTTGTTGCAACTGGGTCCCCTGAGTACAGGTTTTCCTTAGCTGTTCATTATTTTGAACCCCGTTCAGGGTTCTGTGTTTATTCTGCGTACACAGAAATATTTGGCAAGCTCCGTTTTGGATAGCTGCTTGTAGTTGGAGATCCCTTTCAACGGGTTCTCCTTTTCATGGCCTTTGTTTCTGGCTGATGCAGCTACGCATTGGCTTGTGTGTTGCATCTGCCAGGCTTCAAACTGCATCAGTAGGCTCTGTCTGGGTGTGCAGAAATTGCGTGCTTACGCCGGCTTTTGTCCCAGTGGTTTCCCATCAATTTGGCAATTCGGGAAACTGCCATGTTTGTTGTAATTTTAGCTTGTTGCGTGCTGACCATGATCTACCCCTGTTTGTTGGGTGGCATGTTCAAACCTTTCTGTGCCCCATTTCGGGGTACTGGGTTGTAGATATAAACCTGTCTCATGGCTGGTTACACCGTTTGTAGTGCATGTGCCAGAAACCTGATCTGTGTGTGATTATTCTTGTTTGAATATCAGATATGCACTGTCATTTTTGCTTTCATTTGTCTGCGAGGTGGCTTGCCGCCTGCATGTTGTTACTGATCGACCCCTGGTTTAATTGCTGCGTTATTGGGCAACCCCCTAGCACTTTTAGGTGAAGGTTGGGTTGCCGCTACTGGTCATGCTTCCAGCTTTCTCAATGGGGGGCACTGTACCCCGTGTTGCCCCCCCTTGTAGTGAAGTTTATGCGCTACTCTGTACATGGGGACTGTTGCTGCTATTTTACCCCGCATAGAAACAGGGAAGACTGTTTCCCTTTACTCTCTAACAGATGCGCCCTTGGTTAGCTTGTTTGGCAGCTTGTGTTTCCAAAATGGGGGCTAAACATGCTTATGGATAACACCTATTTATGCTCGTGGAAGCGTGTGTTTTTACATTTTCCAAATGTGTTGTTTTGGCTGATGGGGGAAACTACGCTATTGTTAAAGAAAATCTTTTTATGGCTTGTTGCTTTCATCCCTGAATTCGAAGTATTAAACTTCTTATGGCTTGCTGCTTTGCGTGGTCCGATGAGACAGATCATTTTTGTTCCAAACAAAAAATGCCACTGTGACATGTAATGACAACCCACATTGTGCTGTCACACAGGCTTGCTGCACGGCCTGCACACGTTTGTATACAGACTAATTGCTTTTTCCCCCCGTGTTTCATTATGTGGTATTGCTTATCTTGGTGTCTTGTGGGTAGTAAGCCTCTCGCTTATGGGTTCCTGCGGTTTTCGTTTGGGAGCCATTTGTCTTGTCTGTTTGTGTCATAGAAACAAAAACTTTTTGTTTGTGTACTTTAGGCAAACCTGAGATTGGTGGCTGCCTCAAATGCAGTGAAACTCTACGCTGAGATTTGGTTGTCACCCGTTTTGGGTAAGTGCCTGGCGCTGTGACCCGTATAAATTAAGAGTTTGCCTTGGAAGGCTGTTAGAGAATTATTTGCGGTATGAGAGTTTGTATTTTGACACTTGCAATACTAGCTGGCATAGGTGTTTGTGCAAGTTCTGCAATTTATACCATATTAGCTATTATTTGCCCTTGTCATGTGTATGCCTGCTATCCCCAGTGATGTGGGGCTCTTAGATCTGCAAGTATTCGTCTGTTGCATTCTAACTATGCACGATATGTCATTGTGTCAGAAAAAGGACTAAACATGATTGCAAAAGCGGTTTGTTTGAACAAAGTTGTGCTTTAAAAGATAAAACCCCTGCGTTTGTTAATCCTAGCAAAGTATGTATTTCAACAATTGGTTTTGTTCTTTGAAAATGCATTCTAACTCTGCATGATATGTCTTTGTGTCACAAACATGGCCTAAACATGTTTGCAAATGCGGTTTGTTTAACAACGTTGTGCTTTAAAGGAAAAAAAAAAACCTGCGCTTGTTAAACCTGACGAAGTCGTGCTTCTACAATTGCTTGCTTCTCGTGTATTGTAACAGCCGCGCGGTCAATATGCTAATTACGCCACCGTAATTTACGGTGGCGTAATTAGCGCCTTCCCCACTCCCATTATGCCCTATGGGGCAAAAATGGGAATGGGGATGGGAAAATGGGGATTTACCGCCCCACTCACCTTGGAATGGGGCGGTAAATCCGCCATCCACCATGGTGTAAACGTAGTTTACACCATGGTGGTAAAGTTGGCGCAATTAGCGCCTGGGTCGTAATGACCAATGTCTGCACGGTGCTCCGTGGTGGCTTGCTTCCAAGGAAGTGTTTACGTTTAAGAGAAGCAGACCGGCCTGAAGCCTGGCCTTGCCGCGCTACCCGGCGCAGGGGCCCACTTACTTCAAAAGGTGAAATCGAACGCCGCCTGCGCCGGGCTGCAGCAGTGCTTAAGATTGGGCTCCCCGTGCGCTGTCTGCTTTCCGCTCTCACGTTGGCTGGATTTTTTAACAGGACTATGTTCAATATCAGAAAAAAGGTGCCGTGATTGCAACAAACTTTTAAGAAAAAAATCACAGAGGTTTAGGTGGCAAAGGGAAGATGCTGAGTCCACAGCAAATTTCTGCCAAAAAGAAGAAAGAATGGAAGATGCTGAGTGAACAGTGAACCTCCTGACAGTTCGGGTCTCCGTTCAGGGTCCACAAACAGTTTGGGCCTCATTACGACCCAGGCGGTAAGTTACCGCCTGGGCCGTGACTTTACCACCATGGCGTAAACTACGTTTACGCCATGGTGGTTGGCGGACTTACCGCCCCATTCCGACCTTGGCGGGGCGGTAAGTCCCCAATCCCCATTTACCCTTCCCCATTCCCATTTTTGCCCCATAGGGCATAATGGGAGTGGGGAAGGCGTTAATTACGCCACCGTAAATTACGGTGGCGTAATTAACTCCATGGTCCCTTAGCGCCATGGATTTTAACACCTGCTAAAAGCAGGTGTTAAATCCGCCATGGCGCTAAGGGACCTCGTACTCAGGCGGTAAGGGTCGGCGCTGTTTACGCCGCCGTAAAACCCTTACCGCCTGGGTCGTAATGAGGCCCTTTGTATTTTCTGTGAGCTGTGCAGCTCTTTTTATAAGACCCAGGGGTAGCCCTGGTCTTTGATGTGTGGCTCTGGGGGCTGAGCCAAGCCCCCAGGCCGGCTGTAGCCGACTGTCTGGACCCCTGGGCGGGGGGGGGGGCAGTTTATTGTGCTCTCCCTGCCTGACTGCTGGTTTCCTCTGGGTGTTAGCACCCTGTTGTTTTGTGGAAGGGTGAGGTGATTATTCACACCTCACCCTTCCCTTGTAGTGGAAGAGACTGTGTGTCTCTGTGTAAGTGGGGGGGAGGGGCCAGGCTTGGGGGATGGGGCTGCCCCTCTCCTGGGCCTGTTGGATGATACCAGCAGTTACCCTGCCTCCCTTTGGGAGGCCCTGCAGCATTGCCCAGAATCTGCAGCGCTCCACGCCGAGATGGGGTTTTGACCCCTCCTCCACAAACGAAATAGCAAGCATACTGCACAAATTCCTTCCGCTACCACTGTCACTGCCTCTGCCTCAAACTGCAGACTCTGTATATTTATCTAAGGGCATGTCACGGTATATATATATATATATATATATATATATATATATATATATATATATATATATATATATATATATATATATATATATGTATTGGTTTTCACCACACAGAAAGCCCACAGGCATCAGGGCGCAACATGGAACACAGAACGAGGCAAGACAAGGACAATTAAAGAAATCTATCCTATCTTCGATTTTTCAAGTTTTGACTGGGTAGTGAATTTATTTAAATAAATGAGTCTTCAGCTTTTTTCGAAAGCTTTGGTAATTAATTTCCTGTCTAAGCTCTACAGGAATTTTGTTCCATATCAGGGCAACTCTGACTGGGAACACTCTACCCATACCCTGTGAGCATTGGAATGGGGTGCTTTTTATCTGGTTCTTTCCTTCTGATCTTAGGGATCTTGCCAGAGTGTATAAGGTGATCCTTACTTTAAGTTAGCCTGGGGCTTGTCCAAACAGGCACCTGTGTGCCAGGGTCATGCTCTTGAAAATTATTCTCTATTCAACTGCCAGCCAGTGGAGATCAATTCGGTCCTTGGTAAGGTGTTCTCTCCATGGCTTGTTTTAAATTATTCTTACTGAATTGTTAAGAATTTTTTGACACTTGGCCGTGTAGCCTTTGCTTGCGCCGACCATCAACGCATTGCCATAGTCCAGGCGTGATAGAATAATGGCTCTAGCAATGGTGGCTGTGTTCGGAGTAGGTGATTGTAGTATTAGCAGTTCTTTTGTAGGTGCATTACATTTAGTTATAGTTATGAAAGGGGTTATATATGTAATAATGTTGGAGGGAGTAGAATTGGTAATATGTAATAGGTAAAGATGGGGAAGGAAAGGGAACTGTTGAGGTGTACCCTGGCGTGAGAGGGAAAGGAGAAGTGGCGGCCTGCCAGAGACCGCCTCAGTGGTGGAACCATTGTGAGAAATCTGAAGGTGTCTCACCTGCTAGTCCTCGGGTATCTGTCATCCAGGTGGCCAGGACACGGCCATCACTTTTGGATCCAGTTCCTAGGGGTGTACCACTGCGGGAGGATCACCTGAAAGAGGGGTCCTCGGCAAGTGGAAGTGGGACACTGGAGGGTGAGACGTGTTATCCCCT
Organism: Ambystoma mexicanum; assembly: GCF_040938575.1. NCBI lineage: Eukaryota > Metazoa > Chordata > Amphibia > Caudata > Ambystomatidae > Ambystoma > Ambystoma mexicanum. Next base: position 1,717,270,764 of record NC_090929.1, on the reverse strand, counting down.
TCCCTGCAACACCTTTTCCCCATCTTACCAGGTGGGATACCTAGGAATTCAAACCCCTACCCCTCTTCTCCAACACAAACACTTTCTCACGGACAGTTCACCATGAGCGACAATGGACTAACACCAGAGCCGTATAGCTGACATGTCCCAACACCATGGACAGGCAAGGTCAGGCAATTACGGATTATTATACACACCTGACTTCCATCACACTTCCCCACATGGATAAAAGGCGGAGCACAAAAGCACACTCTGAGCGAGGCAAACAACACGAGGAAACAGCAGTTCCAAGATGGCAGTTTAATGCAAGGAGAAAGACACCAGACCAGAGAGAGCAGCGCGGAGGGAAGTAGCCGTTACCTCTAAAGACCGTCACTTTCATGAGCCTTGGAAATTAAGAAACTGAAGACCAGGAACTAAGGCTGAGTGTGTTGGAGGTTTCCAGGGCTCTCCCGCGTCGGTAACCAAGGCAGGTAGGAGCGATTGCCACTGTGGTACTGTCCTTGGGGTGTACAACAAAGCAGCATCAGAAAGGATAGCACAACCGGTGAGTCGGTCAGATTGATACCAAACTAGCTTGTGTTTTGAACCAAGGTTGCAAGTGGCAAGATTGTATAAAGAGAACAGAATGTGAGGCATTTGTAATAAGCAACGTGGATATAATAGGAAACCAAAGGAGTAGTTGAACTTTATAATTGAACTTTGGAAGGCCCTGAAAAGATACCATACACAGAGTCGTCCGGTGCCACGTGGGTGCTCAGTCGAAAATCTCTGTTAGGGATCAAACATATGCTGAGTGTGAGAAAAAGGAATATTGAGATCAAAGTGCTCATGCAACGGGTCAAGCTACACCACGTACACATTCAGAAGTCTTCGATAGTTTAAAGCACATCACAATTGATCCAGGCCCGGTTGAGGGAGACTAATTGAGTGAATGAAAGGGATCTGAGCTTGGCTGAAAGAGGTCTGGGGTGAACCGTGAGTCACCCGAGAAATAATTATCTGAGCATAGTTTGAAAGGGATCTGAGCGCTACTGAGGGAGGGAGATCCAACGTTGAACTTTTATTTTGAAATGGATCTGAGCCCGGCTGAGGGGGATACAGGGTGAACATCCAAATTGAATACCGGAGAAGTAAAATAATGTTTTTGTGTTGTTTTTGTATACCAGGCCCTCTGAGTCAAGAGACTTGCAAGAAGTGAAGAGGCTGGAACACAGAAGGTCTTGAACTGTGAAAATGGAACTGTACCCTCATACCGCAGAAGCCAGAGTGTGTGCTTTGCTCGAGTGAAAACATGGGGAACGGAGGCCAATGGCCCGAACATCCTGACTTATCATTTTGTGAACACTTCTTTATTTTTTATGAAAATCACCCCACATTATGTGTAAAGTAGTAGTAAGACTTTGCAATAGGGCTTTTAGTATAAGACTACATTATTATTATTTGATGGTCGTGGCTTGCTCCCAGCTGTATATTTAGGATTAGATAGGTGTTTTTCAAACCCAATTGAAGTTCAATAAACACCCTTGAACTGTGGTCTCTTGTGTCTGTCTTACTGTTGATACCAGCCTTCCATACACTACCCACTGGGGCCATCCCCTGGCCTTTGCCTACAGTGGGTGATACCAGCTATCAATTGGGGTCTTTTCCATTAGTTCCACCCTGAGGGTTTACCTTGGCGTGTTCCCATGGGATCTATCCCTGGCCTGGCGTTGGGTGTTCCCGCGGGATCTGTCCCTGGCCTGGCGTTGGGTGTTCCCATGGGATCTGTCCCTGGCCTGGCGTTGGTGTGTTCCCATGGGATCTGTCCCTGGCCTGGTGTTGACGTTTTCCTGTCGGATCTGTCTCTGCCCTGGGATGAGAGAAGTGTTCACTCGTCTCCTTAACAGGGCTAGAAAGCAGGGGCATCAGTACGTTTTCAGAGCCATTCTTCCGGTCCTTCTCCTTCATAATAGTACTTACTCATTGTCCTTTTTCTTTGTCCTCTTTGTCCTCATTACGAGTTTGCCAGTGTGGGAAAAACATGGCGCTAATTCCGTTACCACCACTTTCTTTTGGCCGTAACGAAATTACTACCATTTTTCCCACACTGCCAAATTGAAGATTTTGGCAGATATACTGCTGGTGGTATTACCATGTGATAAATCTGCTGCTTTTTGTAGGAAAAGTGTCAGATTGGCCTCGAGCCTGTTACTGGAGGTAAATCCTTCATGTTACTTTAGGAAATTGGCGCATTTAATGTGCAGCAATTCCCCTGGCGGTAAATCCACCAGAAATTACCAAAAATTGGGACTTACACCTCCCTAACGAGACTTGCAAACCCACGGGACCAAGTGGCAGTAACAGTAAATAATTTTACTACCACCAAATGACCACCATACTCATAATGGCCCACACACATTTTTCCTTGTGATTCTCCTTCATCATAGTCTTCCATCCTAGTCGTTCTCCTTGGTCATAATTTGTTATTATTGCTGTAGTCCTTCGCCTGTGTCATAGACCTTGGCCATATTTTGTCATCGTAGCACTCATCATATTCCTTCAATATAGTCTTTCTGTGGTATCATAGTCTTTGAACATACTCCTCCTTCAATATAGCCATGTGTCATATGACCTTGGTCATAGTTTGTCATGATAGCCCTTGTTGTAGTCCTTCTTCTTCATCATAATACTTTGCCCTAGTTCTTCCACTGCATTAGAGTCCTTCACTGTAGTGCTTCATCTTGTACATAGTCCGTCATCATAGTACGTCTCTTTTATCATAGTCCTTTGTCCTAATCCTTCTACTCCACCATAGTCTCTTAACCTAGACATTCTTCTTCATCAAAGTGTAAAGGAGGTTTAAGTAAACATTATACATGAAAAGCAAAGAATAATTTCATAGATTAAAATCCTAAATAATATTCTAATTGTTATATTAAAATATTTAAAAAAGATCATATATATATGAAGTCATGCTTCGCATGTTTGAAATTTTACTTGAATTTATTTGCAAAACCCAGCTATTGCCAACATTAATGGCATCTGATATTCATTTAGACATTTTAGTCAAAACATATTTTGTCTCTAACATTTGAAATTCTTCATACATGTACTTAAGTAACCTACTCAAGTTCATCAAGTTTACTGCAGAATATCATGAAAGGTTTCAACGTTTCTCATTCATTTTGTTTATTGCAGAATTTACAACATCTTTGTTCTTTCTTAATATTGGTGCCAGAGCCCATCACTCTCAGCATTTCCAATTGGTTAATTCTCAATCTCATACAGAATCTTCTTTTTTTTTATCTGAAAAATGTATCAAGTAAGGTGTGGGTTTTAAATATAGTCAAACAAGTGACACATATGCTTTGGTCAATGATTTAGATGCTAAATATTGCATGTTCCGCTTTTCATTTAAAATCTTTTATTAATGTTACATCTGGGTAATTGCCATCGGGTTCTCATTAAATAGTTAAAAAAATGTAAATTTAATGTTTATACATTTTCTGTCTTCTTCAACTGTTTACCCCTCAAGTGGTTTTAACAGGAGGACACACAATGTGAGCGCTTAAGTTTATATTAAATATACTTTTTCTACTTCGGACTAGTGTTGCCAAAAATAAGAGGAAGAGCCCACATGTTATGTAATGGTCAGGGATCCCCTTATAGAGGCCGAGTGAGAGACACCAAAATGTTCCTTCTATTTTTGGGAACCATTATTCATTTAAATCTCATGTAGTTTTCATCCCCACTTCATTGTTGGGCTTCATTTTTGTTTGTATGTTGCGATCAGTGACGTTAAGGATTAACCTCTTTGGAAGCACATATTGGGGAGGTTTTCATTTCCCTTTTTAATTTCATGTTTAATACACAATTTGTCACTCAGAACCATGGCAAGTTAGTTAAAACAATTCTGAAATGTGTGCACTTGTACCTATTTTCCAGGTGTAGTTTTTACTAACTTTCATATTAGTGAATACACCAATATATACTTTGAGCGATAATTTATCTCTATATGTTCCTTTTGAGAGTAAGCGTCCATTGCCCAGTGGCTTTTGTAGATCTACTTCTGTGTTCCAAAAGGACAACATCATCCAGATAGGCCAACCATTCCAAATTATTAGAACCTATCGTAGAGGAAGAGCCAAATTCCCCTACCAAAAGCTCTGCCCCCATGTTGCCTATATGTAGGGAACTGGAAATTGTGACACGAGCAGTACCAGTGAGGATGACTGTACCACGAAGAACTCTTGAGACAAGGTATCCGTTCAGAAAACCTTACATGCATTCACAAAGAAACAATGGTCTTCTGGACAAAGTCCCGGAAGAATTATGAAAATGAATGAGAAAGAGGACTGGTGACGTCATGGGAAACAGAACTGACGCACCCAGAAAAGACAAAATGAAGAAGGAACATAAGCATTCTATAAGATCTGAAGAGGAGGTGTCGAAGATAAGTAACATTTCGGGATCAAAACGAAGATGCTTGTGTAAAGAAACACTGAAGAAAATGCAAAGTCATTTTACATTTGTACAGATGCTGTAACGCAAGTAGACGAAGTAATCCTGAGGCTGGCTACGCAGCGAATAGAATGTGGCGATGCGCCAATGTATATCCATAGGAATGTATAGAATGTGGATGTTCCACAATGCACTTAAGTAAGACTTGAACCCCGTGAATGGAAAGGGCTTGAGTGTGACACAGTTGGAAAATAGCGAATGGGGAAGAAGAATTCAAGAAAGGCTGGCTGGACCAGCACCAAGAGTCGAGGCCACTGTGAGCCTGGTTGTCTGTCAAGAAGCTACATGAACATGAGAAAGAAACAAACTTCTGTCTGAGGTGGAATGGAAAAACACTGAAGGAGTCAAGAGTTCATCATTTAATAGTATTATATGCAACAAATAGCTTGAAAATGTGGTCTCCAGTCACATGGTCAGTTCGAAATAGACTTTGGGTCGAGCTACACTAAAACCAGAAGATAAGACCATGCCACACTCAGGTACAGTGAGCTTCTGCAAGGCCAAGTTCAAAGCCTAATTGAATGACAGACTGCAGAAGTGATGAAAGATGTTGGGCTAATTGGGTGGAGAGGCATGACCAGGCCGACCCTCCCAGCACCTGGGGTAACCAGCTTGCGTGCTGTTAGCAAGTGGAATATTCCAGAAGGGTACAAGTGTGCCAACCAATTAGAGAGAGCCACGTATCAAGAGCCCTATAGTTTGTGTAACCAATAGAGTGTTGAATATTAGTATGACACGGAAGATGACTTGCACTTGGGATGGGCTTAGTTGTCCACCTGATCTTGGAAACCCAATCACAGCCCCTGTTGGTATGGAACGTATGCTTAGATGGTCCTGTTAAGCCTATCACATCCCTAAGTAGGTTTTCTTAGTTTGCCAAATAGTATGATGTCAATGATGACACATTGTTATTATAAGAATTATGTTTTTTATTAAATGCGTTGAGGTGGTACTGTGCGACGTCCGTTGATGTCTGTTGTAACTCCCTGTGTAGAGGAGGTCCCAAATATGGCCTGCACTCCAGCCACCCATGTCGAAATGCCAGAAGCATACTCGCCAAGATATGTGACATATAAGGAGCAAATGAACCAACAGAGAGCCACAGTGGGTTTCTGCCCAGTACCCACCAGAGGGACATGTATACCTATTAAAGCGCCAATAACCAGACAACCATGGGCTGCAAGGTACCCATTGAGACAACCATACCAGCAGCTGAGACGAAATTAAGAGTACCTGCAGACGGTCCACGAAGAGACCCAAAGAGCCTTAATGGACGGCCAGTGGAGATGACACAAGGGCCTGGACAGACTCGCAGATGAATGAAAACGGCTACCAAGGATAGCACGCCAGTGCGAGCAGCTATGAAAATAGATGTAATGGACACAGGAGAAGAGACGATGTTGAAACGTAAGGAAACAGTGCTATGAAGCAAGATAGAAGTAACCAACCAGCTAACACGTGTAAATAGGCTTGGAACGTAAGAAGCTAAGAAAAACGGTACTGCTTGCAAGGCTTAGTAGAAGAATAGAGCGGCATGCGCCAAGTATATATCTACCTCAATGAAGCACGCTATACAAGAGTGCAACTCCATTTTGTAAAGGCAGAATTAAGCCCAGGCCGCAAGGTACTAACAAGGCCAAGATTCATATTCCAGCCAAACCCGAAGGAAAGAGCAGAATCAAAACTCAGTAAGAAGCAGCTCAATGCCTGGGAATTCAAGGTCAACTCCAGGAAGGGAGGAGAGCGGCAACGCTGGAGAAACGAAACTTCAGAGCATACCAGCCAGCCAGGGAAGGTTGCGATAAGGAGGCCCCAGGCAGGTGGCGAGGCTATGGAAGAATCAAATACCCGAATAAGAGCGAAAATTAAGCAGATTCACGGTGAACAGACACGTGACCAGCCAAGGGCAGAGAGGTACCAACGTCTGATGTCACCCAGAACCCGAGGATGCCATAACTCTTCCTGATAAGAGCTACAGTTTCGAGGCCATCCTCTGCCAACTAATTGACACATAGCCCTAAAGCACTGATTGATGGAAGGGAGGCAGGGTGAATCATGGGGCACTCCGCATCTGGGTGTCCATTCTGCATGCTGCTAATTAAAGTGGAGATTTATGCCTAGGGGTGTAACTTGCCCAATCACAACGCACCAAATAATCTAGGGTCCTGTAGCCTGTAGAACCAATTAGACATCGTAGTTATCACAAGTGATGTAGAGGGATGGGCGTAGACGCCCACCCGATAAGAGTTATCCAATCCTCACGCTCTGTTACCATATAAAGATATACCTATAGTAAAGTTACCTTTTTCAACCAATAGAATTGCATGACAAACTTTGAGCGTTACACGTCAATGATGAGGAGAATGTACTTTAACTATTGCTGTCTGAATGAAGATTTTGGGAGTTGAAGCGAGACAGGCGATCACAACACTGCTGATTACCATTTGTTTCCCCGTATTTTGTACTTGTCATTAAACAGACTTCCCTTTGCCAAACTATTGAGTTTACCTTATTGAATTGTGTCGGAGTAAGTGAATCCTGCACCCCATCCTCCTCAAGGTGCAGCTATCTTGTTTTACAGGTACTGGAGGGTGAGCTCTGACCTATGGGCCCATCAGAGGACGCTCCGCCCTCTTGTACAGCGCAACAAGGCAGGGGAGGGGACCATGGGAGAACAAAACAGCAATCTTACTAGGCCCAGTGACATTGAGAAGTGCATGGGAGAGGGGGAGGGGAAAAGTACATGGAAGGGGGGAGAAATGGAAAGTGCGAAGCAGAGGAGAAACAGATAAATAACAATAAATAAATAATAAAGGCAACAAACAGTTTTAGTGCAGCCAGCAATTTGCAAGTGCAAGATTTAAGGCAGCAGACAGGGTAGGTCTGATAAGTGCAGGAAGAAAAAGTGGGCCTGTATGGGTACAGATACAGACCCCAGTGCAAGGGGTGGCCCAGAGGCAGTGCGGGAGGGTGGCAGGGTGAGAAGGTACCTGGGCCCGGAGGACAGAGGGTGGCAAGGTGCACGGTGCCAAGAGAGAACAGATCAGCAGGGGAGAGAGGGAGCGAAGGCAGAAGAAAAGAGGTCTTGAGGTGCTTCCGGAACCGGAGATGGTTCTCCTCAAGTTTTAGAGTGGCGGGGAGGCTCTTCCAGAGGGATGCCCCTTTTGAAGACAGAGATCTACCCCCAGCTCGTTTCTTTGAAAAATGACTGACCCTGAGGGAGTTGGAGGTAGAGGAGCAAAGAGCTCGAGATTGGGGGTATTTGCGGAGGGATAGCTGAAGGTATTTTGGACCCAGGCCCCAAAAAGCCTTGTGGACAATGCAGAGGGTTTTGAATTTAATCCTTGCATCCACTGGGAGCCAATGGAGAGATTTCAGAGCTGGAGAGATACAATCCCAGGGCTTGAGGCCAAGGACACGTCTTGCAGTCCTGTTCTGGATTGGTTGCAGAGGGCGGAGAGTATAGGCAGGCAGATTTAGAAAGAGGCTGTTACAATAGTCCAAGCTAGAGAGAACCAGAGCTTGGGATACCATGAGCTTCTGGGGGAAGGAGAGGAAAGGCAGAGTACCTCTGAGGAGGTGCAGTCGGAAATCTGACTTTTTAGAGAACTCAGAGATGTGGGCGGAGAAGGAAAGGGTGGAGTCAAAGATGACACAGAGGTTCTTAGCCTCGCAGGTGGGGGTAGGAGGAGGGCCAAGGGAGGCTGGTCAGAGAGTGAGGGGAAAGGATGGTGAAGGTGTGCCGATGAGGAGGATCTCCGTCTTGCTGGCATTCAGACAAAGATCATTGGCAGCACACCAATCTTGAATGGCAGTTAGGCAATCAGAGATGAGAGAGGGAGAGGAGGTGGCAGAGGGCAGCCTGAAAATGAGTTGAGTGTCATCAGCATAGCACTGGAAATTTGAGCAGAAAGTGGCAATGCAGTGGGCGAGAGTTGCCAGGTATTGGTTGAAAAGCCAGGGTGAGAGGTTAAACCACTGGAGAACACTACAGGTAGAGAGGAAGATAGATGAAAGGAAGGACCCAAGTTGGACCTGGGAGGGTCGATCTGAGAGGAAAGAGGTCAGCCAGGCTAGAGCCTGATCAGTGATACCCAGGTTTTCACGGAGACGGTTGAGCAGGATGGTATGGTTGACCGTGTCGAAGGCAGAAGAGAGATCGAGGAGGATGAGGACAGAGGGAATGTTAGAGTCAAGGTTGGAGAGCAGATCTTCACAGAGGTTCAGGAGAGCAGTTTCCATGCTTCTGGCAGCTCTGAAGCCAGACTGGTGGTCATGGAGACAGCCAACAGAATTGGAATGAAGGTTAAACTGAGAGATGGACAATTTTTCCAGGAGTTTGCCAAGAAAGGGAGTAATGGAAATTGGGCGATAGTTAGCTGGACAAGAAGGATCAGCTTTCTTGAGAAGACGATGCATAAAGGAGTGCTTCAGAGGGGAGGGGAAGGATCCCGAGGCAAAGACAATAATGACAATAAACAAAGAGTAATTGAAGAACACGATAAGCTAGAAAAGATGAGAAAAGAGGAGGAAGAACAGAAATTAAGGGATAAAAGAATGCAAAGACGAAGAGATGCATTGGGCAAATGAAAGGAGAGAAGTGAAAAAACAGGAAGAAGAAAGGATTAGAGAGGAAGCAAGGAAGCGAAGGCTGTTTGATGAAGAAATAGAATGAAACAGAAGACAGAGCGCACGCAACATTGATCGCATTGAGAAAGAGCTAATGAAACCAAGTCCAGTAGTATTATGGGAGGACATAGAGGAGTTTCTCCCATCGCAAGAAGCAATGCCAGGACCCGCTAGGGTAAACGTAGAGGAGAATTTTGAGATAGGAAGTATTGGAGACTGAATTGAGAAGGCTTATCAGGAGATGAGGACAAAAAGTGAATCGAGTAACAAAGGGAAAGATGTTTGATCTGAAATTCTGCAGTCACGAGGCAAGGAGGGAAGCTTGTTTAGTCTCGAGCACAGAGCCTTCTCTTTGGACAGGCTGACTCTAAACAGAGACGAGAAAGATGATAGCCATACTAGTTGGGGACAAGATATGTCAGTCAACGACAGGAAAATCTTCCATGAGCAGGAGGCTAGTGCATGCGGTCCTGAGGGATGTTTCCCGACAGACAGGTAAGTAAGGTGGTCAGACTTAGACCAACCTAAAGAAAGGACACAAGAGCCTATGGCGTACTCAGAGCGACCTGAAAGGGGATCTCATATCGAGAGGGGGGAATCACCACCATATGTGAACAGATTGAGGTCATTACCAGGAAGAAGGTGATCAGGAACTATTTTCCCTACTATGGATAGGCAGACGATGGGAGCCAAATTGCGATTTTGGGATTTCACAATTCCCCTTGTTAGAAATAAAGGGTCCAGACCGCAGTATATCCCATGGCCCCAGATGGAAAAGGATAATTTAAGATGCAAATTTCCCAGCTTAATGGCGGGGGCGGGGAAATGGATCATGAATTGGAAAAAATGACAGGAGGAAAACATTTAGCTATAGGGGACATTAAGGGTCTTCTAGCAGCTATCCTTGGGGAAAGGGCTGATGATATTTGGACAAGAGCAGGATACTCAAGTGTCACAGCACAGTACACAGTGCATGATGGAGCGCCGTTTATTAATTGCAGAGTGGCAGTCTGGAAAGCGCTTAGAGTACAATATCCTGATACGTCAGATATGGGCACAATTATGGAACGCAAGATGCAGGAAGGCGAAGATCTGCTTGCTCACATTCAGAATTGTCAGGAAAAGTGGTCTTCGCAAACTCGAGAGCCTGGGGGGAAAATCAATACCTGTATTCTATCATATTTTGGGTCAAGGATCAGCAGAACAGGTACAGAGACAGCTCAAGAGGTTGGTGGGTATGGAAACAAAGCCATGGCCAGAAATACAGCTGACCATTGCGCACCATTGCCGATTTTTGCAGGAGAAAAATCAAAGGAGGGAAGATGCTAGGAAACTCGAGGAAGCTAAGCTAGTACAGAAAAAACTGTTGAAATATGCTATAGAAGGGGTGATGTTGACCAGCCAAGAGGGGCCGGGGACAGAGCAAGCAGTGGGGCTGCAGGTGAATAATCAACAGTCGGATCAAGGAGGGAACAGATTCATGCCAAGAGGCAGGGGAACAGGTTTTAGAGGAAGAGGAGGCTTTCAGAATAATCAGGGAAGCTTCTAGAATAACCAAGGTGGTTTTCAGAATGTGCAGATTGATAATCAAGGCATGCAGGGAGGGCAGATTAGAAGACTCCCTCCTGTGTGTTGGACATGTGGAATGACAGGAAGTGGGCGAACATGTGGGAGCCAAGAGTATGTACAGAATGGGCAATTCTAAGAGGGGGACAGCATATCCTCCAGCATATAGCCCACAAAGTAGTGATGGGTTCGCCCAAGATCAGACAGTGTGTGAAGCACAAGTGCTGCAAACACAACAGGCTTTGCAACCATAGCAAGCACCATTGAATCTGCCACAAGGGCAATCACAGCACACACCCATGCAGATACAGTAGAGTGCAAACACAGGACTGGAATTGACTCCTAGAGTAAGGGGTGCCACTGTCGCAGGAGGGAATCCTTTTACAGGTACGAGAATAAACATGTACCCACAATAGGACAGGTCACAAGGTAACTTGATGTGTTTAGTACTATCAGTGACAGCAAATCCTCAATAGGAACCAAGGGTTGACCTTACTATAGAAGGCAAATCTTTTTCTTTTTTAGTAAACACTGGGGAAGCTTGCTCATGTATACAAGAGGGAAAATGTATGTTATCAGGAAATGCCATGAATGCTCAAGGGTTTGCTGGAGCCACAAGTAGAGTTCCTTTTACTGAGAAATTACCAGTCCCTATAGGAGAGTGTGACATGTCTGTTCCATTGTTGTATTAAAAATAGACACCAGTTAATATTCTGGGCTGAGATTTAATGACAAAGCTAAATATGACAATTCACTGTTGAAGGCATAGTGTGTTCCATGCCAGGAATACATTATTTAAATGTGGTTGAATTTATTATGGCATTTACAGGACAGTAGGATCATGCTGGTTGTGTCCTTTAGGTAGGAGGGCATCTTGGTGACTGTCGGTATACAGTGACAATGGTTCCAAAAGGGACTCACAAGCAGACACTATATGTCTCCCAGGAGGTTTTGTGGTATGTTTATGCACCTTCAGTAGGATGTAAAAAGCCAGAGTACGTGGATGTGTCCTGTTCAAAAACGTGTGCTTCTCTTCACATATCCAACCAGAATTCAGGGCGTGTTCTGTGAGGCTCTTAATCTTCTCCTGAACGCTTCTGGTTGGGTCATGGGTCATCATTCTGTAGGCATCCTGATCACTCAGCAAACGGAGACACTCAGTATCGTAGTATGATGGTACTGGTGCCTTGAAGAGATTTAAGGGCTTCTCTCTCATCTCACCCTTAAATCTCTTCAAGACGAAAGTACCATCATCATTAAACCGGCGGACAAACGCGGAGGCATTGTCCTGATGGACGTCATCGACTACGATACAGAGTGTCTCCTACAGCCAGCCGCATAAGAAGCGCAGATATAGTGTCAAGCCACGTTTCCCAAAAAATCCTCCCAAAGATACAATGTGGCTTGCACAGGTAAGCCATTTTGATTCACCTACGGCTTGGAAAAATATTGATGCAGGGCTCCAATGTTGATCGCCTAGACCTACATCTGACATGGGCCTTCATTTTCAGATTGGACTTTATCACGTGAAACCATGACGTCTGTCAAGAGGACACCTGATACGTCAGAGGCGTCCAATCTTTTTTGAAACCGTGCTGATTCGTTCTTTTGAACACAGTAAAATACACAAGCATTAATTGAGATTAGAATAAACAGTTATGTTCACCTCCTTACCTATTCGATAATAACCCAAATACTGATTCGGCCGCATGTTTTCCTCTTGTAGGCAGGACACATATTGAACAGGCCATTTCTTAAGTTCTTCTGTCCTGATAAAGGCCCGCTCAAGATAGGCTTATACAGTAGCCTGTGAGGGCCGAAACACACCTGTGTAGTCTCTCTCAATTCCACTTTCTGTGTCAATTGTCAACACTGTTGACACCACCTCCCAATATTGTGTTACGCCATTGTAATATCTGTTTTGACCCCTGTTGTGCTCTAATACAACAGTAGGCAACTCACTGTTTTAGTTGGTTTGTACTGAAATTTGAGCCACAAATGTCTCAAACATGTATGCTTTACAGTACCGTGCATTTGGTTCATGTCTGGCCCTGAATGGCATGTACTATTTTTTTGTGTGCTATTAGACCACTAGGTCTCCTCCTTTGATTATAAATATTTATTGTAAAAAAAGGTGTGTCTACTACATCGTATAAATTAGACTTTTTGGGTATCTGAATAGGCAATACTGACCCTGTTCACTTGCAATTGTTTTTGACTATATAGCCCTCCTGGGCAGAATAGGGTCCGAACCAGGAGCCCTTACATATTCTTATATTAAAACAAGGGGTACAACGACAATCAGCAATCGCTCGATAACTCAACTCTCTCCACATTTCATAAAAATGCTTGGTTCTTAAACCCAAAATCGGTCATAGCTGACGTGTTGACCTGCGTCATTATCAACGTCATCCTAAGTGGCAACCTACTAAACTTATCGGAATCGGGATTGGTTCTAAGTGAATAACTATTTATAGGTGTTATATCTGTATGGAGTAACAGAGAGAAATAATTGGATATTTAACATCAGGTGGGGCAACTAAGCCCTCCCTTCAAAATGGCAGCTATGAACGTCACTAAATGTACGACGTCCCATTGGCTACACAAACTATAGGACCCCTAACTCCGTGGTCCTCTGCAATTGGTTGCCTACTAACCCCTGTCAATAACTTTACACCTACGTGAGCAGCACGCAGACCAACAACCAGGTGCGGGTAAGCTTGTGTTAATACCAGCTTCCCACCAATTAAAAATACACTTGATCATCACCTCAATGGTTCAGTGTCAATTAGTGTTTTGAAGTTGGCCTTGAGTTTGTACTGTTCTCTGGGATTTTTTAAGGAGTATGGACAATCTCTGGCTTCTGTGCGTAGATCTTCTCATGCGTCCAACTTTCTTCCATCACGTGACTGGACACCACTATTTGAACCTTTTTGTGTATTTGATTTTATTCTCCAATAGTCCTCTGACGTCTTATGTTTTCGCATGACCTTCTTGAACAGGAGCTTCTGTTCTTTCACTTCAATTGTATCCCATGTCAGCCAATTCTAGTTCTGATAAGACCTTGGCTCTCTTGGCTCATCCAACTCCTTAGCTGAAATATATTCTGTTTAACTCAATTGCTTTTGTAACTGCAACACTTACTTGAGGCCTTCCTCGTTGTTCAGGACTGTTTTATTTCTAGTTGAAACATTCATTCTTATTTAATCCATATGTATCTATGAGGTGTATATGTATATATTTGCGCTTGCCACGGTCTATTCACTATTAAAAGCATGCGGCTAGCTTCATGATTGCTTTGCTGCTTGCGTTTCATTGCATCTGTACACGTTTAAACTAACTAAGTATCTTCATTCAGTTTATGGCATAAGTCTCTTCATCTTGATCGCAAAATGTCACTTATCCTTGGTACTTCTTCGTTCCATGTAAATCGTCTGCCTCTCTGGTCTGGTTATCTTCTATACGAAGTCAATTCAGCTTTGTATGTCGTCACCATTCATCCTGGTCATTCAGTTTCTTTGTTTCATCAGGAATCTCGTTCTAATGCCATCATATTGTCTTGGATGTAGGTATGGTTTCCTCAATGGGTACTTCACTTCCCATATTCTTTTTGGTATAGGTATTCTTATGGGTACTGCACAGAGTCGTTGTTCTTCTTCTTGCTTTCTTATTGGTGCAGGATATGTCACATACTTTGGTTCATACTTTTCAGGTGATATAGGTGGGGCAGGTAGAGTGGGGGTACTTGGCTCCTCCTCTACAAGGGGGGACAGGTTTTTCCGCTGGAATTACAGGCTGCCATAGTGCAATGGGAATTGGCCATGCTCGAAGGATTTGATGAGGAGGGCAGGCCATGGAGAACAGGGATTGCCATTGGGGAAGGGTACACATTGACTGATGTCACTGACAAGGGCATGTTTAAAGACAACCCGGCGGATGACGAAGTGGTGTTCGAAATAAACATCACTTACTGGATCAAGATAGAAAGAAAAGTGATCCCACAGCGGATGATGATAGGGCGGCAGCGTCCAGCATATTTTGATGAGGACATGGAAAAAGTGCCAACCTCTTTATGGACTATGGGCTCCTATGATGTAGGCCTGTTGAAAGGGGTGGGAGAAGTCAAGATTAGGTTGAAACCAGGAGCAATTTTACCTCGAGCAAGACAGTATCCTTTGTCTCAAGGAGCAGATGACGGTTTACTATATCAGCCATGATGGAACAAGGCATCTTGGTGACGTCAACATGTAATAGCGCAGCGTATCCGATAAAACAATCCAAGGGTGGGTCATGCCGTTTAATCCAGGACATGAGGCGATTAACCAAATTGTAGAGGCAGAGTTTCCTCTAATTCCGAATCCTGCAACGATTTTATGCAGTATTCCCCTAGAAACACGATATTTTATGGTGATTGACTTGAAAAATGTGTTTTTCTCAATCCTGTTGCATAAAGATTCCTAAGATCTTACGTCATTTACGTTCTGTCAGTCTAAGCTGAAAAGCACACATTTACCCCAAGGGTACTGTGAGTCTCCATCAATCTTTAATAGGGTCCTGCAGATGGACCTAAGCAATTTTGATTTGCTTAGTGTTGTGCTGCAATACGTAGATGATATTTTAGTTTGTAGCACCACAGAGGAAGAGCGCAGACGAGACTCGATTCAGCTAATGATTATCTTGGCAGACAAAGGATATAAAGTGGATGAGGAGAAATTGCAGTATTGTCAGGAACAGGTGTTGTACATAGGTCAGTTAATTTTGCATGGAGGAAAGAGCTGAGGCAATTATGAAAATGTCAAAACCGCACACAATAAAGCAAATGCAGCAGTTTCTGGGACTGTGTAATTATGTCAGAGCATGGGTATTTGATTATAGTTCATGCACAAGACCCCTTTTGCAAGCTCTGAAGAAAGCACATGCGAATAAGGAAAAAATAGTTTGGACTGAGTAGATGGAGGAATGGTTGGATAAATTAAAAAAGGCAATTTGTACAGCTCCAGTTTTAGGAAGTCCCAATTATTCTGAGGAGTTCTTTTTATTTTTGCACACAAATGGAACAGTCATGACAGTCGCACTCACACAGAGAACCAAATTGGGGTATAAAGCCTTCGCATTTTATAGTGAGATTTTTGACATAGTTGTGAGGGGTCAATTCCCTTGCGAACAATCGCTTGCAGCAGCCGTGCTCGCTATCGAGAAACCTGGAAGCATAGTGATGGGGTGTTCCATGACTTTATTTGTTCAGCACACTTTATTTGCTGTTTTGGAGAAACCTAAGGGTACACTGACATCTCAAAGAGCTTCTGCTTGTGAGGTGGTAATATCGAACCCTGCAATCAAAATAGTCAGGTGTAAAATGGTGAATCCTGCCACATTTGTAGCCGAACCACTGGCAGCGGATGAGCAAGTGCATGATTGCTCAAATTATGAGGAGTTCTATGACAAGATTCTGAGGGAAAAGGAGAATGCTCAGCGGGGGAGGTTCTCTTTATTGATGGGTCTTCGCAAATTGATCAAACTGATGGAGAAAGGCATTCAGGTTCAGCTGTGGTAATACACAGAGCGAACAGGGAATTTGAAGTAGTAGCAAGTGCAAGACTTCTGTCTCATTTTTCAGCGCAAGCTGCAGAATTGTTGGCGCTTATTGTCACACTCGAGAATCACGCAGGGCAGTAAGTGATGGTGTATAGTGGCTATGCCTACGTGATGTCAACCGTGCATGCAGGGTTAGCACATTGGAAAAGGAGGGGCTACCTCAGAGCAGACGGCACTCCAGTGCAACACGCTGCATTATTGGACAGGCTTATTAAAGCACTACAACTCCCAGTAGCCATCGCAATAGTTAAGTGCGCAGCACATACTAAGATAACTGACTTTATTTCATGCGGAAACCAAGCCGCAGCCGAAGAAGCCAAAAGGGTTGCATATTCATCTAATATTTCTAGTTTTGATACACCTGATGGGAAAGAAAAAATGGGTGTAATAATGGTTGTAAATGAACGGTTTAATAATTTGTCAAGAACACAGTTGATGGAAATTCGGGGTGGAGCTCCACAGGAAGAAAAAGAACTGTGGACACGGAGGGGGTGTTCTTTATCCCCTTCCGAAGCACTGTGGCAACAAGACAGCACTGGTAAACCGGTGATGCCTGTAGCCTTATCAAGGGTGGCATTAGAACAGCTACACTAGCCTGCGCGTGTTACTAGGGAGAGCCTCGCAGCAACCATTGCGGAGGACTGGTTCGTACCGAACCTGTTAGAACACATAGCTGGAAGAAGAACAGTGGAGAGAGGAGAAGGACTGTCCCTCCTTTACTGGGGTGTAGCCCTCACTGTAGCTGGGAAAGCAGACGTGCCACATCCTGCCATTCTCAGCATGGTGGGCATGCAAATGGAACTGTGGGCATTATGGAATCAGGTGTCAAAGGTGTGGTTCACAGGAAGGGGTGGTACTACTTTCTCCCAATACTCTATGTATAATGAGGTTGGTGGACATGGAGAGACACACAGTGCTGATCGTGGGTGACACATTTGTACAAGATCTGCACAGGTATGCCATGCAAAGAGGCGTTGCTGCTAATTTTGGGTTGGAAGGAGTGGACGCTTTGTGGGCCAGTCTCAATGCGTGCAGTTTTGGCAGGATGGTTAGCCTTTGCAGATATGTGCCCTCTATCGCTACTGGTGAAGTTGTCATGGTACATTATAGAGGTCTACATTTGGGTTATAAGTCATGTGGACGTTTGCCCCGTCACCTGAAGAAGTTGATGAATGCAGTGATGCAGATGTTTCCCACTGCCAACATCGTTTTCTCACCCATTCCACCAAGAGGAGTATGGGACCATGCCGGTGTAATTTGTCCCCATCCAGAGCTTGGAAGGTGTCTTATAAACAGAAGCATGTCTGCATTTATGTGCACTAATGGGATGTCCTCCACCCACTCTGAGAGCATGAAGTTGCAAAATATACACTGCTTCCATGCAAATGGCATTTCTTTGAACGCCATTGGCAATACCATTTCCTTGTACACTGTGCACAAAGAATTGCCCATAATTCAGTAAAAATTGAAGGAGGAGAAGAGCAAACAGAAAGTCATACAAAGAGAAAAAACAAAAAAGGTGGTTTGCAAGCACGTAAAAAATAAATAAAAAACATGTAAAGACAAAAAATGAAGGAAAAAAACCTTTCAGAGGGACCACTAAAGACCCAATTGCCTACCCTGTTTCCTACTCCCCTTGCCCCCACCTCCTTCCCCCTTCCTAGCCCAAAAACTCAACGGATTATGCTGTAGTTTCAGGATTACACGTTCCACATCCAGCCATTTTCAGGATGGGAGCCATGGAAATGGGACTGTGGAGCGAAAGACACTGCTCAATAAGGTTTGTGGTTGTAGTGTGTACGCAAAAACTGTGGCAGAGGGTCTCTTTGTACAAAGAAGTGCAGAAGGCTATGATGGAAGTGGGCAAGGTAATGGCCATGCATCCTGGGTGTATGCATGAACTTTATGTACTTGTTTGAAGTTCGTAACATGCATGCAGTGCTGTTTTTGAGCAATCATTTTTGATAAGTGTGAAGTAAGTGGGGTACTGCGGAAAAGAAAACCTGTTCAGTGAACAAGGTAAGTGGCAGGCATCCTACTGTCATGAATGCATTGTGTGTATGATATCATATGATGTGCAGTTGTATGCTATGGCATTCGCAATGCGCCTCTTCACACGTTTAGCAAAGCGCTATGAGACAAGGGAGGGGGAACAGAGGGGAGACAGAGACAACAAACCTACTAGGCCAGGTGTGACTTAGATCGCCCATGTGCTTTGGTGGGGGAGGGGAAGGTGCAGTACATGGGAAGAAGAACAAATGACAATAATAAAAAATATGGGCCGAGTGTGCTAAGTGCAAGGATAAGTGCACACATCAGGTGGTGGAGGAACTGTTAGGGATACAGAACACCATCCCCAAGTGCGGGGTTTGCTAGAAAGGCAGTGCAGGGGTTTGCCTGGTGGGGGGAGGAGGCATGAGCCCGACATCACAGAGTCGCCAGGTAACCAGTGCTGCATCAGTTTACGCCAGGCAGTCAGCTGGGAAGAGGAGGAGAAAAAGCAGACACAAAGAGAAAGGCTTTGAGGTGCTTCCAGAACTGGCGATGGTTCTCAAGTTTCAGGGAGGCAGGGAGGCTGTTGTAGAGGGAGGCCCCAGCCAAAAATAAAATATCTACCACCAACTGGTTGCTTACAGAAGCGACTGACCCTGAGGGAGTTGGAGGCGGATGAGGGAAGAGCTTGAGCACAGAGATATATACTAAGTGAGAGTTGAAGATATTGAGGTTGCAGGGTCTAGAAGGCCTTGTGCATAATGTAGAGGGTTTTCACCGTATTCCTCGCAACCACTGGGAGCTATTGCAGACATTTCAGTGCAGGAGAGATACCATCCCAAGTCGTAGAGTCCTTTTCTGGATGCCTTGCAGAGGCCGGAGAGTAGAAGCGGGCACATTTAAAAAGAGCCTGTTGCAATAGTGCAGCCTAGACAGAAGCACAGCTGTGCATACAGTGACCTTTTGGAAACTTGCTTTAGGTTGGTAAGATACATGCAGTGCTGCTTTTGGTGGCATATTTTAACGATTTATGTAGGAGATGGGTCAGTGGGGAAAACATTTCATAGCATTGTTGGAAGGAAAGCAGAGAGTTCCTGTTTTCGATATTACAATGTATGATATGGGTAAATGAAAACGTTGCAAGTGCATACCACTTTGACATGCCACTTGATGGTAGGGGATGGTTAAAAAAACAGTATGCTTTTAAAGAACGTAATGGACGCTCAGTGGCAGATACTGTGCGCAGAGGCACTTATAACACAGTGGTAAACATACTGCAGAAAAAGTTTTTATACCTCCATTTTGTGGTGATGGGTGCTCATGTGGATGAATGTGGATGCCCAAATCTTGCATTCTTTTCCTGAACTTTCTGCTGGAAGTGCTTTCGAGTGATAGGACGCTTGCAGGCTGAATTTGTAACGGTACCTATGAAGTGTTGTGCAGAATTGACAGTGTTAGATGCTAACGTTTTGGATGGCATTGGTGGAATCGTGTGTGACTATTTACCCGTACCCAATGAGGTAGTGGTGGACAAAAGATAGTTGAAAGGGAAGCAGGATTGCTCCTGATTTGCTGGGGTGCGGCCCTCGTGGTACATTGGGAAGCGCACATGCCACAATCTGCGCTTCTCACCATGCTGGCTAATGGACATGGGACTTTGGGGTTTATCCAATCAGGTACTGTGGGTGTGGTTCACAGGAAGGGGCGGTCATACTGTTGTATATTACTCTGCGTAGTGAGGCTGGCTGAAAAGTGTTGACTTTGGGTGATGCCTTTGCGATAGACCTGCACAAGTATACCCTGGAAAGACACTTTGATGGCAATTTTGGTTTGGAAGGAGTGGACGCATTGTGGAACGCTGTCTATGAGTGCAGTTTCGCCGATATGCATGCACTTTGCAAATACCTGCCCACTTTTGCTACTGCCATTGTTATCGTCATCTACTATGGTGGCATGCATATGGGTTACGTGTCTTGTTTAGGTTTGTTCCGTCGACTGAAGAGGTTGCTAAATGTAGTGAAGAGGCTTTTTTAATATAAATGTTTTATTGGTTAGAAGTCAAATATGTATAAAACAATCATCAACATAAAATAAACCTTTAACATTACATTTCCAAAGAGCATCTACAACCAAACAGCAACAAATTCAGAATCAACCAACCAGAGTTCAATCAATCTGCACCCTCAATCCTAGGTGTTCCCCCCGATTTGATAACACAGCGTTAAGCATTTTCCTCACAGCAATGACCAACCTGGGCTTATCGCCAATTAACATCCACTTCCACCATTCCACCCTTGTAAGAGTTGACCCAATCCATAGAGAATCATCAAGAAACATTGCTTGAGACTCCCTCAGAGCTTCACAATTAATTACTAGATGCTCCGGGGGTTTCCACATGCTGGATCCTCTTACAGTACCGACAGGTTGCATTATCAACACCCACCATTTTCCTCCTAAACAGAACCTCTCTTGTATGGAGGATAGTCAGACGACATCTAAGAAGTAAGTCCCGATATTTTGGTGAGGGGAATTTGACCATGAATTTGGGTAACTCATTGACCCTCCCACTCTCAATGGTCATCGTTTCTCTAGACTTTAGACCACCACATTGATCTGTGGTGAAGATCCAGTCCCTGAACAATTTCCTTCTCACACTCATTGGATTGCACAACAACAGTTTCACAGAAACATTCTTATCCAACAAAAAAGCTTCCACCTTATTCCGCCATTGTTCCAACTGACCTTCTACCACCCTACTGTGGAATGCCAAGACCTTAAAAGGCAGTTCCACACTCTCCAGGGCACACTTTATATGTTGTGAAGAGGCTTTTTCCCACTGCCATAATACCACGAAGAGTATGGGACAATGCTCCTGGATGTTGTTCTGAGCCAGACGCAGGAAGGTGTCTCATTAACAGAAGCATAAATACTTTTGTGTCTGCTGCTGGGATGTTCTTCTGCAACAATGACCTCATTAGTTGTGGAAATGCAGAGTTTTTTCAAGCAAATGGCATTTTTGCTGTTTTGTTTGCCCGTCTACAGGATACGGTGAAGAGTTTACTGTAACAATGTGGGCACAAGAAAACACAAAGTCAAATAAAAACCGAAAAAAGGTGTTTCTCTCACAGCATCTACAAAAAATACAAAAAAAAGGCTCTTTTCAGAGTCGCCCCTTACAACAAACTCCCCCTACCCTGGTTACAATTTATTCTTCCCAGGTCTCCATGCAGCACGAAAGCCACATCCTGTGATTTTCAGGATGGCGGTCATGAAAATGGGACTGCGGACGCAGAGGAATTGCACAATAAAATTTCTGGATGTGGTGTGTACGCAGAGGACTTTTGTACAGAACTGCTACTGTTACATGGAGAGCTCTTCAATGTCATTGGTGAATACGTGTGGAACTTCTAACAGTATGCAATGATGGTGTGCTGGAAAGAAGAAAGTGGAAAGGGAAGAAGGAATGTTTCTGCTTTATTGGGGCACTGCCTTTGCCATCCTTGGGGAAACGCATGTGCACATACTCCCGTTTTCAGCATGCTACCCATGAGATTGGGACAGTGGGGACTATTGCACCTGCAGGTGTGGGTCACAGGAAGGGCCGTTCATAATTTTCTCCATTACTGTGCACACTGAGCCGGACTGACATGGTGTAACGCTCACCTGGTATCCACGGGGACGTCACTCAGCCTGTTCTGACCTCTTAGGACGTCGAACCCTTCCCTGGAGGCTATTCAACTGGAGACTGGGCCTTGTTTTCTTGGATAGTGTGCTCTCCGTCCTGCCTACAGCACAGGGGCGCGTTGATTGATGCAGGCTCGTTGCTGTCTAGTTACTTCACTTGCAAGAGTCCGACAGGCAATTATAATGAGTCTTTTGAACAGTTCTCTAACTTCGTTCCTTTCCTTCCTTATGTGATGGCCGGCGTCCGGGGATGGCGGCGTGCTGCTGAGATGAGTAGCGCTGAAGGTGAGTGAGAGCGCGATGCGCGATGCACCCCTTTCGTATTTGTATTGAACTGAGTTCCTTTTCTGTGTCTTTTAGGTGCTGCAATGTTTTCAGCATGGATGCCGGTTATGAAGAACAAATGCGGTGGGTAAGCGCGGTATGCAGCGCCTCTAGATGTTTCCACGCTAACCTGGAGTGTCTTTTCCCTCTTGCAGATGGATGAGAAGTTCCGGAGACAGAGTTCCCCCAGAGCGGCTGGGTTTCAGGTAAGCGCTTGAATCTCGTACAGTATTTAAAAATAAGCGAAGATTTGCAGAATGCTTACTAATGCCTTTTTTCTGTTCTTTTCCCTTTTCCTTAGGAAGCAGCGTGCCGTGATGGGAATGACACCGCCGAAGATGCCCGCAGAACAGAAGGAGCGATGACAGATGGGCAGAAGCGCTGCAAAGTAAGGCTGTTCCTAACGGTGTTCTTGTTCTTGCAGGAGCTGAGCGCAGAAGAAAGATGCAGGCCTACTGGAGACCGATCCGAACATGGTGAGTGTCACGCTGCAGGTGCAGAAAACCAAAGCATGTTTCTCAGCCTGGGTGTGGCTTAAATAGTCTCTGGGTATCCCAGGTGCCTCTGGGCTGAACCACACCCAAAAGACTAGACCGCACATGCAGTTCTGGGAACTGGAATATGTGGGGGCATCCATCTTGTCCCCATCAATGCACTACAAGTCCAATCCCCAATATTATCCTATGGGAGTGAGTGAGTCTGGTGCCACAAGCGCCAAGTCTGACTCCAAGTGGGTCTTTGCAGGGATGGAGAGGCCCTTGAGGGCCATGTAGGTGATCGTGGCCTGGCTCCAGCCTGACATCTTGGAGGGCTGGGGACATGAGGGGCAGGAATCATGACACATGGTTGCTATTAGTTACAAACGCAATGTAGCATAGCAAATTTGGTCCAACATCACTTACACAACAAACCTATGTGGCCTGCTACTCGGTTCTGAAAACCTGCAAACAGATTGCGCAGCAGCTCTGGGGTGTGTGGCCTTTTGTAGGGCTGCTGTGGAAACCTTGCACCTAGAAAACAGGCCTACATTGTTCAAAAACACACATACATGTACAACAGCACATTGTGGTGTGTTTGTAAGCATGTACTTTCCGAAAAACACTCTGTATATTGCTCAACACTGTACTGGACAACATGCGGACATGCAGAGCATGCTGGCATCATACGGATGCCTCCATCATCATTGTGGATAGGCCGGGCAGCTATGGTGTCCGTAGGACACCTACCTTTTCCTTAATTGTGGTTATTTAACAACATTTTAATTATTAACTATACTTGTACACATTCATACACACCATTAGGAAAGGGAAGGGGTTGCAGAAGTGGATACTTATTGTGGGGAATTGGGCATTTGCACAAGTTGGTTGTGAGGGGAGGAAGAGATTGAGGTATCACCGTAACGTCTCCCATCACTCAGATTTTGAGGGGATGGCGGGCTCTGACATGGGGAAGGGGTACATGTGCAGGTCTGCCAGTGCTCTTTTATTTTGTTCATAATATACTCTTGTATGCAACCTTTAAGGCGGTACAATTGTTCACCAATTTTTCCACTTTGGCTTCCAGTCTGTCCATTTTGCTATGTAAAGAGTTTCTTTCCTTGCCTATGGCCGAATGCTGTTGTGGAAGGGTTGCTGCTTGTGGTGCCTTTCTTTCCTTTCCAATCTGTTCTCTTGCCGAATAAAAATGTGTTTGGTGTAAATGTAGCAATATATATTACATAATTTACGCTTCACACGACTGTGAGTACCAATAGGGTTAGTATCGTAAATCATTGCGTCATGAGGGAAATTTTCTTCCAGCCACTCTAAGGTGCTTGCCATTTCTGTGTAACAAAAGAAACGTTATGGTTCTCTACTATTGTATACTGCAGCACCTGTGCGATTTTTAGACAAACTTTAGTGTGCTTACTACGTTGTAGTGATGTTCTGGTCTTAGTCCTTTCCAGTCCTTACTATGGCCGTTCATTCTTTGTTCCCATGTACAGTAGCAGTGTGGTAAGTTTGTTGAAGGCAGACGTCACTTCTGTGTTGGTGCATTTCGTTATGGTGCACTCCCTGTCCCTTTGTTCTGTTTGCTTCATAAGTACACAATTTGCAGACCTACTCTTTTTTCCCTTGCAATTCTTGTACATGGTGCTGTTTGTATATGTTCCTTGTGTTTGGTGATTGGTACCACTATGTAAGAGAGCACCTGCCTTCCTGAGCAGGTTGGATGCCACCCGATGACCGCAACCACACGCATAGTCCTCAACTGCTGTGCGCATTAACATGGTGCCAGCAGTTTCACTATGTTGCACAGTACATCTTTACAAACTAAGGGTATCCTGCTAAAAACCAATGAAATTCACTGAAAAAATGTTGTTAAAGGGACATTATGGTTACAGGTAAAACTGAAAAACCCCAGAAATGTGCCAGTTATGGCTAGCTAAGCAACCATAACTCGAGCTACCACTGTGCACTGCAAGAACTAACACCCATGACATCAGAGATGTCATCACAAATGTCATTGATGACTGATGACATCACGGCGTCGATTCATGGAATTAATGTGCGCCGAAAATTCCCGCGCAGAGGTGCCAAAACGTGCGATTCGCAGTGCAAGTGCGAAAATTGCAGGGAAACCAGCGCACATCGATTCATGGAAGTCCGTGCGCGAGAAAAACATTGGATGTGCGCTGAAAAAGTGTGCCGCGCACGCCGGCGCACAGGTCATCCAACAGCGTGCGCCACTGCGAAATCGCACATAGCGCGGCGCACATCACAAAAGTAGACGGAACACGGGGCGTAACACTCGGAATGGGGAACACCGCGTGAAAATATGGGCGTCACGGGGGAAGTACAGGAGGCAAGTGCGCGGAACGCCCACACGCTCGCCTACAACCCGTATTCATGGAATCGAATAGGGCAAACCAGCGCACGGTCAAAGACGCGCACAGGGCCAAACAAGTACGCCACAAGAAAGCAGGCGGTAGCGTCCCTGCGCCTGAAATAAATGTGCGCCAAAATGTGCGCTAACAAAAAGCACCCATATACAGCCATGATGAATGGTCCATGCAGTGGCCCTCTGGGACAAATGAGGTGCAAAGGGGTACCGACAAACACGGACACCCGCTGTGTGAAAAATAGCGTGTGCGTGTGTTTCGGGATGCGCGGGAAGTTCCACACGCGATTGGCCTGGGTACGTGTGTTTCGGGATGCGTGGGAAGTTCCAGACGCGATTGGCCTGGGTACGTGTACTTCGGGTTGCACAGGAAGTTCCACACATGATTGGCCTGGGTACATGTGTTTCGGGATGCGCGGGAGGTTCCACACGCGATTGGCCTGGGTACGTGTACTTTGGGGTGTGCGGGAAGTTCCACACGCGATTGGCCTGGGTACGTGTGTTTCGGGATACGCGGGAGGTTCCACACGTGATTGGCCTGGGTACGTGTGTTTCGGGATGCGGCGGGAAGTTCCACACGCGATTGGCCTGGGTACATGTGTTTCGGGATGCGCGGGAGGTTCCACACGCGATTGGCCTGGGTACGTGTACTTCGGGATGCGTGGGAAGTTCCACACGCGATTGGCCTGGGTACGTGTACTTCGGGGTGCTCGGGAAGTCCCACACGCGATTTCAGCAGGGTACGTGTATTCCGAGGTGCGCGGGAAGTTTCACACATGATTTCAGCAGGGTACGTGTATTTCGGTGGTGCCGGGGAGTGCTACACGTGATTTGGCCGTGTGTGCCCTCCCAGGTGTTCCCTCTACACCCTCCACGGCCCCTGCAGGCAGCCCACACCACAGGGGACTACCCTGCACCCCTGCTCATGTCCCACAGGCAACCCATCCACCATGGCCATGCCCCCCAGCCAACCCACATGTCACCTTGCACTACTGATCACCAACACATGTCTCCAAGCACCCCCACCCCCCAGCACTGTTGGGCACCCCCCCAGGCCCCCACTCATGTCCAACTCATGTCTCCCAGCACCCCCACCCCCCAGCACTGTGGTGCACCCTCCATCAGGCCCCCACTCATGTCTCCCATCACTCCCACCCCCCAGCACTGTGGGGCACCCTCCACCAGGCCCCCACTCATGTCCCCCTGCACCCCCACCCCCCAGCATCCAGGGGCACCCTCCACCAGCCCCCACTCATGTCCAACTCATGTCTCCCATCACCCCCACCCCCCAGCAGTGCAGGGCACCCTCCGCCAGGCCCCCACACATGTCCCCCTGCACCCCCACCCCCCAGCATCCAGGGGCACCCTCCACCAGGCCCCCACTCATGTCTCCCAGCACCCCCACTCCCCAGCATCCAGGGGCACCCTCCACCAGGCCCCCACTCATGTCTCCCATCACCCCCACCCCCCTGCAGTGCAGGGCACCCTCCACCAGGCCCCCACTCATGTCTCCCAGAACCCCCACCCCCCAGCAGTGCAGGGGCACCCTCCACCAGGCCCCCACTCATGTCTCCCACCATCCCCACCCCCCATCAGTGCAGGGGCACCCTCCACCAGGCCCCCACTCATGTCTCCCTGCACCCCCACCCCCCAGCAGTGCAGGGCACCCTCCACCTGGCCCCCAATCATGTCTCCCAGCACCCCCACCCCCCAGCAGTGCAGGGGCACCCTCCACCAGGCCCCCACTCATGTCTCCCAGCACCCCCACCCCCCAGCATCCAGGGGCACCCTCCACCAGGCCCCCACTCATGTCTCCCAGCACCCCCACCCCCCAGCATCCAGGGGCACCCTCCACCAGGCCCCCACTCATGTCTCCCAGCACCCCAACCCCCCAGCAGTGCAGGGCACCCTCCACCAGGCCCCCACTCATGTCTCCCAGGACCCGCACCATGCAGCAGTGCAGGGCACCCTCCACCAGGCCCCCACTCATGTCCAACTCATGTCTCCCATCACCCCCACCCCCCAGCAGTGCAGGGGCACCCTGCACCAGGCCCCCACTCATGTCTCCCAGCACCCCCACCCCCCAGCATCCAGGGGCACCCTCCACCAGGCCCCCACTCATGTCTCCCTGCACCCCCACCCCCCAGCAGTGCAGGGCACCCTCCACCGGGCCCCCACTTATGTCTCCCACCACCCCACCCCCCCAGCAGTGCAGGGACACCCTCCACCAGGCCCCCACTCATGTCCCCCTGCACCCTCACCCCCCAGCATCCAGGGGCACCCTCCACCAGGCCCACACTTATGTCTCCCAGCACCCCCACCCCCCAGCATCCAGGGGCACCCTCCACCAGGCCCCCACTCATGTCTCCCTGCACCCCCACCCCCAGCAGTGCAGGGCACCCTCCACCAGGCCCCCACTCATGTCTCCCAGCACCCCCACCCCCCAGCAGTGCAGGGGCACCCTCCACCAGGCCCCCACTCATGTCTCCCTGCACCCCCACCCCCCAGCAGTGCAGGGCACCCTCCACCAGGCCCCCACTCATGTCTCCCAGCACCCCCACACCCAGCAGTGCAGGGGCACCCTCCACCAGGCCCCCACTCATGCCTCCCAGCACCCCCACCCCCCAGCATCCAGGGGCACCCTCCACCAGGCCTCCACTCATGTCTCCCAGCACCCCCACCCCCAGCATCCAGGGGCACCCTCCACCAGGCCCCCACTCATGTCTCCCAGCACCCGCACCCCCCAGCAGTGCAGGGCACCCTCCACCAGGCCCCCACTCATGTCTCCCAGCACCCCCACCCCCCAGCAGTGCAGGGCACCCTCCACCAGGCCCCCACTCATGTCCAACTCATGTCTCCCATCACCCCCACCCCCCAGCAGTGCAGGGGCACCCTCCACCAGGCCCCCACTCATGTCTCCCAGCACCCCCACCCCCCAGCATCCAGGTGCACCCTCCACCAGGCCCCCACTCATGTCTCCCAGCACCCGCACCCCCCAGCAGTGCAGGGCACCCTCCACCAGGCCCCCACTCATGTCTCCCAGCACCCCCACCCCCCAGCAGTGCAGGGCACCCTCCACCAGGCCCCCACTCATGTCCAACTCATGTCTCCCATCACCCCCACCCCCCAGCAGTGCAGGGGCACCCTCCACCAGGCCCCCACTCATGTCTCCCAGCACCCCCACCACCCAGCATCCAGGTGCACCCTCCACCAGGCCCCCACTCATGTCTCCCACCACCCCACCCCCCAGCAGTGCAGGGACACCCTCCACCAGGCCCCCACTCATGTCTCCCTGCACCCCACCCCCGATCAGTGCAGGGCACCCTCCACCAGGCCCCCACTCATGTCTCCCAGCACCCCCACCCCCAGCAGTGCAGAGGCACCCTCCACCAGGCCCTTACTCATGTCTCCCACCACCCCCCAGCAGTGCAGGGGCACCCTCCACCAGGCCCCCACTCATGTCTCCCAGCACCCCCACCCCCCAGCATCCAGGGGCACCCTCCACCAGGCCCCCACTCATGTCTCCCAGCACCCCCACCCCCCAGCAGTGCAGGGCACCCTCCACCAGGCCCCCACTCATGTCTGCCAGCACCCCCACCCCCCAGCAGTGCAGGGCACCCTCCACCAGGCCCCCACTCATGTCTCCCAGCACCCCCACCCCCCAGCAGTGCAGGGCACCCTCCACCAGGCCCCAACTCATGTCCAACTAATGTCTCCCATCACCCCCACCCCCCAGCAGTGCAGGGGCACCCTCCACCAGGCCCCCACTCATGTCTCCCAGCACCCCCACCCACCAGCAATGCAGGGGCACCCTCCACCAGGCCCCCACTCATGTCCCCCATCACCCCCACCCCCCAGCAGTGCAGGGGCACCCTCCACCAGGCCCCCACTCATGTCTCCCAGCACCCCCACCCCCCAGAAGTGCAGGGGCACCCTCCACCAGGCCCCCACTCATGTCTCCCAGCACCCCCACCCCCCAGCATCCAGGGGCACCCTCCACCAGGCCCCCACTCATGTCCCCCTGCACCCCCACCCCCCAGCATCCAGGGGCACCCTCCACCAGGCCCCCACTCATGTCCCCCAGCCAATATGTCATCACAATCTAGATCCCTGGCCCTTATGGTCAGCCTCCAAATGCCAAACACACACCCGAGTATTGCATCCACCAACTTAGAAATGGCAATAACATGAAAGAACCACAATTGCAAGTTTGGAAATGAACACATGTCCCTCACATACACCCAATGGGTGTCAGTGAATGTCAAAACCCATATCATGATATGCATGAAACCAATGAGATGATACTACACATTGAAGTTTGAAGAAAAAATATGTATTAAAAGCAACATAAATTGAAGCAAAAATAAACAAACAATAATGGAAATTAAAAAAAAATAAACCAGCATGTCCGTGAAATAATGCAAAACCACAAATCATAATCCAAAGGAAAGGTGTCCAAAGTCACAGTCCACAAAAGTAAATCCAATGGAAAATTAAAATCGAAAACCATTGCTCCATGGGTAAATCATAAAAAAAAAAGAAAATCCAAAAGTCAACTATATACAGATAAACAATCCAGGGTCCATGATCCCAACAGAAGAAATGAAACCTATCTAATAACACTACCTAAAAAAAATAAACTATATACAAAAATGTGGCCCATTGTCCAAAAGTTCCAAAAAAATGCTAAACCAAAGGAAACCTAACACTAACTACAGAACTATTTACAAGGGCAGCGGGCTAGTCCGTCGGCTCACTTCGGGATGTTCCGGGCCAGGGCATCATCGAACTCCTGCTCAATGTCCCGGAGGCGCTCCTCCTCCATGGCCCCGAGGGTCCGCAGGGCCGTCGACATGTTCACCCCCAACTCCCTGCGGATTGCCTCGAGGCACTCGGCCCGCCTCAGGGCCCTCCGCATGGAGTTCTCCGCCCTGACCATCGTGAGCCGTGCCTCTTCCGCCCGCTGCTGATCCGCATCTATGGTGTGGCCCAACCGCTGCCACATGGAAGACACTTCCCGTCCTGGGTCCTCCTGCCCTCCGGCCGATGCCTGCCCCTCCGATGTCGAAGGCCCCGAGCCATCATGGCTCCCACCACGTTGCTGCTGCTGCTGTGCCTCTGCCCGTGCACTGCCTGCTGCTGCCTGCACATCCTCCGCTGGCTGGGGTGCAGTTGTTGATGTGGCCACCCCTGCTGGACGTCCGACTCCCGACTGTGGCAGGGATGCCGCCTCCACCAGCCTGGCCGCACAGTCAGAGGCAGCTCCACAGGGCACCCAGGTGACTAATGGGTGGGAAGATGGCACGGAGGACGACTGGCGCATAGGGGTTCAGTTGAGGAGGGGGTCTGAGCAAGCCCCATCAAATGGCGGAATCCGGCCTGAGTGACCTGTCCCAGGAGGCCGACACAGTCAACGAGCCATTAGAGATGACGTGCAGTCTCCTCATGAAAAGACTGCAGGTCACCTTGCATGGCCCGTTGACGCAACGCCACACCAGTCAGGACAGGCTCAACCCGGACCCGGATCGCCACGTCCGCAGGTAGAGGTAGGCCAGTTGTCGTGAGCTCATCCCCTGCCTGAAAACAGGTCTGGACGTAGGCAACCCTGCTGGTGCAAGATGATGCAGTGACAGGATCAGGGACAGGATTGCACACAGGCACCTCCGCGGCGACCTGTGCTGCCTCCTGTCCCTGGTCCTGCACTGCACCACTAGCACCAGTGGAATCCCCACCTCCAGACCCCGTCTCTGTTGCTTGCACGGCCTCCTCCTCCACGAAACCCCCCACCAACCTGGATGACTCGGTGCCACCTTCCCCCGTTGGGCCCTGTGGGGTCCCAGCTGCCCCTTCTGCTGCCGAGGAGTCCATCTCCGACCTCTGCCTCTTGGACCTCCCCCCGGCAGCTGCGGCCTGGGATGCGGCACCGGACTCCTCACTCCCCGACGAGATGACAACATGGGAGGGGAGCCGGGCCTTGCGTATCCGGCTGGCGGTGGGATTCCCGCCGCTGTGCTCCACAGCACCTTCTCTGCCCTCTTCATCAGTTGACGCTGCAGACAGGGAGAAATAAAACACAGGCATCAGGGCACTGTACAATGGGCACATACACACATGACAGTTGCACATGAGTGGCATTGGCAAACCTCAGACATGGCATCACAATCGCCAACACACATGTTATTTCAACTTGCACACATGAGCCATACCACAGCCATATCGCAACTGCCAGCACCATCCATAAACATACAACAGCATGAGCAGGCAAAGGTGAGCCAGACATCACATGCAACACAGGGAGTGCACTAGACATGCACGCACACCACCACACTTGCATGCATGTGTACACCTCAGCCAACTGTCGCAGTGTTCAGATGGGCATCCATGTCACATCTGCCAATCAAGCTTCCACATCCCGCTGTCACATGCATCCATGTTGCATCACTGTTGCACCCTTGTCAAATACACACACATGCACATGTACACAGTGCTGATACATGCAGCAGAAAACAACATACATGCGTGATATCACGAACATGCCTACTTACATACACATTCATCCAAACATGTGTGCCCACACAACTGCATTTGGCATGCAAACCTACACACACAAGCACCATCAACGTCTCACACATGACAGCCCTCGCATGTGTTAGCCTCACGGCCCTGTACACCCCCACCCATACTCGGCCCCATACAAACGTATGTGCAACCTGCACACTACTGGCACATCACCACATGCACAGTTTACAATCATGATGCATGTACACTTACTGCTCAACTCCAGACGGGTCTGCCTCTCAAGGACCTGGACGTGGAGCGCTGGGGATATGTGCCCCTTAGCATCCGCTGCCTTCAAGAGGCGCCGGGCCTTGTTGAGGGTCCTGGACCTGAAGTCCTCCCAGCGCTTCTTAACATGTTGGAAGTTGCGGACTGCGTTGATGGCAGTCACGATGTCCGTCCAGATCCGAGTCCGTCCTTCCTTGTCGGCGCGCACACTTCGAAGAGGGATCATACTGCCCCAGGACTTGCTCCACCAGGACACCAACTTCCCTGGCACTGAAGCTGGTGCCCCTCTGCCTCTCTGGCCGGGGGTTGTCAGTGGTGCCAGATGTTGCAGTGCCTGACATGACAACCCCAGAGGCAGGAGTGGGTGGGCAACTGGGTCCTGGGGCTGGGCTGTGGAGCGATGGAATCCCAGTCGGGAGTCTTCGGTTCCAGCAGGGGTGGTCACAGCAACAGCACCCCTGGCTGATGTGCAGGCAGCAAATGGCAGGGCACGTGGGCAGCAGGCAGTCAGGCAGCAGCAGATGGCAGGTGGGAGCGTGCTTGGGGCTCTGGGGGGTAGTAATTCGGCCTTCTGGGCAGGAGCGTGGTCTTCCGTGTGCTTACGCGTGGCCAGCTTGATACGGAGTGATTTTGCACGTGAAAATCCTGCACGTCTGCGTGTAAATCGAGGAAAGGCCCTTAGCGCGTATGCACGTCAGCACGCATATGCGATTTCATTGGACCAAAGGCACTTAGCGCGTAAGCACGTCTGTGACGTGACGCGCGCAAGTGTTTCCCTCATAACACGTGATGACAGAGCACACGTGGTAAAACTGCATGTCCGAGTGTCATCGCGTGTAATCGGAGGGAAGTGAGCGTACACGCGATTGGCCTGGGTACGTGTACTTCGAGGTGCGCGGGAAGTTCCACACGCGATTGGCCTGGGTACATGTATTTCTGGGGTGTGCAGGAAGGTTCACACCTGATTGGTGGAAATCCACGTGTGCTCTGTCATCACGTGTTATGAAGGAAACACCCGCGTGCGTCACGTCACAGACGCGCTTACGCACTAAGGGCCTTTGGTCCAATGAAATCGCATATGCGTGCTGACGTGCAAACGCGCTAAGGGCCTTTCCTCGATTTACACGCAGACTGTTAGGCGGAAACCTGTGCAGTTCCCTCTGGGACCACTGCAAAAGATTTAGGACTACAGGTGTTGCGATGAACCCACTTGGTAGCAGTCTGTACCACACAGATTCAATTGGTAGCTGTGGCTGAGCAGGCAGACTTCTCTCAAGAAAAGTTGGTCAGTATAGGGAGTATACAAGATAGGGTAATTGTTCGCAGCAAAACGAGTAAACACGCAGGCTTTAGTATAAAGATAGTAAGTTATTTATTAATAACAGAACGTCTACAAAAAATACTAAAGTGAACCACGGCAAACAAATCAAAATACAATTACTCTGCAGAATGGAATAAAGCTCAATCCCCCGAAACACAATATCGACAACTCTAGGTTCTACGGCACCACTTATTTTCAGACAGAGGTGTATACCTCAACCCAGATGACACTCGAATATTTAGTGAGGAAGGGAGAGAAGAGAAAGGCAGGTAATGAAGTCAACACGGTTCGTACTGAAGCGGGTAAAAATGCAAGGCAAGAAGGCATTAATCACACTAGATCATACAGTTCGGCGGCCAGGACCACTCGGTGAGAGGCAAGGCACGATGTCCTGGAAAGTCTCTACGGATGATGCACTCAAGTCTTGTTTAGCAAATTGGTTAGCGACAGGATGAACCAGTTCAGAACAAAGAGTGAATAAAGCTTGGAGGCAACCCAACGGAACGGAGAGGAATCAGATACCTCGCACGAACCGATCGAAAAGGGAAGCCAGGCGGTTACGGTACCTTGTTGTGGAAGACAGCTCCGACGGGGGCAGTTGTTCCTGGTGGTGGATGCACGACGGGTCTTGGCCAAGAGGAGAGATGCTCTCGTCGTCGAAGAGAAGATGTCCGGTGCACCACCAGGGAAGAAACCAGCCGCGGAGTGCTTCGTCACAAGGCACCACCTTTCGATCACGGTGCAGGAGTAGTGGCTATCCGGTTGCCGGGTGCTCTGCACGGGCAATTCGACCACTGCGTCCTGGGCGACCAAAAAGCACAAAGAAGAAGAAGACTGGTTGTCCCCACCAGCCAGGGAAAGAGACTCTCCGACAGGGAGATCTCTTCTGTCGTCGGGAGATTGTGAGACGATTCCGCAGGGCTTCACCGGAGGTGTTGTCGTGCAGGTCGACTCAGCGTTACCCTCGTCGGATTCTTTAGGTCCAGTGGCGACTTCCTGAAGATCCAGTCCCAAAGCCCTGCTTTTATGCAGACGTCCCCCATTCATTCAGCCTAGCTTGTCAATCAACACACGCTAAGTGGTGAGCGGGAACGCTCACCACTTGGGCCAATCACTTCAGAGTGCGACCTGAGTTGGCAAGGCAACTCGGTCCAGGGTGTCTAAACCCCCTCCCACACCCCTGAGGTAACCCAGACAGAATGGCACCACTTTGGAGGGTCTCTGTCCAGAGGCCCGCCAAAAGTGGAACAAAGGGCTCAACCTTTGGTTTAGGAGTCACAGAGAAAAACACAGACGCCATTTTACAACCCGAGTTCTGGCAGAAAATACCACTCGATAAACCTATTTAAGATAAGTAGATCGGTGGTACGTTGGAGATTAACGAAAAACAGTATTAATCTTCATCAATGGGACGGATCCCATAGGGTTATGCCCGGGGTCGAACATAACAAGTAGTTTCCACTGCCACCAGCCAAAACTCGACGAGGAGGGACGGGACAGTGCCCCCTCGAGTAACAGATCCAGGAGTAATCGAATTACCCCTACTAGCACGTCCACAATAAGATGGTTGGCACTAGTTCTGTTAGCAAATTTAGGTCTAGTAAAGCCAATGGTGACTTTACATGCCCGGGGAGACGGTAGTCAGTCCCCGGGTATGGAGTCTATGGTGGGGGGACCAGCTAGGGTGCCCCCGTGTCACGACACGTAAGGTGCGGGGTGACACACATAGAAAAACTTATGAGACCCTATGGAGTAAAAGACCCCATAGCCCATCGAACACATTGACAATTCAAAGGAATTCCACACATACATGTCCAAGAGTGAGAGGAAAAGGGTCACACTCTTGGCAGGATGAAAAAAACAAACTCCAGAAATCCAGCAAAGCTGCTGGGGGACTCACTAGGTTAGGAAATTCAGCCTAAACAGAGAATTCTCCCTAACACTCGCCCACCCCAGACTAAGGGACAGGAGGATTTAATCCACTCCTGGATGAATCTCATACCTCTAGTCGATGATATACATCCTAGAGAGACCATCAGCATTTTGGTGGTGACACCCTGACCTGTGCTCAATGGTGAAATCGAACCCTTGCAGGCAGATAGACCATCTCAGTAGTTTTGGGTTTTCCCCTTTCATTTGCATTAACCATCTCAAGGGTTGGTGGTCAGTCTGAATAACAAAAGTAGAACCATACAAGTACGGCCTAAACTTCTTCAGAGCCCACACGATAGCAAAGCATTCTCTTTCGATTGTTGCCCACCTTGTTTCAGGATCCTTCAGCTTGCGGCTGATGTAGCAAACGGGGTGCTCCCTACCTTTCCCATCCAGTTGACTGAGTACGGCACCTATCCCTACATTGGAAGCGTGTGTCTGCACAATGAAGTGTTGGCGGTAATCAGGAGCTCTGAGTACTGGGGCTTGGCAAAGAGCCTTTTTCAGGTTTTCAAAAGCCTGATTGCACTCCTCGTTCCATTTAACCTTTTTAGGGAATTTGGGCGAGGAGATGACATTCAGTGGAGAAGCTATGGTCCCATAGTTCTCTATGAAATTCCTGTAATACACGGTGAGGCCTAGGAAGGCTCTCACCTGAGTCTGAGTAGTCGGTGTTGTCCAATTTTGCACAGCTTCAATCTTACTGAGCAAAGGCCTTATTTCTCCACCGCCTACCTCATGCCCAAGGTAGACTACCTTACTCTGTCCAATTTGGCATTTACTCACCTTTATGGTCAGATTGGCTCGTCCAAGAGCCTGCAAAACATCTCTCAGGTGGGTTACATGTTCGTCCCAGGAATTGCTGAACACTGCTATGTCATCCAAGTATGCCATGCAGAAGTCCTCCATCCCGGTTAGAACCTGGTTTACCATCCGTTGAAACGTAGCAGGTGCATTTTTTAGTCCGAAAGGCATTACCGTAAACTGGTATAAACCAACGGGGGTAGAAAATGCAGTTTTCTCCTTGGCATGGTTGGTCAGGGCTATTTGCCAATAGCCTGACGTCAAGTCAAATGTGCTGAGGAACTTGGCGGCGCCAAGTTTATCCACCAACTCATCTGTTCTTGGCAAAGGATGGGCATCAGTCATGGTGACTGCGTTAAGAGCTCTATAATCCACGCAGAATCTAAGTTCTTTAGATCCGGCCTTTGGTACTAACACAACTGGGCTAGACCATGGACTAGTAGAGGGCTCTATTACCCCGAGATCAAGCATCTTGCTGACCTCACCTTTGATGTGGGTTCTTACGTTTTCTGACATGCAATATCCTCTGCTTTTGACAGGCAGACAGTCACCAGTGAGTATCTCGTGCTGGCCCCAAGGGGTCAAGCCTGGTGAGAGCGAGAACAGAGAGGCAAACTGATTCAACATAGACTTGCACTCTTCTTGTTGCTCGGGTGTCAGATTGGAGGAGAGATTTACTCCTTCAATGTTTTCATCTAAAGGTAAGCCTCTGAGGAGATCCGGAAGAGTTTCACTCTCTTCTTCTTCCTCGGCTGATGCTAGAAGCAACGCTCCTACGTCAGGTCGTGAGACATACGCTTTAAGTCGGTTGGTGTGAAAGACTGTTGGAGCCTCCTTGGGGTTGCCCAAGTCCACCAGATAGTTAACCTCACTGAGCTTACCCACTACTCGGTAGGGTCCCATCCATTTATCTTGCAAGGCCCTCTGCCTTGTGGGGATCATAACAAGAACAAGCTGGTTTTGAGCGAACTCAACCATGTTAGCCTTTTGATCGTGCCAGTGCTTGACCAATGCTTGTCCAGCTTTCAAGTTATCGCTTGCTTCTGTCATCAGGTGCGACATTCTCCTCCGGAGACCTATCACGTAGTCAGTCACTCTGACTGGCTTGGGGGAAGGAGCACTCTCCAACCCCTCCTTAATCAGGGCCAATGGACCTCTGACGGGATGACCATAGAGCAGTTCGAAGGGAGAGTAGCCTACTCCCTCCTGAGGGACTTCTCTATAAGCAAAAAGAAGGCATGGCAATAGAAGGTCCCACTTACGCTTAAGGGGTTCTTCTAGAGCACCTATCATGCTCTTCATGGTTCGGTTGAACCGTTCTACCAACCCATTGGTTTGTGGGTGGTAAGCCGTTGAGAACTTGTAAGTTACCCCGCAGGTTTTCCACATGGCTTTCATGTAGTGGGACATAAAATTTGACCCCCTGTCAGAGATAACTTCCTTAGGAAATCCGACCCTAGTAAAAATACCAAGGAGGGCCTTAGCCACAGCCGGAGCTGTAACAGTCCTCATAGGAATTGCCTCAGGATACCTAGTAGCATGGTCTATTACAACAAGTATAAACCTGTTGCCTGAGGAGGTTGGAGGATCAAGGGGACCAACGATATCAATCCCTACTCTCTCAAATGGGACTCCCACAACGGGAAGAGGCACTAACGGTGCCACATTCTTGGACCCAACCTTACCAGAGATCTGGCAGGTATGGCAGCTTCTGCAGTGTTTTTCTACTTCGGCCCCCATTTTTGGCCAATAGAAGTAGAGTGAGAGCCTTTCCTTAGTCTTCTTGAAACTCAAGTGACCAGCCAAAGGAATCTCGTGGGCTAACTGCAAGAACTGTGGTCTGTTCTCTTGGGGTACTACAAGGCGTTTGTAGTCTCCAGGTGTAGACTCGGTCGGTTCACTATAGAAGAGGCCATCTTCCCAGTGCAACCTATGTTTCCCAGGCTCTTGCCCTTCAGCCTGAGTTACTGCCTGACGGCGAAGACCTTCCAGAGTTGGACATTCTCTCTGTCCCTTACTGAAGTCTGCCCTGCTGGGTCCACCTTCTGCCAGTAACGACTGCAGCTCAGGATGGTCAACAGGATCCAGATCTCCAATGAGTTCCTGGCCTTCCATTAGCTCTTCTTCAGAGTCTAATTCTACCATACAGGGTTGTACTTCCCCCTCAGCCTCAGCTGGAGGTGGAGTTACGGGTGTGACGTTGGACAACCGCGGGGAAGTCCGTGTCGGCTGCATCGGAATGTGGGCTGTTGGTTTCGGTTTAGAAGTTTTAGGTTTCCCTTTGACTTCTGTGTTCCTAGAGACAGCGGCCGCCATTTCCAATGGAGCAGGAGTGATTTCTTTCTTCATCATCTCCCCGAGAGTACCGCGCAGGGTCCTCTCTCTTGCAGGTCTGGTTAGCTCCTGTAACCGTTTACTAGGAGGTCTGGGAGTATGCGATACAACTCCGAGAGTTTTCAAATCGTTACCCAACAGTACGCGTCCTGGTACCTCACTCTGTATGCTGACAGGTATCTTTACAGTCATGTCGTTACACTGGATGAGAACTGGTAATTGGGGAAGCATCTGCACAGGCCCTCCAGCTAACTTGGTGAGGCGTTTGGGTGCCTTAGCAACATCCTCAGCCTGAAAAAACGATTTATCCACCACAGTTATGCTGGCCCCAGTGTCCCTAATGGCAGGCGTCTCCTGACCATTCACCTGGACACTGTCCTTATAATACTCTTTAGTATTATCGGGGATAGAATTATAGACATCTAAATTCTGTTGTTCCCACAACCCCAGAGATACTAAAGAAACGCTGGCTGAGACTCCAATGGGTTCGTCAGCTAGCAGTATAAAGTTTCCACTTGCCATTTGGACTTCCTCCTCTGGAGCGAAGGCTAAGGAGACAAGCTGGACCCCTGAAGGTTTACCCTTACATCTGGGATCTCCTTTCACGTGATCAGTCGAGCCACAAACAAAGCATTTCCCGAATGCTTTCTGGAATGGTGGCTTGTTCTGACCTCCTTCCGGTTTGGCACCAGAAGACACACTATTCTGTTGTGGTTTTCCCGGTGGCTTACCCTTCTGGTTTTGTTTGGGGCCCTCTTTGGAATGTGAGTTATTCGAATTCTCCTTTGAGTCTTTTTTAGGCTGTTTTCCCTCGTCCTTTTTCTGAGTTACCCCAGAATCCTTGTGAGCAACCCACAAGTCAGCAGCCTTAGCTAGAGCCCTGGAATCTAATTCCTTCGAATCAGCCAAGTGCTGTCTGAGCTCAGGAGAACAGGCATCATAAATCGACTCCAACATAAAAAGATTTCGCATACCCTCGTAAGTGTCAACTTTGTAACCCTTAATCCATCCCTCTAAGTTTTTCAACCCTTCACTTACCCAGGTAGCCCAAGGGGTACCATCATGCTTTTTGAGGGTTCTAAACCTCTTAAGATACTGGGAAGGGGTCTTCCCGAATCTAGCTATCAAAGCTAGTTTCACACTTTCGTAATCCGTCCTATCCACCTCCCCCAATTCCATTACCACATCAGTCGCAACAGGAGGAAGCCTAGAGAACAACCAGGGAAGCAACGCATTCCCGGTGATGTCCTGGAGCCCATGATTGTATTCAAACAGTTTCAACCAATCCAACACATCCAATCTCGGTTCGTACATACCCACTAATTCCTTCGGCATCCGGGGTCTTTTGGGACTGGAGCTCCTAGAGGAACCAGAGGAGAGAGAAGCATTTTCCATAGACAACTTTTTCATTTGTAACTCATGATTAAGCTCTATTTCCCTGAGTCTTAACTCAGCTTGCCTCTGCTCAGCTTGAGCCAAGAACCGTTTATGTTCTAATTCGAGCTTCATTTTTTCAAGTTCAAAATAAGCAGAATTACTCGTGGGACCTGGTATTGGCCCCGTAGGCACAGTTGGTAAGGCAGGTAGAGGAACAGGTGAGACAGTTTCGTTAGCCTCGCCGTCCTCGTCAGCCTCTTCATCGCTATCATCAGAATTACGATTCAGATCAACACCATTACTGTTATCTACAGATGCTGGAGAGTTTGGTTCCTCTGAACCAGTACCCAGACTTTGGTTCGCCAGCAATCTCTCTATAAGTTCTAACTTCTTGCCTTTTACAGGAAGATTCTCTTGTCTACAGAGAGCTCTCAGACTCTCAGTATTTTTATCCGACAAAGACTCTTGGCTGTAAATTTCCATCGTAGACATGTTTTTTTGAAAGTTTCTTTTGTAAAGTTTTGTGGTTAGTCGTCCTACAGCGTCGAAAAACACTCTAAACTGTATACTCGATACTAATCCCACCGCTGTACACCAGTGTTAGGCGGAAACCTGTGCAGTTCCCTCTGGGACCACTGCAAAAGATTTAGGACTACAGGGGTTGCGATGAACCCACTTGGTAGCAGTCTGTACCACACAGATTCAATAGGTAGCTGTGGCTGAGCAGTCAGACTTCTCTCAAGAAAAGTTGGTCAGTATAGGGAGTATACAAGATAGGGTAATTGTTCGCAGCAAAACGAGTAAACACGCAACCAGGCTTTAGTATAAAGATAGTAAGTTATTTATTAATAACAGAACGTCTACGAAAAATACTAAAGTGAACCACGGCAAACAAATCAAAATACAATTACTCTGCAGAATGGAATAAAGCTCAATCCCCCCGAAACACAATATCGACAACTCTAGGTTCTACGGCACCACTTATTTTCAGACAGAGGTGTATACCTCAACCCAGATGACACTCGAATATTTAGTGAGGAAGGGAGAGAAGAGAAAGGCAGGTAATGAAGTCAACACGGTTCGTACTGAAGCGGGTAAAAATGCAAGGCAAGAAGGCATTAATCACACTAGATCATACAGTTCGGCGGCCAGGCCCACTTGGTGAGAGGCAAGGCACGATGTCCTGGAAAGTCTCTACGGATGATGCACTCAAGTCTTGTTTAGCAAATTGGTTAGCGACAGGATGAACCAGTTCAGAACAAAGAGTGAATAAAGCTTGGAGGCAACCCAACGGAACGGAGAGGAATCAGATACCTCGCACGAACCGATCGAAAAGGGAAGCCAGGCGGTTACGGTACCTTGTTGTGGAAGACAGCTCCGACGGGGGCAGTTGTTCCTGGTGGTGGATGCACGACGGGTCTTGGCCAAGAGGAGAGATGCTCTCGTCGTCGAAGAGAAGATGTCCGGTGCACCACCAGGGAAGAAACCAGCCGCGGAGTGCTTCGTCACAAGGCACCACCTTTCGATCACGGTGCATGAGTAGTGGCTATCCGGTTGCCGGGTGCTCTGCACGGGCAATTCGACCACTGCGTCCTGGGCGACCAAAAAGCACAAAGAAGAAGAAGACTGGTTGTCCCCACCAGCCAGGGAAAGAGACTCTCCGACAGGGAGATCTCTTCTGTCGTCGGGAGATTGTGAGACGATTCCGCAGGGCTTCACCGGAGGTGTTGTCGTGCAGGTCGACTCAGCGTTACCCTCGTCGGATTCTTTAGGTCCAGTGGCGACTTCCTGAAGATCCAGTCCCAAAGCCCTGCTTTTATGCAGACGTCCCCCATTCATTCAGCCTAGCTTGTCAATCAACACATGCTAAGTGGTGAGCGGGAAGGCTCACCACCTGGGCCAATCACTTCAGAGTGCGACCTGAGTTGGCAAGGCAACTCGGTCCAGGGTGTCTAAACCCCCTCCCACACCCCTGAGGTAACCCAGACAGAATGGCACCACTTTGGAGGGTCTCTGTCCAGAGGCCCGCCAAAAGTGGAACAAAGGGCTCAACCTTTGGTTTAGGAGTCACAGAGAAAAACACAGACGCCATTTTGCAACCCGAGTTCTGGCAGAAAATACCACTCGATAAACCTATTTAAGATAAGTAGATCGGTGGTACGTTGGAGATTAACGAAAAACAGTATTAATCTTCAACAATGGGACGGATCCCATAGGGTTATGCCCGGGGTCGAACATAACAAGTAGTTTCCACTGCCACCAGCCAAAACTCGACGAGGAGGGACGGGACAGTGCCCCCTCGAGTAACAGATCCAGGAGTAATCGAATTACCCCTACTAGCACGTCCACAATAAGATGGTTGGCACTAGTTCTGTTAGCAAATTTAGGTCTAGTAAAGCCAATGGTGACTTTACATGCCCGGGGAGACGGTAGTCAGTCCCCGGGTATGGAGTCTATGGTGGGGGGACCAGCTAGGGTGCCCCAGTGTCACGACACGTAAGGTGCGGGGTGACACACATAGAAAAACTTATGAGACCCTATGGAGTAAAAGACCCCATAGCCCATCGAACACATTGACAATTCAAAGGAATTCCACACATACATGTCCAAGAGTGAGAGGAAAAGGGTCACACTCTTGGCAGGATGAAAAAAACAAACTCCAGAAATCCAGCAAAGCTGCTGGGGGACTCACTAGGTTAGGAAATTCAGCCTAAACAGAGAATTCTCCCTAACACAGACGCCCCTGGATGCTGGGGGGTGAGGGTACAGAGAGACATGAGTAAGGGCCTGGTGGAGGCTGCCCCTGCACTGCTGGGGGGTGGGGGTGCTGGGAGACATGAGTGGGGGCCTGGTGGAGGGTGCCCCTGGATGCTGGGGGGTGGGGGTGATGGGGGACATGAGTGGGGGCCTGGTGGAGGCTGCCCCTGCATTGCTGGGGGTTGGGGGTGATGGGAGACATGAGTGGGGGCCTGGTGGAGGGTGCCCCTGGATGCTGGGGGGTGGGGGTGATGGGAGACATGAGTTGGACATGAGTGGGGGCCTGGTGGAGGGTGCCCTGCACTGCTGGGGGGTGGAGGTGCTGGGAGACATGAGTGGGGGCCTGGTGGAGGCTGCCCCTGCACTGCTGGGAGGTGGGGGGGATGGGAGACATGAGTGGGGGCCTGGTGGAGGCTGCCCCTGCACTGCTGGGGGGTTGGGGTGGTGGGAGACATGAGTGTGGGCCTGGTGGAGGCTGCCCCCTCCACCAGGCCCACACTGGTGGAGGGTGGGGGTGCTGGGGGGTGGGGGTGCTGGGAGACATGAGTGGGGGCCTGGTGGAGGCTGCCCCTGCACTGCTGGGGGGTGGGGGTGATGGGAGACATGAGTGGGGGCCTGGTGGAGGGTGCCCCTGGATGCTGGGGGGTGGGGGTGATGGGAGACATGAGTTGGACATGAATGGGGGCCTGGTGGAGGGTGCCCTGCACTGCCTGGTGGAGTCTACCCCTGCACTGCTGGGGGGTGGGGGTGATGGGAGACATGAGTGGGGGCCTGGTGGAGGCTGCCCCTGCACTGCTGGGGGGTGGGGGTGATGGGAGACATGAGTGGGGGCCTGGTGGAGGGTGCCCCTGGATGCTGGGGGGTGGGGGTGATGGGAGACATGAGTTGGACATGAATGGGGGCCTGGTGGAGGGTGCCCTGCACTGCCTGGTGGAGTCTACCCCTGCACTGCTGGGGGGTGGGGGTGGTGGGAGACATGAGTGGGGGCCTGGTGGAAGGTGCACCACA
This sequence comes from Ambystoma mexicanum, assembly GCF_040938575.1. NCBI lineage: Eukaryota > Metazoa > Chordata > Amphibia > Caudata > Ambystomatidae > Ambystoma > Ambystoma mexicanum. The sequence goes on along the minus strand of NC_090929.1, from coordinate 1,717,227,272 downwards.
GTGCTGGGGTGTGGGGGTGCTGGGAGACATGAGTGGGGGCCTGGTGGAGGGTACCCCTGCACTGCTGGGGGGTGGGGGTGCTGGGAGACATGAGTGGGGGCCTGGTGGAGAGTGCCCTGCACTGCTGGGGGGTAGGGGTGCAGGAAGACATGAGTGGGGGCCTGGTGGAGGGTGCCCCTGCACTGCTGGGGGGTGGGGGTGGTGGGAGACATGAGTGGGGGCCTGGTGGAGGCTGCTCCTGCACTGCTGGGGGGTGGGGGTGATGGCAGACATGAGTGGCGGCCTGGTGGAGGGTGCCCCTGGATGCTGGGGGTGATGGGAGACATGAGTGGGGGCCTGGTGGAGGGTGCCCCTGGATGCTGGGGGGTGGGGGTGCAGGGAGACATGAGTTGGACATGAGTGGGGGTCTGGTGGAGGGTGCCCCTGGATGCTGGGGGGTGGGGGTGATGGGAGACATGAGTGGGGGCCTGGTGGAGGGTGCCCCTGCACTGCTGGGGGCTGGGGGTGGTGGGAGACATGAGTGGGGGCCTGGTGGAGGCTGCCCCTGCACTGCTGGGGGGTGGGGGTGATGGGAGACATGAGTGGGGGCCTGGTGGAGGGTGCCCCTGGATGCTGGGGGGTGGGGGTGATGGGAGACATGAGTTGGACATGAGTGGGGGCCTGGTGGAGGGTGCCCTGCACTGCTGGGGGCTGGGGGTGGTGGGAGACATGAGTGGGGGCCTGGTGGAGGCTGCCCCTGCACTGCTGGGGGGTGGGGGTGATGGGAGACATGAGTGGGGGCCTGGTGGAGGGTGCCCCTGGATGCTGGGGGGTGGGGGTGATGGGAGACAGGAGTTGGACATGAGTGGGGGCCTGGTGGAGGGTGCCCTGCACTGCTGGGGGGTGGGGGTGCAGGGAGACATGAGTGGGGGCCTGGTGGAGGGTGCCCCTGCACTGCTGGGGGGTGGGGGTGATGGGAGACATGAGTGGGGGCCTGGTGGAGGCTGCCCCTGCACTGCTGGCGGGTGGGGGTGGTGGGAGACATGAGTGGGGGCCTGGAGAAGGGTGCCCCTGGATGCTGGGGGGTGGGGGTGATGGGAGACATGAGTTGGACATGAGTGGGGGCCTGGTGGAGGGTGCCCTGCACTGCTGGGGGGTGGGGGTGCTGGGAGACATGAGTGGGGACCTGGTGGAGGGTGCCCGTGGATGCTGGGGGGTGGGGGTGATGGGGGACATGAGTGGGGGCCTGGTGGAGGATGCCCCTGCACTGTTGGGGGGTTGGGGTGATGGGAGACATGAGTTGGACATGAGTGGGGGCCTGGTGGAGGGTGCCCCTGGATGCTGGGGGGTGGGGGTGAAGGGAGACATGAGTGGGGGCCTGGTGGAGGGTGCCCCTGCACTGCTGGGGGGTGGGGGTGGTGGGAGACATGAGTGGGGGCATGGTGGAGGCTGCCCCTGCACTGCTCGGGGGTGGGGGTGATGGGAGACATGAGTGGGGGCCTTGTGGAGGGTGCCCCTGGATGCTGGGGGGTGGGGGTGATGGGAGACATGAGTGGGGGCCTGGTGGAGGGTGCCCCTGGATGCTGGGGGGTGGGGGTGATGGGAGACATGAGTGGGGGCCTGGTGGAGGGTGCCCCTGGATGCTGGGGGGTGGGGGTACAGGGAGACATGAGTGAGGGCCTGGTGGAGGCTGCCCCTGCACTGCTGGGGGGTGGGGGTGATGGGAGACATGAGTGGGGGCCTGGTGGAGGCTGCCCCTGCACTGCTGGGGGGTGGGGGTGGTGGGAGACATGAGTGTGGGCCTGGTGGAGGCTGCCCCTGCACTGCTGGGGGGTGGGGGTGGTGGGAGACATGAGTGGGGGCCTGGTGGAGGGTGCCCTGCACTGCTGGGGGGCGGGGGTGCAGGGAGACATGAGTGGGAGCCTGGTGGAGGGTGCACCACAGTTCTGGGGGGTGGGGGTGGTGGGAGCATGAGTGGGGGCCTGGTGGAGGGTGCCCTGCACTACTGGGGGGTGGGGGTGGTGGGAGACATGAGTGGGGGCCTGGTGGAGGGTGCCCTGCACTGCTGGGGGGTGGGGGTGCTGGGAGACATGAGTGGGGGCCTGGCGGAGGGTACCCTGCACTGCTGGGGGGTGGGGGTGATGGGAGACATGAGTGGGGGCCTGATGGAGGGTGCCCCTGCACTGCTGGGGGGTGGGGGTACTGGGAGACATGAGTGGGGGCCTGGTGGAGGGTGCCCTGCACTGCTGGGGGTTGGGGGTGCAGGGAGACATGAGTGGGGGCCTGGTGGAGGGTGCCCCTGGATGCTGGGGGGTGGGGGTGCAGGGGGACATGAGTGGGGGCCTGGTGGAGGGTGCCCCTGGATGCTGGGGGGTGGGGGTGCTGGGAGACATGAGTGGGGGCCTGGTGGAGGGTGCCCCTGCACTGCTGGGGTGTGGGGGTGCTGGGAGACATGAGTGGGGGCCTGGTGGAGGGTGCCCCTGCACTGCTGGGGGGTGGGGGTGATGGGAGAAATGAGTGGGGGCCTAGTGGAGGGTGCCCCTGCACTGCTGGGGGGTGGGGGTGATGGGAGACATGAGTGGGGGCCTGGTGGAGGGTGCCCCTGCACTGCTGGGGGGTGGGGGTGTTGGGAGACATGAGTGGGGGCCTGGTGGAGGCTGCCCCTGCACTGCTGGGCGGTGGGGGTGATGGGAGACATGAGTTGGGGCCTAGTGGAGGGTGCCCCTGGATGCTGGGGGGGTGGGGGTGATGGGAGACATAAGTGGGGGCCTGGTGGAGGGTGCCCCTGGATGCTGGGGGGTGGGGGCGATGGGAGACATGATTGGGGGCCTGGTGGAGGGTGCCCCTGGATGCTGGGGGGTGGGGGTGCAGGGAGACATGAGTTGGACATGAGTGGGGGCCTGGTGGAGGGTGCCCCTGGATGCTGGGGGTTGAGGGTGATGGGAGACATGAGTGGGGGCCTGGTGGAGGCTGCCCCTGCACTGCTGGGGGGTGGGGGCGGTGGGAGACATGAGTGGGGTCCTGGTGGAGGCTGCCCCTGCACTGCTGGGGGGTGGGGGTGGTGGGAGACATGAGTGGGGGCCTGGTGGAGGGTGCCCTGCACTGCTGGGGGGTGGGGTTGCAGGGAGACATGAGTGGGGGCCTGGTGGAGTGTACACCACAGTGCTGGGGGGTGAGGGTGGTGGGAGACATGAGTGGGGGCCTGGTGGAGGGTGCCCTGCACTGCTGGGGGGTGGGGGTGGTGGGAGACATGAGTGGGGGCCTGGTGGAGGGTGCCCTGCACTGCTGGGGCTGGGGGTGCTGGGAGACATGAGTGGGGGCCTGGTGGAGGGTGCCCCTGGATGCTGGGGGGAGGGGGTGCTGGGAGACATGAGTGGGGGCCTGGTGGAGGGTGCCCCTGCACTGCTGGGCGGTGGGGGTGCTGGGAGACATGAGTGGGGGCCTGGTGGAGGGTGCCCTGCACTGCTGGGGGCTGGGGTTGCAGGGAGACATGAGTGGGGGCCTGGTGGAGGGTACCCCTGGATGCTGGGGGGTGGGTGTGCAGGGGGACATGAGTGGGGGCCTGGTGGAGGGTGCCCCTGGATGCTGGGGGGTGGGGGTGCTGGGAGACATGAGTGGGGGCCTGGTGGAGGGTGCCCCTGCACTGCTGGGGGGTGGGGGTGCTGGGAGACATGAGTGGGGGCCTGGTGGAGGGTGCCCCTGCACTGCTGGGGGGTGTGGGTGATGGGAGACATGAGTGGGGGCCTAGTGGAGGGTGCCCCTGGATGCTGGGGGTGAAGGTGATGGGAGACATGAGTGGGGGCCTGGTGGAGGGTGCCCCTGGATGCTGGGGGGTGGGGGTGGTGGGAGACATGAGTGGGGGCCTGGTGGAGGCTGCCCCTGCACTGCTGGGGGGTGGAGGTGATGGGAGACATGAGTGGGGGCCTGGTGGAGGCTGCCCTGCACTGCTGGGGGCTGGGGTTGCAGGGAGACATGAGTGGGGGCCTGGTGGAGGGTACCCCTGGATGCTGGGGGGTGGGTGTGCAGGGGGACATGAGTGGGGGCCTGGTGGAGGGTGCCCCTGGATGCTGGGGGGTGGGGGTGCTGGGAGACATGAGTGGGGGCCTGGTGGAGGGTGCCCCTGCACTGCTGGGGGGTGGGGGTGCTGGGAGACATGAGTGGGGGCCTGGTGGAGGGTGCCCCTGCACTGCTGGGGGGTGGGGGTGATGGGAGACATGAGTGGGGGCCTAGTGGAGGGTGCCCCTGGATGCTGGGGGGTGAAGGTGATGGGAGACATGAGTGGGGGCCTGGTGGAGGGTGCCCCTGGATGCTGGGGGGTGGGGGTGGTGGGAGACATGAGTGGGGGCCTGGTGGAGGCTGCCCCTGCACTGCTGGGGGGTGGAGGTGATGGGAGACATGAGTGGGGGCCTGGTGGAGGCTGCCCCTGCACTGCTGGGGGGTGGAGGTGATGGGAGACATGAGTGGGGGCGTAGTGGAGGGTGCCCCTGGATGCTGGGGGGTGAAGGTGATGGGAGACATGAGTGGGGGCCTGGTGGAGGGTGCCCTGGATGCTGGGGGGTGGGGGTGATGGGAGACATGATTGGGGGCTTGGTGGAGGGTGCCCCTGGATGCTGGGGGGTGGGGGTGCAGGGAGACATGAGTTGGACATGAGTGGGGGCCTGGTGGAGGGTGCCCCTGGATGCTGGGGGGTGGGGGTGATGGGAGACATGAGTGGGGGCCTGGTGGAGGGTGTCCCTGCACTGGTGGGGGGTGAGGGTGGTGGGAGACATGAGTGGGGGCCTGGTGGAGGCTGCCCCTGGATGCTGGGGGGTGGGGGTGATGGGAGACATGAGTTGGACATGAGTGGGGGCCTGGTGGAGGGTGCCCTGCACTGCTAGGGGGTGGGGGTGATGGGAGACATGAGTGGGGGCCTGGTGGAGGCTGCCCCTGCACTGCTGGGGGGTGGGGGTGCAGGGAGACATGAGCGGGGGCCTGGTGGAGGGTGTCCCTGCACTGCTGGGAGGTGGGGGTGCAGGGAGACATGAGTGGGGGCCTGGTGGAGAGTACTCCTGCACTGCTGGGGGGTGGGGGTGGTGGGAGACATGAGTGGGGGCCTGGTGGAGGGTGCCCCTGGATGCTGGGGGTGGGGGTGATGGGAGACATGAATTGGACATGAGTGGGGGCCTGGTGGAGGGTGCCCTGCACTGCTGGGGGGTGGGGGTGCTGGGAGACATGAGTGGGGGCCTGGTGGAGGGTGCACCTGGATGCTGGGGGGTGGGGGTGATGGGGGACATGAGTGGGGGCTGGTGGAGGGTGCCCCTGCACTGCTGGGGGGTGGGGCTGCTGGGAGACATGAGTGGGGGCCTGGTGGAGGGTGCCCCTGCACTGCTGGGGGGTGGGGGTGATGGGAGACATGAGTTGGACATGAGTGGGGGCCTGGTGGAGGGTGCCCCTGGATGCTGGGGGTGGGGGTGATGGGAGACATGAGTGGGGGCCTTGTGGAGGGTGCCACTGGATGCTGGGGGGTGGGGGTGATGGGGGACATGAGTGGGGGCCTGGTGGAGGGTGCCCCTGCACTGCTGGGGGGTGGGGGTGCTGGGAGACATGAGTGGGAGCCTGGTGGAGGCTGCCCCTGCACTGCTGGGGGGTGGAGGTGATGGGAGACATGAGTGGGGGCCTAGTGGAGGGTGCCCCTGGATGCTGGGGGGTGAAGGTGATGGGAGACATGAGTGGGGGCCTGGTGGAGGGTGCCCCTGGATGCTGGGGGGTGGGGGTGATGGGAGACATGATTGGGGGCCTGGTGGAGGGTGCCCATGGGGCGCTGCGGGGGTGGGGGTGCAGGGAGACATGAGTGGGGGCCTGGTGGAGAGTGCCCCTGGATGCTGGGGGGTGGGGGTGATGGGAGACATGAGTGGGGGCCTGGTGGAGGGTGCCCCTGGATGCTGGGGGGTGGGGGTGCAGGGAGACATGAGTTGGACATGAGTGGGGGCCTGGTGGAGGGTGCCCCTGGATGCTGGGGGGTGGGGGTGATGGGAGACATGAGTGGGGGCCTGGTGGAGGGTGTCCCTGCACTGGTGGGGGGTGAGGGTGGTGGGAGACATGAGTGGGGGCCTGGTGGAGGCTGCCCCTGGATGCTGGGGGGTGGGGGTGATGGGAGACATGAGTTGGACATGAGTGGGGGCCTGGTGGAGGGTGCCCTGCACTGCTAGGGGGTGGGGGTGATGGGAGACATGAGTGGGGGCCTGGTGGAGGCTGCCCCTGCACTGCTGGGGGGTGGGGGTGCAGGGAGACATGAGCGGGGGCCTGGTGGAGGGTGTCCCTGCACTGCTGGGAGGTGGGGGTGCAGGGAGACATGAGTGGGGGCCTGGTGGAGAGTACTCCTGCACTGCTGGGGGGTGGGGGTGGTGGGAGACATGAGTGGGGGCCTGGTGGAGGGTGCCCCTGGATGCTGGGGGTGGGGGTGATGGGAGACATGAATTGGACATGAGTGGGGGCCTGGTGGAGGGTGCCCTGCACTGCTGGGGGGTGGGGGTGCTGGGAGACATGAGTGGGGGCCTGGTGGAGGGTGCACCTGGATGCTGGGGGGTGGGGGTGATGGGGGACATGAGTGGGGGCTGGTGGAGGGTGCCCCTGCACTGCTGGGGGGTGGGGCTGCTGGGAGACATGAGTGGGGGCCTGGTGGAGGGTGCCCCTGCACTGCTGGGGGGTGGGGGTGATGGGAGACATGAGTTGGACATGAGTGGGGGCCTGGTGGAGGGTGCCCCTGGATGCTGGGGGTGGGGGTGATGGGAGACATGAGTGGGGGCCTTGTGGAGGGTGCCACTGGATGCTGGGGGGTGGGGGTGATGGGGGACATGAGTGGGGGCCTGGTGGAGGGTGCCCCTGCACTGCTGGGGGGTGGGGGTGCTGGGAGACATGAGTGGGGGCCTGGTCGAGGCTGCCCCTGCACTGCTGGGGGGTGGAGGTGATGGGAGACATGAGTGGGGGCCTAGTGGAGGGTGCCCCTGGATGCTGGGGGGTGAAGGTGATGGGAGACATGAGTGGGGGCCTGGTGGAGGGTGCCCCTGGATGCTGGGGGGTGGGGGTGATGGGAGACATGATTGGGGGCCTGGTGGAGGGTGCCCATGGGGCGCTGCGGGGGTGGGGGTGCAGGGAGACATGAGTGGGGGCCTGGTGGAGAGTGCCCCTGGATGCTGGGGGGTGGGGGTGATGGGAGACATGAGTGGGGGCCTGGTGGAGGGTGTCCCTGCACTGGTGGGGGTGAGGGTGGTGGGAGACATGAGTGGGGGCCTGGTTGAGGCTGCCCCTGGATGCTGGGGGGTGGGGGTGATGGGAGACATGAGTTGGACATGAGTGGGGGCCTGGTGGAGGGTGCCCTGCACTGCTAGGGGGTGGGGGTGATGGGAGACATGAGTGGGGGCCTGGTGGAAGCTGCCCCTGCACTGCTGGGGGTGGGGGTGCAGGGAGACATGAACGGGGCCTGGTGGAGGGTGCCCCTGCACTGCTGGGAGGTGGGGGTGCAGGGAGACATGAGTGGGGTCCTGATGGAGGGTGCCCCTGCACTGCTGGGGGGTGGGGGTGCAGGGAGACATGAGTGGGGGCCAGGTGGAGGGTACTCCTGCACTGCTGGGGGGTGGGGGTGGTGGGAGACATGAGTGGGGGCCTGGTGGAGGGTACCCCTGGATGCTGGGGGTGGGGGTGATGGGAGACATGAATTGGACATGAGTGGGGGCCTGGTGGAGGGTGCCCTGCACTGCTGGGGGGTGGGGGTGCTGGGAGACATGAGTGGGGGCCTGGTGGAGGGTGCCCCTGAATGCTGGGGGGTGGGGGTGGTGGGAGACATGAGTGGGGGCCTGGTGGAGGCTGCCCCTGCACTGCTGGGTGTCGGGGGTGATGGGAGACATGAGTGGGGGCCTGGTGTAGGGAGCCCCTGGATGCTGGGGGTGGGGGTGATGGGAGACATGAGTGGTGGCCTGGTGGAGGGTGCCCCTGGATGCTGGGGGTGGGGGTGATGGGAGACATGAGTGGGGGCCTGGTGGAGGGTGCCCCTGGGTGCTGGGGGGTGGGGGTGCTGGGAGACATGAGTGGGGGCCTGGTGGAGGGTGCCCCTGCACTGCTGGGAGGGGGGTGATGGGAGACATGAGTTGGACATGAGTGGGGGCCTGGTGGAGGGTGCCCCTGGATGCTGGGGGGTGGGGGTAATGGGAGACATGAGTGGGGGCCTTGTGGAGGGTGCCCCTGGATGCTGGGGGGTGGGGGTGATGGGGGACATGAGTGGGGGACTGGTGGAGGGTGCCCCTGCACTGCTGGGGGGTGGGGGTGCTGGGAGACATGAGTGGGGGCCTGGTGGAGGCTGCCCCTGCACTGCTGGGGGGTGGAGGTGATGGGAGACATGAGTGGGCGCCTAGTGGAGGGTGCCCCTGGATGCTGGGGGGTGAAGGTGATGGGAGACATGAGTGGGGGCCTGGTGGAGGGTGCCCCTGGATGCTGGGGGGTGGGGGTGCAGGGAGACATGAGTTGGACATGAGTGGGGGCCTGGTGGAGGGTGCCCCTGGATGCTGGGGGGTGGGGGTGATGGGAGACATGATTGGGGGCCTGGTGGAGGGTGCCCCTGGATGCTGGGGGGTGGGGGTGCAGGGAGACATGAGTTGGACATGAGTGGGGGCCTGGTGGAGGGTGCCCCTGGATGCTGGGGGGTGGGGGTGATGGGGGACATGAGTGGGGGCCTGGCGGAGGGTGTCCCTGCACTGGTGGGGGGTGAGGGTGGTGGGAGACATGAGTGGGGGCCTGGTGGAGGGTGCCCCTGGATGCTGGGGGGTGGGGGTGCTGGGAGACATGAGTGGGGGCCTGGTGGAGGGTGCCCCTGCACTGCTGGGGGGTGGGGGTGCTGGGAGACATGAGTGGGGGCCTGGTGGAGGCTGCCCCTGCACTGCTGACGGGTGGAGGTGATGGGCGACATGAGTGGGGGCCTAGTGGAGGGTGCCCCTGGATGCTGGGGGGTGAAAGTGATGGGAGACATGAGTGGGGGCCTGGTGGAGGGTGCCCTTGGATGCTGGGGGGTGTGGGTGATGGGAGACATGATTGGGGGCCTGGTGGAGGGTGCCCCTGGATGCTGGGGGTGGGGGTGCAGGGAGACATGAGTTGGACATGAGTGGGGGCCTGGTGGAGGGTGCCCCTGGATGCTGGGGGGTGGGGGTGATGGGAGACATGAGTGGGGGCCTGGTGGAGGGTGCCCCTGCACTGCTGGGGGGTGGGGGTGATGGGAGACATAAGTGGGGGCCTGGTGGAGGCTGCCCCTGGATGCTGGGGGGTGGGGGTGATGGGAGACATGAGTTGGACATGAGTGGGGGCCTGGTGGAGGGTGCCCTGCACTGCTAGGGGGTGGGGGAGATGGGAGACATGAGTGGGGGCCTGGTGGAGGCTGCCCCTGCACTGCTGGGGGTGGGGGTGCAGGGAGACATGAGCGGGGGCCTGGTGGAGGGTGCCGCTGCACTGCTGGGAGGTGGGGTTGCAGGGAGACATGAGTGGGGTCCTGATGGAGGGTGCCCCTGCACTGCTGGGGGGTGAGGGTGGTGGGAGACATGAGTGGGGGCCTGGTGGAGGGTGCCCCTGGATGCTGGGGGGTGGGGGTGCTGGGAGACATGAGTGGGGGCCTGGTGGAGGGTGCCCCTGCACTGCTGGGGGGTGGGGGTGCTGGGAGACATGAGTGGGGGCCTGGTGGAGGCTGCCCCTGCACTGCTGGGGGGTGGAGGTGATGGGCGACATGAGTCGGGGCCTAGTGGAGGGTGCCCCTGGATGCTGGGGGGTGAAAGTGATGGGAGACATGAGTGGGGGCCTGGTGGAGGGTGCCCTTGGATGCTGGGGGGTGTGGGTGATGGGAGACATGAGTGGGGGCCTGGTGGAGGCTGCCCCTGCACTGCTGGGGGGTGGAGGTGATGGGAGACATGAGTGGGGGCCTAGTGGAGGGTGCCCCTGGATGCTGGGGGGTGAAGGTGATGGGAGACATGAGTGGGGGCCTGGTGGAGGGTGCCCCTGGATGCTGGGGGGTGGGGGTGCAGGGAGACATGAGTTGGACATGAGTGGGGGCCTGGTGGAGGGTGCCCCTGGATGCTGGGGGGTGGGGGTGATGGGAGACATGATTGGGGGCCTGGTGGAGGGTGCCCCTGGATGCTGGGGGGTGGGGGTGCAGGGAGACATGAGTTGGACATGAGTGGGGGCCTGGTGGAGGGTGCCCCTGGATGCTGGGGGTTGGGGGTGATGGGGGACATGAGTGGGGGCCTGGCGGAGGGTGTCCCTGCACTGGTGGGGGGTGAGGGCGGTGGGAGACATGAGTGGGGGCCTGGTGGAGGGTGCCCCTGGATGCTGGGGGGTGGGGGTGCTGGGAGACATGAGTGGGGGCCTGGTGGAGGGTGCCCCTGCACTGCTGGGGGGTGGGGGTGCTGGGAGACATGAGTGGGGGCCTGGTGGAGGCTGCCCTGCACTGCTGGGGGGTGGGGGTGGTGGGAGACATGAGTGGGGGCCTGGTGGAGGGTGCCCTGCACTGCTGGGGCTGGGGGTGCTGGGAGACATGAGTGGGGGCCTGGTGGAGGGTGCCCCTGGATGCTGGGGGGAGGGGGTGCTGGGAGACATGAGTGGGGGCCTGGTGGAGGGTGCCCCTGCACTGCTGGGCGGTGGGGGTGCTGGGAGACATGAGTGGGGGCCTGGTGGAGGGTGCCCTGCACTGCTGGGGGCTGGGGTTGCAGGGAGACATGAGTGGGGGCCTGGTGGAGGGTACCCCTGGATGCTGGGGGGTGGGTGTGCAGGGGGACATGAGTGGGGGCCTGGTGGAGGGTGCCCCTGGATGCTGGGGGGTGGGGGTGCTGGGAGACATGAGTGGGGGCCTGGTGGAGGGTGCCCCTGCACTGCTGGGGGGTGGGGGTGCTGGGAGACATGAGTGGGGGCCTGGTGGAGGGTGCCCCTGCACTGCTGGGGGGTGTGGGTGATGGGAGACATGAGTGGGGGCCTAGTGGAGGGTGCCCCTGGATGCTGGGGGGTGAAGGTGATGGGAGACATGAGTGGGGGCCTGGTGGAGGGTGCCCCTGGATGCTGGGGGGTGGGGGTGGTGGGAGACATGAGTGGGGGCCTGGTGGAGGCTGCCCCTGCACTGCTGGGGGGTGGAGGTGATGGGAGACATGAGTGGGGGCCTGGTGGAGGCTGCCCCTGCACTGCTGGGGGGTGGAGGTGATGGGAGACATGAGTGGGGGCCTAGTGGAGGGTGCCCCTGGATGCTGGGGGGTGAAGGTGATGGGAGACATGAATGGGGGCCTGGTGGAGGGTGCCCCTGGATGCTGGGGGGTGGGGGTGATGGGAGACATGATTGGGGGCTTGGTGGAGGGTGCCCCTGGATGCTGGGGGGTGGGGGTGCAGGGAGACATGAGTTGGACATGAGTGGGGGCCTGGTGGAGGGTGCCCCTGGATGCTGGGGGTTGAGGGTGATGGGAGACATGAGTGGGGGCCTGGTGGAGGCTGCCCCTGCACTGCTGGGGGGTGGGGGCGGTGGGAGACATGAGTGGGGTCCTGGTGGAGGCTGCCCCTGCACTGCTGGGGGGTGGGGGTGGTGGGAGACATGAGTGGGGGCCTGGTGGAGGGTGCCCTGCACTGCTGGGGGGTGGGGTTGCAGGGAGACATGAGTGGGGGCCTGGTGGAGTGTACACCACAGTGCTGGGGGGTGAGGGTGGTGGGAGACATGAGTGGGGGCCTGGTGGAGGGTGCCCTGCACTGCTGGGGCTGGGGGTGCTGGGAGACATGAGTGGGGGCCTGGTGGAGGGTGCCCCTGGATGCTGGGGGGAGGGGGTGCTAGGAGACATGAGTGGGGGCCTGGTGGAGGGTGCCCCTGCACTGCTGGGCGGTGGGGGTGCTGGGAGACATGAGTGGGGGCCTGGTGGAGGGTGCCCTGCACTGCTGGGGGCTGGGGTTGCAGGGAGACATGAGTGGGGGCCTGGTGGAGGGTACCCCTGGATGCCGGGGGGTGGGTGTGCAGGGGGACATGAGTGGGGGCCTGGTGGAGGGTGCCCCTGGATGCTGGGGGGTGGGGGTGCTGGGAGACATGAGTGGGGGCCTGGTGGAGGGTGCCCCTGCACTGCTGGGGGGTGGGGGTGCTGGGAGACATGAGTGGGGGCCTGGTGGAGGGTGCCCCTGCACTGCTGGGGGGTGGGGGTGATGGGAGACATGAGTGGGGGCCTAGTGGAGGGTGCCCCTGGATGCTGGGGGGTGAAGGTGATGGGAGACATGAGTGGGGGCCTGGTGGAGGGTGCCCCTGGATGCTGGGGGGTGGGGGTGGTGGGAGACATGAGTGTGGGCCTGGTGGAGGCTGCCCCTGCACTGCTGGGGGGTGGAGGTGATGGGAGACATGAGTGGGGGCCTGGTGGAGGCTGCCCGTGCACTGCTGGGGGGTGGAGGTGATGGGAGACATGAGTGGGGGCGTAGTGGAGGGTGCCCCTGGATGCTGGGGGGTGAAGGTGATGGGAGACATGAGTGGGGGCCTGGTGGAGGGTGCCCCTGGATGCTGGGGGGTGGGGGTGATGGGAGACATGATTGGGGGCTTGGTGGAGGGTGCCCCTGGATGCTGGGGGGTGGGGGTGCAGGGAGACATGAGTTGGACATGAGTGGGGGCCTGGTGGAGGGTGCCCCTGGATGCTGGGGGGTGGGGGTGATGGGAGACATTAGTGGGGGCCTGGTGGAGGGTGTCCCTGCACTGGTGGGGGGTGAGGGTGGTGGGAGACATGAGTGGGGTCCTGGTGGAGGCTGCCCCTGGATGCTGGGGGGTGGGGGTGATGGGAGACATGAGTTGGACATGAGTGGGGGCCTGGTGGAGGGTGCCCTGCACTGCTAGGGGGTGGGGGTGATGGGAGACATGAGTGGGGGCCTGGTGGAGGCTGCCCCTGCACTGCTGGGGGGTGGGGGTGCAGGGAGACATGAGCGGGGGCCTGGTGGAGGGTGTCCCTGCACTGCTGGGAGGTGGGGGTGCAGGGAGACATGAGTGGGGGCCTGGTGGAGAGTACTCCTGCACTGCTGGGGGGTGGGGGTGGTGGGAGACATGAGTGGGGGCCTGGTGGAGGGTGCCCCTGGATGCTGGGGGTGGGGGTGATGGGAGACATGAATTGGACATGAGTGGGGGCCTGGTGGAGGGTGCCCTGCACTGCTGGGGGGTGGGGGTGCTGGGAGACATGAGTGGGGGCCTGGTGGAGGGTGCACCTGGATGCTGGGGGGTGGGGGTGATGGGGGACATGAGTGGGGGCTGGTGGAGGGTGCCCCTGCACTGCTGGGGGGTGGGGCTGCTGGGAGACATGAGTGGGGGCCTGGTGGAGGGTGCCCCTGCACTGCTGGGGGGTGGGGGTGATGGGAGACATGAGTTGGACATGAGTGGGGGCCTGGTGGAGGGTGCCCCTGGATGCTGGGGGTGGGGGTGATGGGAGACATGAGTGGGGGCCTTGTGGAGGGTGCCACTGGATGCTGGGGGGTGGGGGTGATGGGGGACATGAGTGGGGGCCTGGTGGAGGGTGCCCCTGCACTGCTGGGGGGTGGGGGTGCTGGGAGACATGAGTGGGGGCCTGGTGGAGGCTGCCCCTGCACTGCTGGGGGGTGGAGGTGATGGGAGACATGAGTGGGGGCCTAGTGGAGGGTGCCCCTGGATGCTGGGGGGTGAAGGTGATGGGAGACATGAGTGGGGGCCTGGTGGAGGGTGCCCCTGGATGCTGGGGGGTGGGGGTGATGGGAGACATGATTGGGGGCCTGGTGGAGGGTACCCATGGGGCGCTGCAGGGGTGGGGGTGCAGGGAGACATGAGTGGGGGCCTGGTGGAGAGTGCCCCTGGATGCTGGGGGGTGGGGGTGATGGGAGACATGAGTGGGGGCCTGGTGGAGGGTGTCCCTGCACTGGTGGGGGTGAGGGTGGTGGGAGACATGAGTGGGGGCCTGGTTGAGGCTGCCCCTGGATGCTGGGGGGTGGGGGTGATGGGAGACATGAGTTGGACATGAGTGGGGGCCTGGTGGAGGGTGCCTTGCACTGCTAGGGGGTGGGGGTGATGGGAGACATGAGTGGGGGCCTGGTGGAGGCTGCCCCTGCACTGCTGGGGGTGGGGGTGCAGGGAGACATGAGCGGGGGCCTGGTGGAGGGTGCCCCTGCACTGCTGGGAGGTGGGGGTGCAGGGAGACATGAGTGGGGTCCTGATGGAGGGTGCCCCTGCACTGCTGGGGGGTGGGGGTGCAGGGAGACATGAGTGGGGGCCAGGTGGAGGGTACTCCTGCACTGCTGGGGGGTGGGGGTCGTGGGAGACATGAGTGGGGGCCTGGTGGAGGGTACCCCTGGATGCTGGGGGTGGGGGTGATGGGAGACATGAATTGGACATGAGTGGGGGCCTGGTGGAGGGTGCCCTGCACTGCTGGGGGGTGGGGGTGCTGGGAGACATGAGTGGGGGCCTGGTGGAGGGTGCCCCTGGATGCTGGGGGGTGGGGGTGATGGGGGACATGAGTGGGGGCCTGGTGGAGGGTGCCCCTGCACTGCTGGGGGGTGGGGGTGGTGGGAGACATGAGTGGGGGCCTGGTGGAGGCTGCCCCTGTACTGCTGGGTGTCGGGGGTGATGGGAGACATGAGTGGGGGCCTGGTGTAGGGAGCCCCTGGATGCTGGGGGTGGGGGTGATGGGAGACATGAGTGGTGGCCTGGTGGAGGGTGCCCCTGGATGCTGGGGGTGGGGGTGATGGGAGACATGAGTGGGGGCCTGGTGGAGGGTGCCCCTGGGTGCTGGGGGGTGGGGGTGCTGGGAGACATGAGTGGGGGCCTGGTGGAGGGTGCCCCTGCACTGCTGGGAGGGGGGGTGATGGGAGACATGAGTTGGACATGAGTGGGGGCCTGGTGGAGGGTGCCCCTGGATGCTGGGGGGTGGGGGTGATGGGAGACATGAGTGGGGGCCTTGTGGAGGGTGCCCCTGGATGCTGGGGGGTGGGGGTGATGGGGGACATGAGTGGGGGCCTAGTGGAGGGTGCCCCTGGATGCTGGGGGGTGAAGGTGATGGGAGACATGAGTGGGGGCCTGGTGGAGGGTGCCCCTGGATGCTGGGGGGTGGGGGTGCAGGGAGACATGAGTTGGACATGAGTGGGGGCCTGGTGGAGGGTGCCCCTGGATGCTGGGGGGTGGGGGTGATGGGAGACATGATTGGGGGCCTGGTGGAGGGTGCCCCTGGATGCTGGGGGGTGGGGGTGCAGGGAGACATGAGTTGGACATGAGTGGGGGCCTGGTGGAGGGTGCCCCTGGATGCTGGGGGGTGGGGGTGATGGGGGACATGAGTGGGTGCCTGGCGGAGGGTGTCCCTGCACTGGTGGGGGGTGAGGGTGGTGGGAGACATGAGTGGGGGCCTGGTGGAGGGTGCCCCTGGATGCTGGGGGGTGGGGGTGCTGGGAGACATGAGTGGGGGCCTGGTGGAGGGTGCCCCTGCACTGCTGGGGGGTGGGGGTGCTGGGAGACATGAGTGGGGGCCTGGTGGAGGCTGCCCCTGCACTGCTGACGGGTGGAGGTGATGGGCGACATGAGTGGGGGCCTAGTGGAGGGTGCCCCTGGATGCTGGGGGGTGAAAGTGATGGGAGACATGAGTGGGGGCCTGGTGGAGGGTGCCCTTGGATGCTGGGGGGTGTGGATGATGGGAGACATGATTGGGGGCCTGGTGGAGGGTGCCCCTGGATGCTGGGGGGTGGGGGTGCAGGGAGACATGAGTTGGACATGAGTGGGGGCCTGGTGGAGGGTGCCCCTGGATGCTGGGGGGTGGGGGTGATGGGAGACATGAGTGGGGGCCTGGTGGAGGGTGCCCCTGCACTGCTGGGGGGTGCGGGTGATGGGAGACATGAGTGGGGGCCTGGTGGAGGCTGCCCCTGGATGCTGGGGGGTGGGGGTGATGGGAGACATGAGTTGGACATGAGTGGGGGCCTGGTGGAGGGTGCCCTGCACTGCTAGGGGGTGGGGGTGATGGGAGACATGAGTGGGGGCCTGGTGGAGGCTGCCCCTGCACTGCTGGGGGTGGGGGTGCAGGGAGACATGAGCGGGGGCCTGGTGGAGGGTGCCGCTGCACTGCTGGGAGGTGGGGTTGCAGGGAGACATGAGTGGGGTCCTGATGGAGGGTGCCCCTGCACTGCTGGGGGGTGAGGGTGGTGGGAGACATGAGTGGGGGCCTGGTGGAGGGTGCCCCTGGATGCTGGGGGGTGGGGGTGCTGGGAGACATGAGTGGGGGCCTAGTGGAGGGTGCCCCTGGATGCTGGGGGGTGGAAGTGATGGGAGACATGAGTGGGGGCCTGGTGGAGGGTGCCCTTGGATGCTGGGGGGTGTGGGTGATGGGAGACATGAGTGGGGGCCTGGTGGAGGCTGCCCCTGCACTGCTGGGGGGTGGAGGTGATGGGAGACATGAGTGGGGGCCTAGTGGAGGGTGCCCCTGGATGCTGGGGGGTGAAGGTGATGGGAGACATGAATGGGGGACTGGTGGAGGGTGCCCCTGGATGCTGGGGGGTGGGGGTGCAGGGAGACATGAGTTGGACATGAGTGGGGGCCTGGTGGAGGGTGCCCCTGGATGCTGGGGGGTGATGGGAGACATGATTGGGGGCCTGGTGGAGGGTGCCCCTGGATGCTGGGGGGTGGGGGTGCAGGGAGACATGAGTTGGACATGAGTGGGGGCCTGGTGGAGGGTGCCCCTGGATGCCGGGGGGTGGGGGTGATGGGGGACATGAGTGGGGGCCTGGCGGAGGGTGTCCCTGCACTGGTGGGGGGTGAGGGCGGTGGGAGACATGAGTGGGGGCCTGGTGGAGGGTGCCCCTGGATGCTGGGGGGTGGGGGTGCTGGGAGACATGAGTGGGGGCCTGGTGGAGGGTGCTCCTGCACTGCTGGGGGGTGGGGGTGCTGGGAGACATGAGTGGGGGCCTGGTGGAGGCTGCCCCTGCACTGCTGGGGGGTGGAGGTGATGGGCGACATGAGTGGGGGCCTAGTGGAGGGTGCCCCTGGATGCTGGGGGGTGAAAGTGATGGGAGACATGAGTGGGGGCCTGGTGGAGGGTGCCCTTGGATGCTGGGGGGTGTGGGTGATGGGAGACATGATTGGGGGCCTGGTGGAGGGTGCCCCTGGATGCTGGGGGGTGGGGGTGCAGGGAGACATGAGTTGGACATGAGTGGGGGCCTGGTGGAGGGTGCCCCTGGATGCTGGGGGGTGGGGGTGATGGGAGACATGAGTGGGGGCCTGGTGGAGGGTGCCCCTGCACTGCTGGGGGGTGGGGGTGATGGGAGACATGAGTGGGGGCCTGGTGGAGGCTGCCCCTGGATGCTGGGGGGTGGGGGTGATGGGAGACATGAGTTGGACATGAGTGGGGGCCTGGTGGAGGGTGCCCTGCACTGCTAGGGGGTGGGGGTGATGGGAGACATGAGTGGGGGCCTGGTGGAGGCTGCCCCTGCACTGCTGGGGGTGGGGGTGCAGGGAGACATGAGCGGGGGCCTGGTGGAGGGTGCCCCTGCACTGCTGGGAGGTGGGGTTGCAGGGAGACATGAGTGGGGTCCTGATGGAGGGTGCCCCTGCACTGCTGGGGGGTGGGGGTGCAGGGAGACATGAGTGGGGTCCTGGTGGAGGGTGTCCCTGCACTGGTGGGGGGTGAGGGTGGTGGGAGACATGAGTGGGGGCCTGGTGGAGGGTGCCCCTGGATGCTGGGGGGTGGGGGTGCTGGGAGACATGAGTGGGGGCCTGGTGGAGGGTGCCCCTGCACTGCTGGGGGGTGGGGGTGCTGGGAGACATGAGTGGGGGCCTGGTAGAGGCTGCCCCTGGATGCTGGGGGGTGGGGGTGCAGGGAGACATGAGTTGGACATGAGTGGGGGCCTGGTGGAGGGTGCCCCTGCACTGGTGGGGGGTGAGGGTGGTGGGAGACATGAGTGGGGGCCTGGTGGAGGGTGCCCCTGCACTGCTGGGGGTTGGGGGTGATGGGAGACATGAGTGGGGGCCTGGTGGAGGCTGCCCCTGGATGCTGGGGGTGGGGGTGATGGGAGACATGATTGGGGGCCTGGTGGAGGGTGCCCCTGGATGCTGGGGGGTGGGGGTGCAGGGAGACATGAGTTGGACATGAGTGGGGGCCTGGTGGAGGCTGCCCCTGGATGCTGGGGGGTGGGGGTGATGGGAGACATGAGTGGGGGCCTGGTGGAGGGTGTCCCTGCACTGGTGGGGGGTGAGGGTGGTGGGAGACATGAGTGGGGGCCTGGTGGAGGCTGCCCCTGGATGCTGGGGGGTGGGGGTGATGGGAGACATGAGTTGGACATGAGTGGGGGCCTGGTGGAGAGTGCCCTGCACTGCTAGGGGGTGGGGGTGATGGGAGACATGAGTGGGGGCTTGGTGGAGGCTGCCCCTGCACTGCTGGGGGTGGGGGTGCAGGGAGACATGAGCGGGGGCCTGGTGGAGGGTGCCCCTGCACTGCTGGGAGGTGGGGGTGCAGGGAGACATGAGTGGGGTCCTGATGGAGGGTGCCCCTGCACTGCTGGGGGGTGGGGGTGCAGGGAGACATGAGTGGGGGTCTGGTGGAGGGTACTCCTGCACTGCTGGGGCGTGGGGGTGGTGGGAGACATGAGTGGGGGCCTGGTGGAGGGTGCCCCTGGATGCTGGGGGTGGGGGTGATGGGAGACATGAATTGGACATGAGTGGGGGCCTGGTGGAGGGTGCCCTGCACTGCTGGGGGGTGGGGGTGCTGGGAGACATGAGTGGGGGCCTGGTGGAGGGTGCCCCTGGATGCTGGGGGGTGGGGGTGATGGGGGACATGAGTGGGGGCCTGGTGGAGGGTGCCCCTGCATTGCTGGGGGCTGGGGGTGGTGGGAGACATGAGTGGGGGCCTGGTGGAGGCTGCCCCTGCACTGCTGGGTGTCGGGGGTGATGGGAGACATGAGTGGGGGCCTGGTGTAGGGAGCCCCTGGATGCTGGGGGTGGGGGTGATGGGAGACATGAGTGGGGGCCTGGTGGAGGGTGCCCCTGGATGCTGGGGGGTGGGGGTGCAGGGAGACATGAGTGGGGGCCTGGTGGAGGCTGCCCCTGCACTGCTGGGGGGTGGGGGCGATGGGAAACATGAGTGGGGGCCTGGTGGAGGGTGCCACTGGATGCTGGGGGGAGGGGGTGGTGGGAGACATGAGTGGGGGCCTGGTGGAGGCTGCCCCTGCACTGCTGGGGGGTGGGGGTGGTGGGAGACATGAGTGGGGGCCTGGTGGAGGGTGCCCTGCACTGCTGGGGGGTGGGGGTGCAGGGAGACATGAGTGGGTGCCTGGTGGAGGGTGCCCCTGCACTGCTGGGGGATAGGGGTGCTGGGAGACATGAGTGGGGGCCTGGTGGAGGGTGCCCCTGCACTGCTGGGGGGTGGGGGTGATGGGAGACATGAGTTGGACATGAGTGGGGGCCTGGTGGAGGGTGCCCTGCACTGCTGGGTGGTGGGGGTGCTGGGAGACATGAGTGGGGGCCTGGTGGAGGGTGCCCCTGGATGCTGGGGGGTGAGGGTGATGGGGGTCATGAGTGGGGGCCTGGTGGAGGGTGCCCCTGCACTGCTGGGGGGTGGGGGTGCTGGGAGACATGAGTGGGGGCCTGGTGGAGGGTACTCCTGCACTGCTGGGGGGTGGGGGTGATGGGAGACATGAGTGGGGGCCTGGTGGAGGCTGCCCCTGCACTGCTGGGGGGGTGGGGGTGGTGGGAGACATGAGTGGGGGCCTGGTGGAGGGTGCCCCTGGATGCTGGGGGGTGGGGTGATGGGAGACATGAATTGGACATGATGGGGGCCTGGTGGAGGGTGCCCTGCACTGCTGGGGGGTGGGGGTGCTGGGAGACATGAGAGGGGGCCTGGTGGAGGGTGCCCCTGGATGCTGGGTGGTGGGGGTGATGGGGGACATGAGTGGGGGCCTGGTGGAGGGTGCCCCTGCACTGCTGGGGTGTGGGGGTGCTGGGAGACATGAGTGGGGGCCTGGTGGAGGGTGCCCCTGCACTGCTGGGGGGTGGGGGTGATGGGAGACATGAGTTGGACATGAATGGGGGCCTGGTGGAGGGTGCCCCTGGATGCTGGGGGGTGAGGGTGATGGGAGACATGAGTGGGGGCCTTGTGGAGGGTGCCCCTGCACTGCTGGGGGGTGGGGGTGGTGGGAGACATGAGTGGGGGCCTGGTGGAGGCTGCCCCTGCACTGCTGGGTGTCGGGGGTGATGGGAGACATGAGTGGGGGCCTGGTGGATGGAGCCCCTGGATGCTGGGGGGTGTAGGTGATGGGAGACATGAGTGGGGGCCTGGTGGAGGGTGCCCCTGGATGCTGGGGGTGGGGTGATGGGAGACATGATTGGGGGCCTGGTGGAGGGTGCCCCTGGATTCTGGGGGGTGGGGGTGCAGGGAGACATGAGTGGGGGCCTGGTGGAGGCTGCCCCTGCACTGCTGGGGGGTGGGAGTGTTGGGAGACATGAGTGGGGGCCTGGTAGAGGTTGCCCCTGCACTGCTGGGGGGAGGGGGTGGTGGGAGACATGAGTGGGGGCCTGGTGGAGGCTGCCCCTGCACTGCTGGGGGGTGGGGGTGGTGGGAGACATGAGTGGGGGCCTGGTGGAGGGTGCCCTGCACTGCTGGGGGGTGGGGGTGCAGGGAGACATGAGTGGGGGCCTGGTGGAGGGTGCCCCTGGAAGCTGGGGGGTGGGGGTGATGGGGGACATGAGTGGGGGCCTGGTGGAGGGTGCCCCTGCACTGCTGGGGGGTGGGGGTGCTGGGAGACATGAGTGGGGGCCTGGTGGAGGGTGCCCCTGCACTGCTGGGGGGTGGGGGTGATGGGAGACATGAGTTGGACATGAGTGGGGGCCTGGTGGAGGGTGCCCCTGGATGCTGGGGGGTGGGGGTGATGGGAGACATGAGTGGGGGCCTTGTGGAGGGTGCCCCTGCACTGCTGGGGGGTGGGGGTGGTGGGAGACATGAGTGGGGGCCTGGTGGAGGCTGCCCCTGCACTGCTGGGTGTCGGGGGTGATGGGAGACATGAGTGGGGGCCTGGTGGAGGGAGCCCCTGGATGCTGGGGGGTGTAGGTGATGGGAGACATGAGTGGGGGCCTGGTGGAGGGTGCCCCTGGATGCTGGGGGTGGGGGTGATGGGAGACATGAGTGGGGGCCTGGTGGAGGGTGCCCCTGGATTCTGGGGGGTGGGGGTGCAGGGAGACATGAGTGGGGGCCTGGTGGAGGCTGCCCCTGCGTTGCTGGGGGGTGGGAGTGTTGGGAGATATGAGTGGGGGCCTGGTAGAGGTTGCCCCTGCACTGCTGGGGGGAGGGGGTGGTGGGAGACATGAATGGGGGCCTGGTGGAGGCTGCCCCGGCACTGCTGGGGGGTGGGGGTGGTGGGAGACATGAGTGGGGCCTGGTGGAGGGTGCCCTGCACTGCTGGGGGGTGGGGGTGCAGGGAGACATGAGTGGGGGCCTGGTGGAGGGTGCCCCTGCACTGCTGGGGGATGGGGGTGCTGGGAGACATGAGTGGGGCCTGGTGGAGGGTGCCCCTGCACTGCTGGGGGGTGGGGGTGATGGGAGACATGAGTTGGACATGAGTGGGGGCCTGGTGGAGGGTGCCCTGCACTGCTGGGTGGTGGGGGTGCTGGGAGACATGAGTGGGGGCCTGGTGGAGGGTGCCCCTGGATGCTGGGGGGTGAGGGTGATGGGGGACATGAGTGGGGGCCTGGTGGAGGTGCCCCTGCACTGCTGGGGGTGGGGGTGCTGGGAGACATGAGTGGGGG
Organism: Ambystoma mexicanum; assembly: GCF_040938575.1. Classification (NCBI taxonomy): domain Eukaryota; kingdom Metazoa; phylum Chordata; class Amphibia; order Caudata; family Ambystomatidae; genus Ambystoma; species Ambystoma mexicanum. The sequence goes on along the minus strand of NC_090929.1, from coordinate 1,717,205,551 downwards.
CCTGGTGGAGGGTGCCCCTGCACTGCTGGGGGGTGGGGGTGATGGGAGACATGAGATGGACATGAGTGGGGGCCTGGTGGAGGGTGCCCCTGGATGCTGGAGGGTGAGGGTGATGGGATACATGAATGGGGGCCTGGTGGAGGTTGCCCCTGCACTGCTGGGGGGTGGGGGTGGTGGGAGACATGAGTGGGGGCCTGGTGGAGGCTGCCCCTGCACTGCTGGGGGGTGGGGGTGATGGGAGACATGAGTGGGGGCCTGGTGGAGGGTGCCCCTGGATGCTGGGGGGTGGGGGTGATGGGAGACATGAGTTGGACATGAGTGGGGGCCTGGTGGAGGGTGCCCTGCACTGCTGGGGGGTGGGGGTGATGGGAGACATGAGTGGGGGCCTGGTGGAGGGTGCCCCTGGATGCTGGGGGGTGGGGGTGATGGGAGACATGAGTTGGACATGAGTGGGGGCCTGGTGGAGGGTGCCCTGCACTGCTGGGGGGTGGGGGTGATGGGAGACATGAGTGGGGGCCTGGTGGAGGGTGCCCCTGCACTGCTGGGGGGTGGGGGTGCAGGGAGACATTAGTGGGGGCCTGGTGGAGGGTGCCCCTGCACTGCCGGGGGGTGGGGGTGATGGGAGACATGAGCGGGGGCCTGGTGGAGGCTGCCCCTGCACTGCTGGGGTGTGGGGGTGGTGGTCAACATGAGTGGGGGCCTGGTGGAGGCTACCCCTGCACTGCTGGGGTGTGGGGGTGGTGGGAGACATGAGTGGGGGTCTGGTAGAGGGTGCCCTGCACTGCTGGGGGGTGGGGGTGCAGGGAGTAATGAGTGGGGGCCTGGTGGAGGGTGCCCCTGGATGCTGGGGGGTGGGGTGATGGGAGACATGAGTGGGGGCCTGGTGGAGGGTGGCCTGCACTGCTGGGGGGTGGGGGTGCAGGGAGACATGAGTGGGGGCCTGGTGGAGGGTGCCCCTGGATGCTGGGGGGTGGGGGTGATGGGAGACATGAGTGGGGGCCTGGTGGAGGGTGCCCCTGGATGCTGGGGGGTGGGGGTGGTGGGAGACATGAGTGGGGGTCTGGTGGAGGGTGTCCCTGGGGGCTGGGGGTGCAGGGGGACATGCGTTGGTGCGCAGTAGTGCAAGGTGCATGTGGGTTGGCTGGGGGGCATGGGCATGGTGGATGGGGTGCCTGTGGGACATGTGCAGGTCAGGCCCCTGTGGTGTGGGCCACCTGCAGGGGCCGTGGAGGGTGTAGAGGGAACACCTGGGAGGACCCACACGTGCAATTCACGTGTGGTGCTCCCCGCGCACCCCTGGAATACACGTACCCTGATGGAATTGCGTGTGATACTTCCCGCGCACCACTGAAATACACGTACCTTGCTGCTTTTGAGTGTGATACTTGCCCCGCATCCCTGGAATACACGTACCCTGCTGCTTTTGCGTGTGATACTTCCCACGCACCCCTGGAATACACGTACCCTGATGGAATCGCGTGTGATACTTCCCGCGCACCCCTGAAATACACGTACCCTGCTGCTTTTGCGTGTGATACTTCCCGCGCACCCCTGGACTACACGTACCCTGCTGCTTTTGTGTGTGATACTTCCCGCGCACCCCTGGAATACACGTACCCTGATGGAATCGCGTGTGATACTTCCCGCGCACCCCTGAAATACACGTACCCTGCTGCTTTTGCGTGTGATACTTCCCGCGCACCCCTGGAATACACGTACCCTGCTGCTTTTGCGTGTGATACTTCCCGCGCACCCCTGGAATACACGTACCCTGATGGAATCGCGTGTGATACTTCCCGCGCACCCCTGAAATGCACATGCCCTGCTGTTTTTGCGTGTGATAGTTCCCGCGCACCCCTGGAATACACGTGCCCTGATGGAATCGCGTGTGTTACTTCCCACGCACCCCTGATGTACACGTACCCAGGACAATCACGTGTGAAACTTCCCGCGAACCACTGAAATACACGTTCCCCGCTTGGCGTTTGCTGTTTGGCAGCCCTGTGAACTGGTCCAGGGTTAGCGCAGCCCTTTGCGTTGATTTGGGAATTTTGAAGTCTTTTCCTTGCGCGAGGGCGTTCTTGGGGGCGTAACTGGCGCTGCTGCAGGGTCGCTGCGCCACTCTGCGCCACGGCTGGTTTCGTAGGCTAAAATCCATGAATACGCTGTGCGATGAAAAGGATTTTTTCGCACGCGGCTGGCGCAGTGTATCGCACGGGGACACTGTGCGCCAGCCGCGTGCGCCCCTTTTGTGCGAATTTCTATGAATTACCCTGCACATGTGTATAAAGTTTTCATACAAAGCCTCCACAAGGGATTGTCATTGTAATGTTGGCAGAAAACTATCAGAGATCATTGGAAGAACTATCATGAGATAAATAGTTAATTAACCAATGCATTGCTATAAACCCCATTGCATTACAGAGTTCTTTCCCATACATGAACCCACTCATGTAGAAACGTAGCCATTGTCTACAGCATGCATCCTGTACGTGCAATAATCAAAATCTTCCCATGTTGATTAGTAAAATGATGAATGCTTTAGTTTCAGAGTTTTGTGCACTGTGAAGCATGTAATAAACAGCTAAGAATGCCTCTCTTACTACATAACTGTACTACTATCACAAAACATAAAGAGACCACAACGTACACAAATATGAGCATACACAGGGAAAGTAAAGTAAGCAAACAAGTAGCAGTACTACCAGAAAGTGTTCATAACCTAACTGATTATCTTAATGCACAGAAATGATTGCTGTGTTTCAGGCTTAATTCTTCCCCTCTGTATGTTTATCATATCATGTGCGTGAACCCTAAGGAAAGTAGTGTAAGACCATATGAGAAGGGTAAGGCCTACAAATATAGCACCTTTTCAATGTTTAGTTCCTGACTCCCAGTGAAGAAAAGCACCCGTACATATGTCACTGAACAAAAAAAGAGGGAGCCACACATGTGATGTCATCAGTCATGTCATGCTTCATTCATTATCATGTATCCTGTTGTTATATTGTAAAGTCCTTTGGATTAAAGCACTATATAAACCTAATAAATACAAATACAAATTAATGACATGTGTGATGTCATCTTTGATGTCATGGGTGTTAGTCCCTGCAGTGCACAGTGGTAGCGCGAGTTATGGTTGCTTAGCTTACCACAACTGTCGAATTTCTGGGGGGTTTTCGATTTTACCTGTAAACATAATGTCCCTATAACAACGTTTTTTCAGTGATATATACAATGAGCCTCATTACAACTCAGGCGGTCCGGAAATAACGGTGGCGGTAAACCCAGCTAATCAGGTTTACAGTGCATTCAGGCCATTCACTTCCACCCAGAAACCCATAACAAGGAATGTGGATTGAGTCAAGCACCCAGTCTTTCAGCACACCACACTGCATTCATGTCAATTTTGGGCAGGGCTGTCTCATTCTTTGTGTCACACACACAGATACCAGTCACCCTTAACATGGAATGCATATTGGTCACACACTCCATTCTCCATTTCCGGGAGGATAGCTTAATGGCAATGTGCGCGCCTTGGAAGCAAGACGACACGAAGCAACACAGGTTCGATCCCCGGGTCCGCGCTTAGAAACCTCTGGGTGTTTAAGCGTGTTATAAATACAACTAAGACAACAAAAAAAACAATTACGCAACTAAAAAAAACGAACAATTCCTGTAACAGCGCCTCGATGCCCGAGGGCTGTGTGAGCGCTTTAAAAATGCAAAAAAAATAAAAAATTCACCCAGGTACCACCCTAAGGGTGTACACACAACATCCTGCGAAGGCTCCAGCCAGTTTGGCCTGGACTTCACAACACCACCATATGTGGTTCTACCACCCAACAGCTAGTCAGGGGAAGGGACAGAGTCAGGGCTTCCCAGGACTTTGGGAAAACAAGGTAATAGAAAGTAGAAACAAAGACACCACAGGTTCTATCAGGAATCCACTGATTCCTATTGCAGGCCCTTGGTATACCAAAATGGAGGATATTCAGAGAACCTGTCAAATTCAGCATGGAGCTGCCACCAGCCCATACCCTGCTCTGTGGGCCACATACAGGTGCCCAAAAACAGGTCTCGGGGGGATAGCTCAGGGGCAACGTGCTCACCTTGGAAACAAGATGATGCAGAGCAACACAGGTTCGATCCCTGGGTCTGCGCCTAGAAACCTCTGGGTATTAAGCGTGTTATAAATAACCAATCAAATATCATATACACAAGGGGTACATGGTTGTACTCCCAACCATGGGTGCCATAAGGGTATCGCAAGGGTCTCTGTTCACTACAACCAAAAAGAGGAAGAGCTGCACTGCCAGGGGTCCCACATAGACTCCTGTACAGAAGACAACACAGAACACACATGATAAGGGAGTACAGGACAAAGGAAGGGAGGCCCTGTCCCTCCAATGCATTTCCAGCATCACACAGGCTCACCCTGGTTTGGCTGAAGATAGCTTTAGAAGAGTCCAGTGTACCTGCCGAAAACGTTGTCATTTTATTTTTGGTTGTCTTGAGATGGTTTTTGAAAACATGTTTGGGGGGATTCTATAGTCTCTATATTTTGCAATATGATGCTTGGGTGATAATGATGATTATGATGATGATGACGCTTGAATGATGACGATGAGGCTTGGATGATGATGATGGAAGGTGAGATGATGTTTGGAGGATGATGCTGGATGATGAGGATGATGATGGATGTGGTGCGGATGCTTGGAGGATGATGTTTGGATGATGATGAAGTGCTGGTGATGGTGGTGGTGATGATGATGGATGCAGTGAAAATGCTTGGATGATGATGCGTAGATGATCACGGTAATGATGATGATGATGATGATGGATGTGGTGAAGATAGTTGGAGGATGAGGTTTGGATGATGATGAAGCGATGGTGGCGATGCTTGGATGATGATGGCAGAGGTGGTGATGATACTTGGTTGATGATGCGCAGATGATGACGGTAATGATGACGATGACAATGGATGTGGTGAAGATAGTTGGAGGATGAGGTTTGGATGATGATGAAGTGATGGTGGTGATGCTTGGATGATGATGGTGGAGGTGGTGATGACACTTGGTTGATGATGCGCAGATGATGACGGTAATGATGACGATGACAATGGATGTGGTGAAGATAGTTGGAGGATGAGGTTCGGATGATGATGAAGCGATGGTGGTGATGCTTGGATGATGATGGTGGAGGTGGTGATGACACTTGGTTGATGATGCGCAGATGATGACGGTAATGATGACGATGACAATGGATGTGGTGAAGATGCTTGGAGGATGAAGTTTGGATGAGGATGAAGTCATGGTGATGATGGTGGTGGTGATGATGATGGAGGTGGTGATGATGCTTGGATGATGAGGCATAGACAATGACGGTAATGATGATGATGACGATGAGCTGGTAATGATGCTTGGATGATGATGATGGTGGCGGTGACCATCAGATAGGTAGTACTATCTCATTTCCCATGAGGGATGCCGCCCGCTGTTGTGTGATGACACTCTCTTTCTCCTTTAAGTGGTAATTAACGAGGATACAAGATGGACACCCTACTGGGGCACTTCTCGGTTGGGGCCGGTCAGGCAGCACATTTCCTGGCTGCAGGGGTCTGGTCATTTTAGAAAAGGTCAGTGCAGGGTATTGAAAAAGCAGCTGCCAAAGCTTCTCTGCCCCCTGTGAACAACCATTTCAGTTATTTGGGCTTTCACAACTGTTGGCTGAATCCTGACCCTAGAACCCTCAAGCACAAAAAAGGTGAACATCTGAAATACCACAGACATTTGTAATTATGGCAAAGACTATAAACTCTCCACAAGTAGACCAGCACTGGGACTGTGCATCCTTGCTCAGCTGCGTTGGAACTAGGCTGGTCCCAGACTGGCACCGTCACTATATTAGACATTGAGATGGGGTACACTGCCCTGAGCAACACATGCCAACACCAGGGGTTCCACTGGGCCCACCACTGGGACTGTGCACCCTTGCTAGGCTATCAGCTGTATTGGACTAGGCTGGTCCCAGACTGACACCTTCACTGCCATGAGCAACACACGCCATTAACTGGGGTTCCACTGGGCCACCACTGGGACTGTGCACCCTTGCTAGGCTATCAGCTGTACTGGGACTAGGCCGGTCCCAGACTGGCACCTTCACTGCCATGCGCAACACACGCCGTTAACTGGGGTTCCACTGGGCCACCACTGGGACTGGGCACCCTTGCTAGGCTATCAGCTGTACTGGGACTAGGCCAGTCCCAGACTGGCACCTTCACTGCCATGAGCAACACACGCCGTTACCTGGGGTTCCACTGGGCAACCACTGGGACTGTGCACCCTTGCTAGGCTATCGGCTGTACTGGGAGTAGGCCGGTCCCAGACTGGCACCTTCACTGCCATGAGCAACACACGCCGTTACCTGGGGTTCCACTGGGCCACCACTGGTACTGTGCACCCTTGCTTGGCTATCGGCTGTACTGGGACTAGGCCGGTCCCAGACTGGCACCTTCACTGCCATGAGCAACACACGCCGTTAACTGGGGTTCCACTGGGCCACCACTGGTTCTGTGCACCCTTGCTAGGCTATCAGCTGTACTGGGACTAGGCCGGTCCCAGACTGGCACCTTCACTGCCATGAGCAACACACGCCGTTACCTGGGGTTCCACTGGGCCACCACTGGTACTGTGCACCCTTGCTTGGCTATCAGCTGTACTGGGACTAGGCCGGTCCCAGACTGGCACCTACACTGCCATGAGCAACACAAGCCGTTACCTGGGGTTCCACTGGGCCACCACTGGTACTGTGCACCCTTGCTTGGCTATCAGCTGTACTGGGACTAGGCCGGTCCCAGACTGGCACCTTCACTGCCATGAGCAACACACACCATTAACTGGGGTTCCACTGGGCCACCACTGGGACTTTGCACCCTTGCTAGGCTATCAGCTGTACTGGGAATAGGCCAGTCCCGGACTTGCACCTTCACTGCCATGAGCAAAACACGCCATTACCTGGGGTTCCACTGGGCCACCACTGGTACTGTGCACCCTTGCTTGGCTATCAGCTGTATTGGGACTAGGCCGGTCCCAGACTGGCACCTTCACTGCCATGAGCAACACACGCCATTACCTAGGGTTCCACTGGGCCACCACTGGTACTGTGCACCCTTGCTAGGCTATCAGCTGTACTGGGACCAGGCAGGTCCCAGACTGACACCTTCACTGCCATGAGCAACACACGCCGTTTCCTGGGGTTCCACTGGCATAGATTTCTGTCTGCACTGTGAGGGTTTCAGTGAGATGGCTCTGCATGTTCTATTGCTTTGCCCTACATGAAAGATTCTAAGAAGTTAATATTTAAAACCTTTCTGCAGAGTTGGAAACTTGTGCAGTTTCTCCAAAGCCTTTCAGGCCTGTAAGCGAACTGAGAATGCGGCGTGTAATGTTGTGGTGATTTATAAGGCCTGGTAACACAGAATGAAAGCCATGTAACAGGTCATTCAGGGTAATGCCAGCATCCCCTGACACGTCATTGTACACACCTGCAGATGAGACTTTATTAATATCACGGTATTTTATAGGAGTTGCTTCTAGGAACCATAGTGTTATCTTGGCAATACACGTATTTTGGTATTTTTATCCTGTTTGCAGCCAAATTATACTTGTGATTCTTTCTTATATAGAATGACTTACAGCTCATATCCAATCAATTAACTTATATAGAATGACTAACGGCTCATATCCAATCAATGAACTTATATAGAATGACTTACGGCTCATGTCCAATCAATGAACTTATATAGAATGACTTACGGCTCATGTCCAATCAATGAACTTATATAGAATGACTAACGGCTCATGTCCAATCAATGAACTTATAAAGAATGACGTACTACTCATATCCAATCAATGAACTTATATAGAATGACTTACAGCTCCTGTCCAATCAATGAACTTATATAGAATGACTAACGGCTCATGTCCAATCAATGAACTTACATAGAATGACTTACGGCTCATGTCCAATCAATGAACTTATAGAGAATGACTAACGGCTCATGTCCAATCAATGAACTTATATAGAATGATTAACGGCTCATGTCCAATCAATGAACTTATAAAGAATGACGTACTACTCATATCCAATCAATGAACTTTAATAGAATGACTAACGGCTCATGTCCAATCAATAAACTTATATAGAATGACTTGCGGCTCATGTCCAATCAATGAACTTATAAAGAATGACTAACGGCTCATGTCCAATCAATGAACTTATATAGAATGACTTACGGCTCATGTCCAATCAATGAACTTATATAGAATGACGAACGGCTCATGTCCAATCAATGAACTTATATAGAATGACTTACAGCTCATGTCCAATCAATGAACTTATATAGAATGACTAACGGCTCATGTCCAATCAATGAACTTACATAGAATGACTTACGGCTCATGTCCAATCAATGAACTTATAGAGAATGACTAACGGCTCATGTCCAATCAATGAACTTATAAAGAATGACTAACGGCTCATGTCCAATCAATGAACTTATATAGAATGACTAACGGCTCATGTCCAATCAATGAATTTATATAGAATGACTAACGGCCCATGTCCATTCAATGTACTTATACCGAATGATTAACGGCTCATATTCAATCAATGAACTTATATAGAATGACCTGCGGCTCATGTCCAATCAATGAACTTATAAAGAATGACTAACGGCTCATGTCCAATCAATGAACTTATAAAGAATGACTAACAGCTCATGTCCAATCAATGAACTTATATAGAATGACTAACGGCTCATATCCAATCAATGAACTTATATAGAATGACTAACGGCTCATGTCCAATCAATGAACTTATAAAGAATGACATACTACTCATATCCAATCAATGAACTTTAATAGAATGACTAACGGCTCATGTCCAATCAATAAACTTATATAGAATGACTTGCGGCTCATGTCCAATCAATGAACTTATAAAGAATGACTAACGGCTCATGTCCAATCAATGAACTTATATAGAATGACTAACGGCTCATGTCCAATCAATGAACTTATATAGAATGACTAACGGCTCATGTCAAATCAATGAACTTATATAGAATGATTAACGGCTCATGTCCAATCAATGAACTTATAAAGAATGACGTACTACTCATATCCAATCAATGAACTTTATTAGAATGACTAACGGCTCATGTCCAATCAATAAACTTATATAGAATGACTTGCGGCTCATGTCCAATCAATGAACTTATAAAGAATGACTAACGGCTCATGTCCAATCAATGAACTTATATAGAATGACTAACGGCTCATGTCCAATCAATGAACTTATATAGAATGATTAACGGCTCATGTCCAATCAATGAACTTATAAAGAATGACGTACTACTCATATCCAATCAATGAACTTTAATAGAATGACTAACGGCTCATGTCCAATCAATAAACTTATATAGAATGACTTGCGGCTAATGTCCAATCAATGAACTTATAAAGAATGACTAACGGCTCATGTCCAATCAATGAACTTATATAGAATGACTAACGGCTCATGTCCAATCAATGAACTTATATAGAATGATTAACGGCTCATGTCCAATCAATGAACTTATAAAGAATGACGTACTACTCATATCCAATCAATGAACTTTAATAGAATGACTAACGGCTCATGTCCAATCAATAAACTTATATAGAATGACTTGCGGCTCATGTCCAATCAATGAACTTATAAAGAATGACTAACGGCTCATGTCCAATCAATGAACTTATATAGAATGACTAACGGTTCATGTCCAATCAATGAACTTATATAGAATGATTAACGGCTCATGTCCAATCAATGAACTTATAAAGAATGACTAACAGCTCATATCCAATCAATGAACTTATAAAGAATGACGTACTACTCATATCCAATCAATGAACTTATATAGAATGACTAACGACTCATGTCCAATCAATGAACTTTTTAAAGGATGATGGTTTTGAATTTCATGTGAATTTCAATCCAGCTGACCTCACACAGGGCACATGTTATTTTAGTTTGTAAATGTGTTAAGACCGCGTGTGTTTGCCTATATTTCCTTATTTGGTTATTGTGTGTGGTGATATCTCCTCTCTTATGGCAATTAGCCGAAGTGAAGTCACTGATTGGGTGTCCTTTTGTTTGTGGGTGCTGTGAGCTGGTTTCTGAAGAGCTATGCTTAGTTCTGTTGCGTGGGCCTGTGGCAGGCCTGTTCCAGATCCCGGAAGTAGGTTTAGCTATGTCCTTAAGGCGCTTCTGCCATTGCCTCTCCAGAATGTGTCTCTTGGTTGTGGCATTTCTACACCCACCCAAACATTCCTGCTCCTTGTCTTGGGCCTGACGCTTTTGGCAGCCGCTGGGGCAATAACTTCTAAGGTTTCTGTAACGCTCACTTGATTCCCGTAGAGGCGCCGGTCTTGACTGGGCGTATACCGTATCTTCAAAGGTGATGTGTACCACACGGCTGGCTCTTTGGACTGGACCTCTGTGCACTGTATGTTTGACTCGAAGGGTAAGATGTCTGCAGATAGAAAATATGGGATTAATGAACTGGGTTATTAAATGTCTCTCTCTTCTTCCCTTTCTCTTCTCCTGTAGAACCCCGAAGGTTAACGCTCTCACCTTAGGTAAGTGAACGCCGTGCTCTCCATCTGCCTCGGGGCAGGGTGCTGTAACCAGTTTCTTCACTGGATAAGGGGAGCAGGCCTCTTGACTTCAGAGGACTGCTGTCCGTCGTTTACTGCACGAACGGTAAGTTTCGAGTACTTCTAATGTCTTTAAAGTCTTTAGTAATGATGTCTCTTGTTTTGCAGGGTTCCGGCGATGGTGGATGATGGGCTGAAGTGAGTTGAAGATGGAGCCCGTGTGATGAATAGAAGCGCCTGGAAGCACGTAAGTAAGCGCTTGTTGCCTGCTTCACGATGCGCTCTTACTGTCTTTTTTTTTTGCAGGTACAAGTTCGGAGCGGCTGCAGGGTGCCGGAATACCCACTGGGTTAGATGTGGAAAGGAGTAATGGCACTTGAGTATTAAAGTTCCCCAATGTCTTTAAACGCACCTTGTTTTGTCTTTCAGATGCGGGATGCAGCGCCGAAGGCCTCCGGAGCGTGCGAAGAGTTGGTAAGCTTTTGTCTTTCAGATGCCGGAATGCAGTGTGAAGACCTCCGGAGCGCACGAAGAGTAGGTAAGCCTTTGTCTTGCAGATGTCGGAATGCAGCGCGAGGCGTTGGTGATAGCCGATGGACCAGGTTAGTGAAGAGCTGTCACTGAAGACCGTAATGCTAACCTGTTCTTTCTTGTCTTTATAGGTGTTGCTGAAGACTGGATTCAGGATGGTAAGCCTTTTTCCTTAGGCCCAGGATCAGATGCAGAAGACACGATGAGCGTTCTGCTGCAGAGGATGCAGAATAACGCAAAGCAAGATTCATCCATCGGGTGTGGTTTAAATAGCCTCCTGTAGTGCTTAGGTGTCTCCTTCCACAGCCACGCCTAGGTAAGAAAAGAGTTCCTGCTTTCCAGAAGAGTTCCAGTGTTCTGAATCTAGGGAGTGGCTCCTGCCCCACCCAACAGGAAAAGTAGTTCCAAACAGAAGAGGATCAGAGGCTCAACTGGCAGGCAAGTAAGCAGCATGGTCTGCTGCAGCTAAGTCCACCCAAGCATTATGAGCCCGGCGCTTCCAGCGCTGGGGCTGGGCATATTTATGAGCCTGGTGCCACTGGCGCCAGGACTGGGTCCAAAAGGACCGGTTGGCACTCGGAACCTGGGTTATGGATCTGCTTCCAAGGGAGTTGGGAAAACCCTGACCTTTTGGAAGCAGAGATCATGACAGTTTCTGCTAGTTCACCATCTTGCCGCTCTGCTCACTTCGCGCCGCACGGCAACATGTGCTCAGTTCTCTATAGTTTTCTTTGCTGGCCTCGCTGATAGCTTGGCCTCTGGGTATTATCTATAGGCGATGAGGGCTTTCCGTTTGGGACCTGAGGCACCTAGGAGACTCTGGGGGTTGGGGACCAGAGTCCTCTCTGTGACTCAATCCTGGAGACCATCTACAGGGGCCCCACTAAGCCTCTCTCCCCATCCCTGTGTTGCACCCCACCTCGGCAAAACCAACCTGTCTCATCTCATCATGCTCCTGTATAATAGACAGGGGGCAAAGGTCTGAACCAAGAAGTCTGGCATAGGGGCCACTCCTCGTGGGGCTTCACAAGGCAGAGACTACATTAAGCCAAACACAAACAGACTTACATAACTGATGTCCGTACATAGTTTGCGGAGCATACAGAGATGCAACTCCACACTGGTGCGGGGTAGCTTGTGGGGCAAAAAATGGAACAGGAGCATCTGCATATTGAGAGGCCTTGCTGCATATGTACCATCGCTACCATCTTGGTGTCCAGTGCCATGAAGAGAAAAGCACCTGACTCCGAGAGGGTGCAAAGCCCTCTTCAGTGTTTAGTGCACAGAGCCGCCACCTAGTCCATACCCAAGTAGGCACAGCTACCGAAATGCTAGTCCAAACAGCAACCAGCCAATCCGAATGTCTGCTTCCAATTGCCACACTGCTGCCACAGGTTCCTGGGATTGGTTCAGAAGGGAGCTTGCTTTGAATGGTAGTGCAGGGCATAGGAGCTAGATGGTGAACACGGAGAGGCAGGAGAGGAGAGTCTGAGGAAAGAGAAGGGGAGGATGGGCTGATGCAAGGAGAAGAGAGGAAGAACATTGAGAGGAGAGAGGAAGAACATTGAGAGGAGAGAGGAAGAACATTGAGGGGAGAGAGGAATATCATCGGGAGGTAGAGCGAGAGAGAAAACGAGAAAAAGAGGAACAAGTAAGAGCAAGAAGGGGGAAACAGAGCAGAGGTTGGGCTAGAGGGAAGGCACATATAGGAGGCAAAAGAGGGGAAGAGTGGACATCAGGAGGGCAGAGGAACGAGAAGTGCACTGGATGAACGAGTGCCATCTTGAAATGAGAGAAAGTGCACGGTCCAGTAGAAAACCAGGTGACTTGGGACTCAGAACCTAAAGAAAGTGCAGGGTCAAGCAGAAAACCAGGTGACTTGGGAATCAGAACCTCAAGAGAGTGCATGGTCAAGCAGAAAACCAGGTGACTTGGGACTCAGAACCTAAAGAAAGTGCAGGGTCAAGCAGAAAACCAGGTGACTTGGGAATCAGAACCTCAAGAGAGTGCATGGTCAAGCAGAAAACCAGGTGACTTGGGACTCAGAACCTAAATAAAGTGCAGGGTCAAGTAGAAAACCAGGTGACTTGGCACTCAGAACCTAAAGAAAGTGCAGGGTCAAGCAGAAAACCAGGTGACTTGGGAATCAGAACCTAAATAAAGTGCAGGGTCAAGCAGGAAACCGGGTGACTTGGGACTCAATACCTGAAGAAAGTGCAGGGTCAAGCAGAAAACCAGGTGACTTGGGAATCAGAACCTAAAGAAAGTGCAGGGTCAAGTAGAAAACCCGGTGACCTGGAACTCAGAACCTAAAGAAAGTGCAGGGTCATGTAGAAAACCAGGTGACTTGGGACTCAGAACCTAATGAAAGTGCAGGGTCGAGCAGAAAACCAGGTAACCTGGGACTCAGAACCTAAAGAAAGTGCAGGGTCAAGCAGAAAACCAGGTGACTTGAGACTCAGAACCTAAAGAAAGTGCAGGGTCAAGTAGAAAACCAGGTGACATGGCACTAAGAACCTAAAGAAAGTGCAGGGCCAAGTAGAAAACCCAGTGACTTGGGACTCAGAACCTAAAGAAAGTGAAGGGTGAAGCAGAAAACCAGGTGACTTGGGAATCAGAACCTAAAGAAAGTGCAGGGTCAAGCAGAAAACCCAGTGACGTGGGACTCAGAACCTAAAGAAAGTGCAGGGTCAAGCAGAAAACCCAGTGACTTGGGACTCAGAACCTAAAGAAAGTGTAGGGTCAAGCAGAAAACCAGGTGATTTGGGACTCAGAACCTAAAGAAAGTGCAGGGTCAAGTAGAAAACCTGGTGACTTGGTACTCAGAACCTAACTAAGGTGCAGGGTCAAGTAGAAAACCAGGTGACTTGGGACTCAGAACCTAAAGAAAGTGCATGGTCAAGCAGAAAACCAGGTGACTTGGGAATCAGAACCTAAAGAAAGGGCACGGTCCAGTAGAAAACCAGGTGACTTGGGACTCAGAACCTAAAGAAAGTGCAGGGTCAAGCAGAAAACCAGGTGACTTGGGAATCAGAACCTCAAGAAAGTGCAGGGTCAAGTAGAAAACCGGGTGACTTGGAACTCAGAACCTAAAGAAAGTGCAGGGTCAAGCAGAAAACCAGGTGACTTGGGACTCAGAACCTAGAGGAAGTGCAGGGTCAAGCAGAAAACCAGGTGACTTGGAACTCAGAACCCTAAAGAAAGTGCATGGTCAAGCAGAAAACCAGGTGACTTGGGAATCAGAACCTAAAGAAAGTGTAGGGTCAAGCAGAAAACCAGGTGACTTGGGACTCAGAACCTAAAGAAAGTGCAGGGTCAAGCAGAAAACCAGGTGACTTGGGACTCAGAACCTAAAGAAAGTGCAGGGTCAAGTAGAAAACCCAGTGACTTGGAACTCAGAACCTACATAAAGTGCAGGGTCAAGTAGAACACCAGGTGACTTGGGACTCAGAACCTAATGAAAGTGCAGGGTCAAGTAGAACACCCAGTGACTTGGAACTCAGAACCTAAAGAAAGTGCAGGGTCAAGCAGAAAACCAGGTGACTTGGGAATCAGAACCTAAAGAAAGTGCAGGGTCAAGCAGAAAACCCAGTGACTTGGGACTCAGAACCTAATGAAAGTGCAGGGTCAAGTAGAACACCCAGTGACTTGGAACTCAGAACCTAAAGAAATTGCACGGTCAAGCAGAAAACCAGGTGACTTGGGACTCAGAACCTAAAGAAAGTGCAGGGTCAAGCAGAAAACCAGGTGACTTGTGAATCAGAACCTAAAGAAAGTGCAGGGTCAAGCAGAAAACCAGGTGCCTTGGGACTCAGAACCTAAAGAAAGTGCAGGGTCAAGCAGAAAACCCAGTGACTTGGAACTCAGAACCTAAAGAAAGTGCAGGGTCAAGTAGAAATCCAGGTGACTTGGGACTCAGAACCTAAAGAAAGTGCAGGGTCAAGCAGAAAACCAGGTGACTTGGAACTCAAAACCTAAAGAAAGTGCAGGGTCAAGTAGAAAACCAGGTGACCTGGGACTCAGAACCTAAAGAAAGTGCAGGGCCAAGTAGAAAACCAGGTGACTTGGGACTCAGAACTTTAAAAAAGTGCAGGGTCAAGCCGAAAACCAGGTGACTTGGGACTCAGAACGTAAAGAAAGTGCAGGGTCAAGTAGAAAACCAGGTGACTTGGCACTCAGAACCTAAAGAAAGTGCAGGGCCAAGTAAAAAACCCAGTGACTTGGGACTCAGAACCTAAAGAAAGTGAAGGGTCAAGCAGAAAACCAGGTGACTTGGGAATCAGAACCTAAAGAATGTGCAGGGTCAAGCAGAAAACCCAGTTACTTGGGACTCAGAAACTAAAGAAAGTGCAGGGTCAAGCAGAAAACCAGGTGACTTGTGAATCAGAACCTAAAGAAAGTGCAGGGTCAAGCAGAAAACCAGGTGACTTGGGACTCAGAACCTAAAGAAAGTGCAGGGTCAAGTAGAAAACCAGGTGACTTGGAACTCAGAACCTAAAGAAAGTGCAGGGTCAAGCAGAAATCCCAGTGACTTGGGACTCAGAACCTAAAGAAAGGGCAGGGTCAAGCAGAAAACCAGGTGACTTGGGAATCAGAACCTAAAGAAAGTGCACGGTCAAGTAGAAAACCAGGTGACTTGGGACTCAGAACCTAAAGAAAGTGCAGGTTCAAGCAGAAAACCAGGTGACTTGGGACTCAGAACCTAAAGAAAGTGCAGGGTCAAGCAGAAAACCAGGCGACTTGGGACTCAGAACCTAGAGAAAGTGCAGGGTCAAGTAGAAAACCCGGTGACTTGGGACTCAGAACCTACATAAAGTGCAGGGTCAAGTAGAACACCAGGTGACTTGGGACTCAGAACCTAATGAAAGTGCAGGGTCAAGTAGAACACCCAGTGACTTGGAACTCAGAACCTAAAGAAAGTGCAGGGTCAAGCAGAAAACCAGGTGACTTGGGAATCAGAACCTAAAGAAAGTGCAGCGTCAAGCAGAAAACCCAGTGACTTGGGACTCAGAACCTAATGAAAGTGCAGGGTCAAGTAGAACACCCAGTGACTTGGAACTCAGAAGCTAAAGAAAGTGCACAGTCAAGCAGAAAACCAGGTGACTTGGGACTCAGAACCTAAAGAAAGTGCAGGGTCAAGCAGAAAACCAGGTGACTTGTGAATCAGAACCTAAAGAAAGTGCAGGGTCAAGCAGAAAACCAGGTGACTTGGGAATCAGAACCTAAAGAAAGTGCAGGGTCAAGCAGAAAACCCAGTGACTTGGAACTCAGAACCTAAAGAAAGTGCAGGGTCAAGTAGAAAACCAGGGGACTTGGGACACAGAACCTAAAGAAAGTGCAGGGTCAAGTAGAAAACCAGGTGACCTGGGACTCAGAACCTAAAGAAAGTGCAGGGTCAAGTAGAAAACCAGGTGACCTGGCACTCAGAACCTAAAGACAGTGCAGGGCCAAGTAGAAAACCCAGTGACTTGGGACTCAGAACCTAAAGAAAGTGAAGGGTCAAGCAGAAAACCAGGTGACTTGGGAATCAGAACCTAAAGAAAGTGCAGGGTCAAGCAGAAAACCCAGTGACTTGGGACTCAGAACCTAAATAAAGTGCAGGGTCAAGCAGAAAACCCAGTGACTTGGGACTCAGAACCTAAAGAAAGTGCAGGGTCAAGCAGAAAACCAGGTGACTTGGGACTCAGAACCTAAAGAAAGTGCAGGGTCAAGTAGAAAACCAGGTGACTTGGGACTCAGAACCTAAAGAAAGTGCCGGGTCAAGCAGAAAACCAGGTGACTTGTGAATTAGAACCTAAAGAAAGTGCACGGTCAAGTCGAAAACCAGGTGACTTGGGACTCAGAACCTAAAGAAAGTGCAGGGTCAAGTAGAAAACCAGGTGACTTGGGACTCAGAACTTAAAGAAAGTGCATGGTCAAGCAGAAAACCCAGTGACTTGGGACTCAGAACCTAAAGAAAGTGCAGGGTCAAGCAGAAAACCTAGTGACTTGGGACTCAGAACTTAAAGAAAGTGCAGGGTCAA
The DNA here is from genome assembly GCF_040938575.1 of Ambystoma mexicanum. Taxonomy (NCBI): domain Eukaryota; kingdom Metazoa; phylum Chordata; class Amphibia; order Caudata; family Ambystomatidae; genus Ambystoma; species Ambystoma mexicanum. Next base: position 1,717,188,294 of record NC_090929.1, on the reverse strand, counting down.
GCAGAAAACCAGGTGACTTGGGACTCAGAACGTAAAGAAAGTGCAGGGTCAAGTAGAAAACCAGGTGACTTGGGACTCAGAACCTAAAGAAAGTGCAGGGTCAAGTAGAAAACCAGGTGACTTGGGACTCAGAACTTAAAGAAAGTGCAGGGTCAAGCAGAAAACCAGGTGACTTGGGACTCAGAACCTAAAGAAAGTGCAGGGTCAAGTAGAAAACCAGGTGACTTGGCACTTAGAACCTAACGAAAGTGCAGGGCCAAGTAGAAAACCCAGTGACATGGGACTCAGAACCTAAAGAAAGTGCAGGGTCAAGCAGAAAACCTAGTGACTTGGGACTCAGAACCTAAAGAAAGTGCAGGGTCAAGCAGAAAACCAGGTGACTTGGGAATCAGAACCTTAAGAAAGTGCAGGGTCAAGTAGAAAACCCAGTGACTTGGGACTCAGAACCTAAAGAAAGTGCAGGGTCAAGTAGAAAACCCGAGACGTTTTTTTTTTAATGCAAACACAACCCCTGGTTCTTGAGAGCGCCAGAATTATTATGAAGCCAGAATAAAGAGACCATGGAAGTCAGGATGGTTTCAGAGTTGTGTGTTATCCTGGAGCCCATCCACACCAGCCGCGCAAGGCAGGCCTCTGTGTGGTCATCACTAGACCAAACCCATGCCAGCCGCCTCAGCCTCCTGCTCTGGAGCCCATCCACCAGCCGAGCAAGGCTGGCCTTGTGTGGTCATCAGTAGTCCAGACCCATGCCAGCTGCCTCATTCTCCTGCTCTGGAGCCCATCCACCAGCCGAGCAAGGCTGGCCTCTGGCTCAGCTGGTTACATCACTTTGCATTTCCCTCAAAGAGTCCAAGTCCTGGGGTTGGCAGCTGAAGGCAACATCCTGGTTGTGTTCTGTTGTCACACTCTGAACCAGGACAGCAGTCTTTAGTATTGTTAGAAGTAGTGGTATGTGTACATTCCGTACACTTTTCACAGTTCATCGTGCTTCTGATCTCGGTGGGTGAAAGGAAATGGCCGCATTAAGGAATACGCAGGTGCTGGAGGAAACACAACAGACAAGTACAGGCAATGCCAGTAGGTCTGGCTTTGCAAATGTAGAGTCTGAACATTTGTGTAAGGGCCTAAAATGACAATAAGGCATTTCTTCTACATGTGTCGAGCCAGAGCGTGTGGCTTTACCAGTCGTTGTTATTGTAGATTTGCCCTAGAAGTGAACTGCCAGTGTTTCCATGTCATGGCTTCTACCTGATCGCCAAGACCTCACTGGATTTCATTTCTCTGACCAGCACCTATCAAACACTCGCAAGGAATCAGCCGCGTCAGAATCAGCAGACCCTCCAAGCGATAGGGCCCTACTGCTCTCTTCCAGATAAGTAAGATCAGCAACTGCTTTAACAAAAGCAAAATATGTTGTTGCCGACACCTGTGCCTTTAAGACACACGCCTGCAGTGAGAGGAGTGAGAGGAGGCGTGTTCTATGATGAGGGCTGAGAGGGAGGAGTGTTGGCGTATGTACACCAGTACCAGTTATATGTTTAATAAAGACGGTTATGTTTTACAGTCCTCCGGCTCCGCGTCCTTTATGTATATATGAAGGCCCAGTCCAGGCTTCATCTGGTGGCAAGCATTTCTCCCCACGAGCCGGAATCCTCCTCCTGCGGGTGATCCCACCACCCGTCCTCCTTCTCCAGTGGCCGTTGATCCCACCAGGCCGCCTCCCTCCTCCTCCACAGAGCTTTCCACAGCGCTCCAGTGACGGGCGATCCCGCCGCATTTTGCCTTCCCGGGGACAAGCACCTGGCCCACATGACATCCTGTCTCCTGGTACAGCCGGCCCCACCCACCGTTCTTGCAAGCCCAGCAAGCAAGAAGTTGCTGAGACCCGATTAGCCACCAGAACATCTCTGTGGTGCAGGAGCGCTCACGGTGAAGTTGGGCAGTGAACCCCCAGCGCCCGCCTGCTGACTACAAAGCAGGGCCCCTATGCATGTGCTGGAGAGGATGCATACAGCCGAGATGTGGCTGCAACAAGGGTGAGCAATATCGCTTGATGTGGCTCCACCCCCACGTGCCCATTGACACTCCACATACCCACAGAGACACGCATTTTCACCTCTCCCGCCTAGGGGGCCCCTAGGGCTCACCAGGAGCAGGCTCAACAGCTACAATCTCTCCCTCTCAGTGGTGCTGCAGCGCTCCACTCATCCACTGTGACTGTGAAGGCCTACTGGACACACCTGCACTGCATTCCATGGACGTGTCCTTTCCAGTCCTTGGCTTTCCCCTACTTGCCACACCTGTGGGGAGTCTGGAAGCACCTATTCTCTACTGGACCAGCAGATCACTATGTTTAGGTGTGCCTACACTCGTCTATAACCATTGCAGAGGGGTATTACCATCAACATGGGCGAACCAGCGTCACCACCCTCGCTCGTAGCTTGAAATCCGTACAACTGCGCATGCCCCTTCTTTTTTCAATGACACCACAAGCCAACAAAGGCCCTCGGTGGACCGAGTCATGGAGGACTTCTACCATTTCGTCAGAGGGTCAGGGGAAGGCGACTCACCTCATCTGCAGGATGTCTTCCTCAATTTGGTGGGGGGGGGGCGGAGGTATGAAAACCATTGTCAAAACCATACCTACGGCTGATCAACCTGACTTCTCCTCCCTAATCGCCGCCGTTGACAGGCCACTTATTATAGAACCCAACAGAGACTATGAGAGATACTTATTCAATCAGTGCACCCAGAAGCCCCAGGAGACTGTGGATGAGTACATAGCCCGACTGAGGGTGAAAGGGGCCCACTGCCAGTTTGATGCCTTTTCTCTGGACGAAGCCACCCAAGTAAATACCCGTCATTGAAGGCTGCCTATCACCCACACTTAAGAAACAATTACTGAAAAAGCCCCTCATGATTCCAGGGGTCAGTGAACTAGCAAGAATCTTTGCAAGCGTAGATGCCCAGGCTGCCTCAATGGCAGACACACAAACACTAAAACACAATACTACTGAACTGATTGCCGTAGTTGCCCCTGAGACCCCAAAAGACCACCAGGCTGCCATATCGGCCACCACAACCTCAATACTTTCAACAAAGATTCTACCAGCCCAACCAACGGCGGTATTTCCGTGCCGTCAATGAATATCACTATCCAGAATATCCACAAGTCTGTGGGTATCACAAACAGCCGTCCCACCTGGCAGACGAGTATGATGAACGCCCTGAAGGGTACATAGAAGAAGAAAGCCACTACCCATCCATACCCAACACAAATGCTTCATACTACGACCTGTCAGCACAGGACGAATACGTCAACCTCATCCAAGACAGTGAGGAAGCCAGGGAAGCTCCACGAATCCCAGTTAAGATGGGTAACTGCTTGTTTCACTTCCTAGTAGACTCTGGTGCTACTGTGAACACCATGGGGGAGCAAGAATAGCTGAGAATCCCTGACAAACCAGCGCTAGAGGTGACACAATCCAGAATCTTACAATGGGGCGCGGCCCAGCCCCTACAGGCCATCAGCCATTTCAAACGCCATCTCCTCCTCAATGGACTGCAAACTGGTACAACTATACACGTCATTCGATGCCCCACAGCTACTACACGGCATCATGTCTGGGGCACATTTACATCCACGTTGGCACTGATGACGTGATAACCTCAGCTGCAGTGAATCAGAGGTACCAGCAAACCATGGGAGCCATCGCTGCCGGCGAATCCCAGGGCCTCATCACCAAACTTGACATCATGGAGACATTTCCCCAACTGTGTACAGGCCTGGGAAGACTGAAAGGCCCACCGATCAGGCTGCACATTGACCCATCTGTGAGACCGGTCCCGCAACACCCCAGGAGAGTTGGTTTCCATCTTCAATAGGCAGTCTCCAGAGAGCTTGACCAACTCCTCTCTGATGGCATCATAGAGCCCGCCACGGGACCCACCCCGTGGGTCTCACCTCTGGTCATTGTGCCAAAAGAAGGTGGGAGACTACGCCTGTGTGTCGACATGAGGATGGCAAACACCGCATCCAGAGGGAGAGACACCCAGGCCCATGCACTGAGGACATGATCGTGCAACTTAACAACGCCTGAATGTTCTCCAAGCTTGACCTGATACAAGGATACCATCAACTGGAGCTGCATCCAGACTCAAGGGTGATAACTTCATTCGCCACCCATGAAGCACTCTTCCGATATCAGAGGCTGAATTTTGGGGTCTCCTCAGCGGCCGGGATCTTTCAGGAAGCCGTGAGACAGATCATCAGGCCAATCCCTGGAGCACTAAATTACAGTGATGACATTCTCATTTTTGGGGCGCCCAAAGGAGCTCATGATGCTGCACTCCTTGCCACCTGCACGGCAGTCCAGGCCGCCGGCCTCACACTTAATATTGACAAGTGTCAGTTTAGTAAATCAAAACTAAAGTTTTTTGGACACATATTTCCTGGGGAAGGGATGACGCCCGACCCAAAGAAGGTCGACACCATCACCAAACTGAAGGAACTGCGGCAGGTCGCCGATGTTCATTCCTTCCTGGCGATGCCTGGATACTGCGCAAGATATATCCCTCATTACGCCTCCATTATCGAGCCACTCAGGAAGCTGCTGCAGAAAGAGGGCGTGTTTGAGTGGTCCCCCGCATGCCAACATGCGTTCGAGTCCATCACAAAGGCCCTGACGAAGGCCCATCGCCTGCCATATTTCAACCCATCCTGGAACACAGAAATAACCGTGGACGCCAGTCCTGTTGTCCAGGGGGCCATCCTGGCACAGACGAGTGGAGCTGACATCAACCCCAGACACATTGCGGCATATGCCAGCAGGGCCCTGTCCATGCCAGAGTCTGCCTACTCACAGGCCGAGACTAAGAGCCTGGCCGCAGTTTGGGCCTGCAAACATTTTCACAATTTTATAATCAGCAAGAAGTTCACTTTGATCACTGATCATCAGGCGCTTCTATCCTTGTTTGGCAATCCACGCACTAAAATGCCCCCAATGATCGAGCGATGGGGAATCAGACTGCAGGAGTATGATTACGACATAGTGCACAGGCCTGGGGGCAATTTGAACCCCAAAAATAAAGGGGATTGCCCAAAAATCTAGGGTCCTATGGGCTAAATGTTCAACACAATACAAAATGGAACCCTTAGATAGAATATGACAATATATTCACTTGTTCTTTTTATAAATAATCACAAATGATTCAATATCTTCATTTCGAAAAAACGTTTTTTTATATCAAATAACATTGGGTGTTATTTGATATAAAAAAATATTAAAAAATGTTTTTTTTCCAAATGAAGATATTGAATCATTTGTGAGTATTTATAAAAACAACACATGAATATATTGTCATCCTCTATCTAAGGGTTCCATTTTGTATTGTGTTGGGCAATTTGAAGCCGTCAGACTACCTCTCCCGCCATCCGGTGGGCCCTCCTGTCACCCGATTGGGTGATGTGGCGTACATCGACTGCGTGGCCGCAAGTTCGCTTCCACCTGCTCTGCCCTTGTATACGGTTGCGGCTGTGTCAGCTGCTGACCCAACGACCACCCTTGCCATCAGTCTAACGAATACCAACAAACAGAAAGACTACCGACGGGCGATTTTGGCTCACCCGGGGGTGTGCACAGAGGAAATGGAGAGATTGGCAAGGGTGCAGTCTGAATTGGCTGTAAAGGACCATAATATACTCCTGAGATCCTGAGAGGCTCCCGCATCGTCATCCCTGCCGCTCTCAGGACCAATGTTGTCCGAACAGCTCATGAGGGACCCCGAGGAGCTGAGAACACCTAAAGACAACTACGCTGCCATGTCTGGTTCCCTTTCTTGGACTCGTTGGTCGATGAGTGGATCAAGAATTGCCTAGCCTGCCAGTGCACGGCTCCAGCAGAGCCCCCGGTGCCCCTTCGACACACACAAATTCCGGAGCGGCCATGGGAGAGAGTCTCAGTTGACTTCTAGGGGCCGCTGGAGTCCGGAGAGTACCTCCTCCTCCAAATTGACAAATATTCCCCTTTTCCCATCAGCAAGACAATTGCTACCACAGCGTTCCCTCAGATGGCAGCCACCCTGGATGAAGTGGTCAGCGAATGGGGCATCCCGAGGGTGATCAAGTCTGACAATGGCCCGCCATTCAACGGCCACGAGTTTGAGGCACTGGCGAAGCACCTGGGATTCAAACACCTTAAGATAACACCACGGTTGCCACAAGCGAATGGCACGGCGGAACACTTCATGGCGCCGATAAAGAAAACTCTCCAAAGGGCCCGCATAGGGGACACCAGTCCCCATCAAACCCTCTGCCGGCTACTACGGGACTATCGTAATACTCCGCACAAGGCCACCAACAGGACCCCGGCAGAATTAATGGTTCGGTACGATGTGCATACACGCATAGTGAGAGATTCCTCAAACACGGGAGGTGCAGATGATGAAGTGACCCACAGAGATGCCGAGGTGAAAGGAAAGTCGAAGCAGGAGTCAGACGCCAGATGCTGAGCAGTGCACAAGGTCTCCCAGGTCGGGGACAAGGTCCTTGTTCAATAGCCCATGATCAGGAAGACAGACTCTCGGTTTGCCCCTAAGCCCAGGAGTGTCACGACCATCAAAGGGACGATGGTAACGGCCCAAAATGAAGACAAAGCAGTCACGAGAAACAGCTTCCTATTCAAAAATTTCGTCAAGAAAGAAGACTGTGAGTCTCCTCCGCCGGGACCAGATCTCGTGTCCCAGCAGCCGCAGGATGACTTGTGGGTCCCGCCTGTAGGGGACTCAAGTCAAGGAGAAACCCTGTTGGATCCGCCAGGAGGGAGAGAAACAGGTGAGCGACAAGCCAGACCCCAGCGAGTAATGCGGAAGTCGTTACGCTGGGTTAAAGAATGTTGACCTGGACGTTTGAACATTCGTCCGGGGGTGGTGTTGCCGACCTATGTGCCTTTAAGACACACGCCTGCAGTGAGAGGAGGCGGGTTCTATAACGAGGGCTGTGTTGGCGTATGTACACCAGTTCCGGTTATACATTTAATAAAGAAGGTTATGTTTTACAGTCCTACGGCTCAGTGTCCTTTATGTATGTGTGAAGCCCCAGTCCGGGCTACAGATGTCTTCCTACCACTTATAGGTGCCCCTCCAACAGCTTTGTAAAATGTCACATAAACAATTACACTATTTTGGTAAAATTTTAATCAATAAGCAAAAGTCTCTCTTATATAATGCAGAGGTTCTTTCGTCATGATATGTGATTACTTCCACGCTGCAGCTAAAAGTTGGCACACTCAAGAAAAATACACACTGAATAAAAACAATATCCTCGAGCTGGCACACCTAAGTAAACATTAACAACGCAAGGCATATCTGACCATTCAAAGATGGCATCTGCGAAAAGGCTGCAATATCCTGGAGCTGACACACCCAAGTAAATATCCACAACGCGAGGCATGTCTGACCATTCCAAGATGGCATCTGCGAAAAGGCTGCAATATCATGGAGCTGGCACACCCAAGTAAATATCCACAATGCGAGGCATGTCTGACCATTCCAAGATGGCATCTGCGAAAAGGCTGCAATATCCTGGAGCTGGCACACTCAAGTAAATATCCACAAAGCGAGGCATGTCTGACCATTCCAAGATGGCATCTGCGAAAAGTCTGCAATATCCTGTAGCTGGAACACCCAAGTAAATATCCACAACGCGAGGCATGTCTGGCCATTCCAAGATGGCATCTGCGAAAAGGCTGCAATATCCTGGAGCTGACACACCCAAGTAAATATCCACAACGCGAGGCATGTCTAACCATTCCAAGATGGCATCTGCGAAAAGGCTGCAATATCCTGGAGCTGGAACACCCAAGTAAATATCCACAACGCGAGGCATGTCTGACCATTTCAAGATCGCATCTGCGAAAAGCTGCATTTTTTAAATGAGAAAAAAATCACTATTTCAGGAATAGGTCCCTGAAAGTATAACATGACATTCGTGAAAGTTCATGGAATTACAAATACAGTACCATACATTTCATACAAATCTTAAAAACATTTATCCAAGAATACACTGGCAGAACATCAAGCCAGTTCGATACACTTAAATATTATTAAGAAAGTGCGAGATTCAGGGGATTTTAAAAACAGTGATTCACCTTAAAAAATAGCATAGTTTTAATAAAATTCGGAACCGTCCGCTTTGATTAGAAAGGTAAATACGACGAATATCCCCTCCTGAAAACATGCCATTTTGTCGAGGACATAAGCATGGGTTCTGGAGCGAGTCTGGTATTCTGGAAGATGGGGTACAACCCCTCCTCCTCAGCTGCAGATACTACATGCCAGACCCTTCTTCCATAAAGCAAAACAAACAGAATTCTGTGCCCTCAGAAGACCATGAAAGCCCTCTGGAAGGTCCAGACTAGGCAGCCTACTATATAATGGCCGCTTGCAGCTTGGATTCTGAGGCAAGATGGACTTTAACTGGCTCTTAGCCTATGAATCCGGCTTGATGACGAGGGCCAGGAATCAGCGCCTCTAGGTACAGGATAGCCAGCGTGTTCTTGGTGGCTTTAACTATCTCTCTAGGAAACATTCACCGCAAAGGAGAGGCACCACACTGCCATGATTTGCCACCTGGTGTCATGGGAACATCCCGAAACATCTCATGCTGGAAGCCACAACCAGTAAGGAAACAGCTTGCCTAGGCCTCTCAAGTGTGGCTGTTCTGAGCCCGGCTTCCATGAGCCGTGTGGTCGCGGGCTACTACCAGGTAGGCCTAAGTTGGATTCATTCATTTGTTTTCCACTGCGGATAAAGTAGAATTATCCTCCAGGTTCGCTGTCCCGCAGTGTGGCAGATACTGCGTGTTAAGGGAAGTCGGTTGCAGAGATGAACACCAGCACCAAAGGGCGCCCTGAGTGCCATGGTCACTGGCACTCTACAGGCCCAGTGCCTGTGGGGGTTTGGGCCTGTACCTACAGGACACCAGCACCAGGACACCAGCACCAGTGGGGGCACAGCCTGCCATTCCCCTGACTATGCGGACCTCTGCCACCATCCTGGCACAAGGTTCGCAGGGCCTTAGGGTATGCAGGCCTGTGCCTCCACCTGTAGGCCTGCAGCCTACATGAAATGAGACACTGACCCAGTCATTCCTCTTCTGGAGTCTAGACCCGTTCTGCTCACGTGTCTGCAGAGACCCCTTTTATTAGCTTGGGCCATGGCACCGTCACGGCCGTGTTAAAAAGGCAATACACAAGGGGAGGGATACATCCCCTTAAAAGGGCAACACTCTTGGGAGGGTCACACACCATACTCATAATGCTCGTTTGCAGAGGAACACCCTCTTCCATTGTAATGTTTATGCTGATTTTACGTGTTGATGGCTATTACCAGCGCTCCCTCAGTTGGTAACTCCTGCAAGGGCAGGCAGAGCAAGGTTAAGCTGGTTTGGGAGCGTTAGTCTAATAAAGGAAGAGAAGCAGTGGTCAAAGTGTACGAAAAGAAGTAGTGGAACTATGTTCCCTGCTAGCCGGCCCCACACCTCAAAATACCATCACCACACCCCTCCCACACACAATACAAACCGCAAACACTTGCACCTGCTTTTTAAGGGAACGTTCAGTGCAGAGCACTGAAAGTGCACGTTTCACCTTCTTCCTATACCTTCATTTTAAAACGAAACCATTCCGGAATGGTTTCTTTTTAAAATAAAAGTATAGGAACTGTAAATTGTAGTTTAAAAAAGTAGAGGAGCACCGCTCCCAACCGCTCCCGCTCACTTCGACCACTGAGGAGAAGAATTTCTATGGGTGGAATATGTCGCACAAATTGACCTCACAGAGGGGGTAAGCCAGGAGCCGGTGTTTTGAGATCAGGCAAGGAAATGGGGTAGGGGCTGAAGTGTTCCCCAGACCAGGCACAGCGTGGTCAAAGGTGAAGTCTCTGGTTTAATATACAAAAGATAGAGTGCATTGGCCAGCATGGTGCATGGGAAACTTTACAAAAGATTGGGCACAAAGTACAGTAAACTCCTGGACAGGTTTTCACAGAGCATGCATGGGCCGAGTAACTCAAAATCCCTAAGGGTATTAACTAGAGGAAGGCGGAAATTTGTCAGCGAGGGGGATGGAGCTCCATGGGTGGAAATCGGCACAAAACTCTTGGAAATTTAAAATGAGGAAGGGGGGAGCCACAGTGGACGGTAACCCATCTGTGGCGTCGTGGTGTTTGGGCAACCAAGCACAAGAGACAGACTCTGAATGAGCCAGGAGAAAGCCGGAAGGGTCTTTGCTCTTTTCGGACCAGCGCCTCTTGGGAGCCTAAGTGGCAGGGGCTTCTGGTGGTAACAATAAGGGCTCAGCTTCCCCCACAGAAACGGCGTTCTCCCCACCGAGGAACACCTGCAAGGGCAAGTGAGGCACAGACACGAAGGGTTGGGAGAGTTATGCCTACGGAGGACTTTGTGGAAAGAAACGTGGAAGCAGATTGTTGGATACGGAGCAGTCGCCGCATCTTCAGAACTATTTTCACTAATGTGTGCAGTGTTTTTTATGATGTTGTGAAAATAAATCTGCTGCCTTTTTATGCCAAAAAAGAAGACATGTCTCATTCTGCACCTTTCTGGGGGGACAAAGAATGAGCATGTACAATGTCATTGGTGCAAAATGGACAGATGCACGGGTTATGATTCCTGCACCCTCTGAGAGCCCGCCTCTGCAGAAGGCCTTTGTTTTGTGTTTCCTGTTCAGGGAGCTGGTGGGTGAAGAAAGCCCCCTCAAAGGGCCCCCTTTAAGGGTCTGGGCCTGTTGGCGCGTTCTGCGCCTCGCAGCACTACACACCTCTTCTGACATTTGCTTTTCTCGACTTCACCTATTTCGACGCTACTGCACATTGCTGCGTCCATTCATCCGCACCCTCCACTACTCGCTTTCATTACTCTACTTCCTCACTATACCCCCGCCGCCACCTATCTGTATGTATTTATTTATTTGGATTTATTTAAAGCGCACGTCAGCCCGGGGGCATCGTGGCGCTGTTACATGAGGACATACATAATATGGTTACCGTGGAAGGAAGATGGTTACAAAGCAGTTTTCATTACAAGGCACATTTCGTATCAGAAACGTTTCGTATCAGACGTCTGCGAGCTGGTGTGGGTGAAGGAAGGATGCAGTTAGTTGAATAGAGTGGTTTTGAGAGATTTGCGAAAGGAATACAGAGAAGGTTCTGCTCTGAGTGAGTTAGGGAGGGCATTCCAGAGCTTAGGAGCTATGTGTGGGAAGCCAATGCCGCCGGCTTTGGCTCTTTTTACAGTGGGTACTCGGAGTTGGGTGGCGTGATGTCTTCTTCTGGGACAGATGGAAGAGTTCTTAGTTATAGTTTCAGATAGGTAGGGGGTGCTGTGTGATTGATGCACTTGTGTGTGAGAGTGAGGATTTTAAAGTTGATTCTTTCCTTGACTGGGAGCCAGTGGACAAGTCTTCTGGCCTGTGAAATATGGTCAGTTTTGGGGATGTGTAGTGCAGCGCGGAGGGCATTGTTTTGCACTATTTGGAGCCTGCTTAGGTTTTTTGACGATGTGCCTGCCAGGAGGGCGTTGCAGTAGTCCAATCTGGCTCCTATAGTAGCTCTGGCTATGGAGAGGCAGTTGGGCGTGGTGAGGTAGGGTTTTATGGCGTAAATGAGTTTGGTGGTCAGAGCAGAAGCTGAGGCGATGGCGCTGGTTTGTCTAGTCATTGAGAGTGTGGCGTCAATGTAGACTCCTAAGGTCTTGACGGCAGAGGAGACAGGTATGCTAATACTGTCGATGATCATGTGAGAATAATTGGGGCTGAGTTTGGTTAGTGTTTCGTTGAGGGCTAGGATGATGATTTCGGTTTTGTCTCCGTTTAGGCAGAGACCATTGATAGCCATCCAGGTTTGGATAGTCGAGTAGATTTTGAGGAGGGCTTCTGAGTCTAGGTCGTAGTCTCCGGAGAGGGGGAGGAGAACTTGCGTGTCATCTGCGTAGTTTGTGTACGCTATGTTGAGGGAGTCCAGTAAGTCAAAGAGGGGTTTGGTGAATAGGTTGTAAAGGGTCAGTGCAGTGCAGGACCCTTGTGGGACTCCACAATTTATAGTGGTGGGGGGGGGCACTGTCCTGGTCAGAGTACACTTTCATGGCCCTACCTTCAAGGAAGGATGTGATCCAAGTGGTAGCCTTGTGAGAGAAGTGTGCAGCATTGAAGAGGTGAGATGTGAGAATGCTGTGGTCGACCAGGTCAAATGCTGCAGAGAGGTCGAGCAGAAGGAGGAGAGCAGGTTTGCCTGTGTCCATTATTTTGGTAATTTGATTTTTTAAATCTAGAAGGGCAGTTTCAGTCCCATGGCGTTTGCGGAAACCTGATTGTCTTTTGCCTAGGATGGTGTTGGTTTCCAGGTAGTGTTGGATTTGATTGTGTGCGGCTTTGTCTAGGATTTTGAGGAGAAAGGGGACGGTGGTGATGGGGCGATAGTTGTTAGGGGAGGAAGGATCGAGATAGGGTTTTTTCAGGAGCGGGCGGACCCAGGCTTCTTTTAGGCATTGTGGTACAGTTCCAGATGCGAAGGAGGCATTGATGAAAGCTGTAATGATGGGGTGAGGGATTCTGAGCACTCTTTGATTAATGAGGGTGGGCAGATATCCCCTTTGCAGGTAGAAGGTTTGATTTTTTTGAGGAGGTCCTTGACTTCCGTCTCTGAGACTTCTCTAAAAGCAAAAAGGGGTGTTTGTGAGAGAGAGTTGTTGGTGGAAGGTGTGGGCGAGCAGATGGGGGTGTTGAGAGCTTTGCGTTGTGAGCTATTTTGTCTTGGAGAGTTTTAACTTTATTGAGGAGGGCAGCCTGGATGCCTGTGCACCAGGCTTCATCCTTGATGATTTCATCTGGGCCGGAGGCAGGTGTGGTGAGTTCTTTGAATATGGAGAATATTTCTCTTGATTTGGAGCTGGCATTAGTAATTCTCTGATTGTAGGATTCGGATTTAGCGTGGATTATGGCTTTTTTGTAGATCAAAGAGATCTCTTTAAAATCTTTAAGCGAGGATTGATTAGGCGCTGCTTGCCATCTGGATAGGGCTTTGCGTTTCTTGGTGCGAAGTTCAGATAGTTCTTCAGTGAACCAAGAGTTGCAGTGCATTGATTTTTTCCCTTTTTTTTCTTCTAGAGGGGCAATGAGATCGATGGCTTGAGTGAGTGTGCTGGAGTAGATGTTGGCTAGAGAGGTAGGGTCATGGATGAAAGGAGGCTTGAGTTCAGGGATATCGAGGAGAGGGGCGAGGTTGGAAGCAGTGAGTTTTTTGGAGCTTCTTACTTTAGCGGGTGGGGCATGAGTTAAGGTTTTATGAGTGGGCGTGGTAGGAATGGAGAATTGAATGAGGTAATGGTCCGTCCATGGGAGGGCTGAGATGGAGGTAATTGCAGATGAGCAGTTGTGATCAGCTAGCCAGTCAATGCATCTGCCTTTGCTATGAGTGGGGGCAGTAATTTTGTGCTCGAACCCCATGGTTTATAGTTCTTTGGCTAAATTTGCGGCTGCTTTGTCCTTTGGGTCAGCTAAACCAAGGTTAATGTCCCCTAGAAGGATGCTTTTAAGGGTCCCCCTTAAAACCCTCTTGGTGGAGGGTGTCTTTACAGATGAGGGCGCCGCCGCCACCACCTTTGGAGTTTTTACGGTCCTGTCTGAGAATGGTATAGTTTAGAGGGAGAGCGAGGTGGATGGATGGACTGGAAGCTTCATGGAGCCAGGTTTTGGATATGGCAAGTAGGTCAAGATTGTGGGTGGTGATAAGGTCATTGATTTCAATGGCATGGGCATGGACAGAGCGCGCATTGATTAGAGCGCATCTTAAGTCTGGTCGTAGAGTGTGTGTGTTGGCGTTGGTGGTGTTGGGGGTGGGCGATGCGTATTTGGGTGTGTGAGGCTGGGGCGTGATAGATGCAGCGTGATGGGTGCTAGGGTAGTGAGCGTGGTCAGAGAGGTAAGTCTGGGCGGCTGATGTATGAGTGTGAGAGCTGAGTCTGTTGTTCCTAAGGAGTGTGGAGTGCTGCGGAGAGTTAGGAGGTGTTTGGTGCGTGTTCTTAGTCTACAGAGCCTGAGGTGGAGTGGGTGATGTCCGATCGAATTGGTGTGGTAGTTGAGTGTGGACGACGCTGTGGTGTGTATGAGGTCAGATGGTGGGGTAAGGCATCGGTGGGCATGCAGGTCTGGGTGCGCATGCGGCATGCTGCAGATGGCCAAAGGGGAGCGGGATGTGAAGAAGATGGATAAAGAGGAAGGGAGGTGTGTAGGCGCTTTGGGGTGTGTGCCAAGGGGCTGCATTTGTAGACAAGAGATGTACAGGTAGGTGGGCAATAACACTGTTGGTAAGGATGGGCAGTTAACACAGTGGATCAGGGCTGCTAGGGGCAGGCAATAACACAATTGAGCAGGGCCGCTAGGGGCATGCAATAACACAATTGAGCAGGGCCGCTAGGGGCAGGCAGTACAGGGCCGCTAGGGCAGGGCCGCTAGGGCAGGCAGTTAACGCAGTAGATCAAGGCCGCTAGGGGAAGGCAATAACACAATTGAGCAGGGCTGCTAGGGGCAGGCAATAACATAATTGAGCAGGGCCGCTAGGGGCATGCAATAACACAATTGAGCAGGGCCACTAGGGGCAGGCAGTTAACACAGTAGATCAAGGCCGCTAAGGTCAGGCTAGAATCGAATGGCAGAGTATCACATCAAAATGGCTAGATTCGAATGGCAGGGTAACACAACAAATGGCTAGATTCGAATTTGTATGGGCACACTATGGAATGAAGGCTGATTTTTTTGAGATGGGGTAGGCATACAATTTTTTAGTGGCATAGACTGGGCAGAACAAGGAGTGGCTAGCAAAGGTACATATGCATTGAGTGCGTAGCTAATAGTATGACTATGGCATTTTGGGCGGCACATATGAAAATAACATGCATGTCTGGGGATAGTGCAAGGGTTAGATAAAGCCCGCAGGCTTACCTTATAGGACAAAGGTCAAAGGACAAGGTGTCTCTGTGTTGCTCCTGCAGTGCGGGATGCTGTGGGGGAGCTCCTGCTCTGACCCCGGTGCGTAACGGTCTGGCGTAGCAGTGCAGAGCATTAAGGGTGGGAGTAGTCAGTGTCCGAGCAAATAGTTGTGGCTAGTGGAAGCTGGTCGAACATATGTGCCCGCAGGTCCGTAGCGAACAGGGGAGGAACAGGGCCTTTTCCCTCGGGCCTTCTCCCGATGCCGGCTTACGCCTACCGGTGTAGGGGATTAGCTGAAGAGAAGTCAGGTTGCTTAGCAACCAAAGGCAGCCTCGTTTTCGGGCCGCGCTGCGCCCGCCATTTTGAGGTCAGGCCGCAGGATTAAGACAAAATGGCGGATCGTTGCAGAGGATGTGTGCAGGTACACAGGTGGGGCTCTGGTTGGCAACAGGGCTCGGAGGGCAGGCCCAATAAAGGTGAAGGAGGCTAGTTAGCCAAGATATCACCTCACCAATGCTGTGGATTCCGTAGATTCTGCTTCATGTAGGTCAGGCAGCACGAGTGGTATATGCGGCTGGATGCTTCTGGTGAGCTCGTGTGGGGCAGGGGAGGGCTCCAGCCCTCTCACCCTTCTAGGCGAGCAGATGCAGCTGAGTGGGGCTGTATAGTCCATTGGACTGTGTAATCCACATGGCACACCTACCACTGCAATCGAACCCTACCAGGTCCCATCCAGCGGCAAGTGCCCAATATGCAAAATGCGCCCCACTGTTGCCTCTGTTCATCTGCTATACCTGCGGACAATACACCAGGCTGATCTATCTTACCTATATGTCTATCGTTACCTGCAACCCTATTGCCTTTCCAGGAGAGATGTTCTTCCCACATTTAATGATACGTGATAGCTAGCGTGACACTGCGCGCATCTCTATACTTTTCTGAATCCTGCCGCCATGGTCTGGTGCAACTGATGTAGCCCCCTGCATCGCAGGGCGAGGCTTTGCCGCTTGAGCAGGGCTAACCACCTCTTGAACCTTACGCCAACCGTGTTCTTGCACTTATGGACTATATTATGCACTTCTGTAACTAGCGCCCAGATGCCTCAGGAGTTTGTGCGCTGCTATAAATGTAAAAATAAATAAATAATAAACACTGTCTTGTCGCCGACTTTCGGCTTGGCCACATCAGGGTTTAATTTTGAAATTCTCAGCACCAAATCATCAATATATATATATATATATATATATATGTGGGAAAACAAAAACTATCCAAAAAACTAAAATCCAGGGTTCCTTCTTAATAGTCACATATATTTACTTTGGCTCAAGAAAAGAAAAAAAGCCTGATTGTTCATGCCCACACCCTTTGAAATCCTGCCTGGCGGTTCTGAAAAAATATTCTCGCCCTCCACCCAATTCTCCAGGTGGTTTAAGACTATTTTCCTATAAACCTTTGAAAGACCTTTGATAAGGGTAATAGGTCTATAGTTTGTGGGAGATTGTGTGTTGCCTTTTTTTTTAGATATTGGGTCGATTTCTGCAAGTGCCAACTTGCAGGGACATAAAGTTCTATTTTTAGGCAGTTAAAAAACGAAGACAGAACAGGCTTCCATATCTTTGGTTCTCCCTTAAGCAGGTCAATAGGGATCCTGTCGACGCCTGGAGCCTTGACAAACTTGTGTTAATGTAATGGCCTCCTTACTTACTCTTCATTATACACACTGAATAGAAACATTATCCCGGAGTTGGCAGTCACAAGTAAACAACAACAACGTGCGGCCCATCTGACCATTCCAAGATGGCGTCTGTGAAAATGCAGCTTCATTCGTGAGGCCCATCCGAGCATTCCAAGATGGCGTCTGAAAATGCTGCTTCATTCTTAACGCCCATCTGACCATTCCAAGATGGCGTCTGTGAAAATGCAGCTTCATTCGTGAGGCCCATCCGAGCATTCCAAGATGGCGTCTGAAAATGCTGCTTCATTCTTAACGCCCATCTGACCATTCCAAGATGGCGTCTGTGAAAATGCAGCTTCATTCGTGAGGCCCATCCGAGCATTCCAAGATGGCGTCTGAAAATGCTTTTTCATTCTTAACGCCCATCTGACCATTCCAAGATGGCGTCTGTGAAAATGCAGCTTCATTCGTGAGGCCCATCCGAGCATTCCAAGATGGCGTCTGAAAATGCTGCTTCATTCTTAACGCCCATCTGACCATTCCAAGATGGCGTCTGTGAAAATGCTGCATCATTCGTGAGGCCCATCCGAGCATTCCAAGATGGCGTCTGAAAATGCTGCTTCATTCTTAACGCCCATCTGACCATTCCAAGATGGCGTCTGTGAAAATGCTGCTTTGTTCCGAGTGCTCTGCGCAGCATGGCTGTGGTGGCCTTAATGAAGACAGGACACAGACTATGTTTAACAGCTGTGTTTATTTGACACCAGAGGTAAGTTATTTAACTTGGAAGGATAGAGTCCATTGACAGGGGCATAACTGTACTCACAGGGCAGACAGTCTCATTCAGGCAGCTTCTTCCCTGCTTCTTGTGCATGTCATTCAGTGACACACACAACACACTCCAGAGCACCCAGGTTGCTGCCCTCAGCCATGGCATTACGCTCTGGTGTGTGTGTAGCCCTTGATGTCAGGGCCTGGAAGCCCCTAGCTCCCTGCTTCAGGAGGAGCGCTGGGGCAGTGCTTTCACTGCGCTCTCCGCCCGCTTATAACTTTCCGCGCGTTTCATCGCCTTTTTCTTACATTCACCTCTTGCAAGATCGCCTTCCCGCGATCTCGCGATTGGAAGTCCCCACAATGACGCCAGTGATAGCCGTGGATTGGGAGCCGGGGCAGCCTTTGAAAAATAAAAGGCAGGATTTAATAACAAGGACATTCCCAGATCATCAATGTACCAAGCAGCATACATAACAACAATAGAAAGCAATGCACAAAAGTATTAAAAATAAATACATTCCCAAGCAGCAATGAAACAAGATGGTATTGAAAGCAATATTTGACAACTCTCTCTCCAGTTTACACAGTTGCACAGACATAAAAAAGGCATAGCTTTTATTTCTCGAGTGGGAGAAAAATTCAAAGGTAATATTAACTCTTTTTAAACTCCGACACCAGTGCACACTGCACACACCACACACCTAAGGAGCTTACATTCAGTACACACACACACACACGTGCTGGTGGACAGGGGGTGTACTATATAGTGTACCATGGAGCATTGGAAAGTCATTGTCAGTTTGCAGCCGAGTACATTGTGACATGCGGGGATAGGTTGAAGATGGCTTACACTTCTCAAGGCTTTATCAGCACGATGCTAATTGTAAAGGGCGATGTCAAGGAGCTGGGTCGATTCCCACCTGTGCCACGACCTTTTGGAATCAGTCCTTTGAACAGTCTTTTCTATGGTGACTCATCACACGAGGCCTCCTAGGGACACAAGCCCTGTATGTACCCCATAGAGACTGTGGAGAAACCCCCAAAGTCACTGTTGTCCCTGCCTGAGTCTTGCTTTGTAGAGGGTTGTGTGGGTTCCAGTCATTGGTGGCAGATTATACTGTTTACTTCGTGTGGGGTGCTGCCCGCTGTACCCCAAGGGTGCAGCTACCTGGAACTCTTGTGTCAAACACATCCTCCTAATATTGGGCCCTTCAAGGGTAACCAGGACAAGCATGTTGCCACATGTGGCCATGGCTTCTACCTGCCTCGACTGCAGATCCTGGAACTGGTATGGATGGGTGTTAGCCCCCCTTCATGGGGCCGCTCCACGCACACCAAATGACCACGCAGGAGCCATTGTGCTCTACAACCTCCTCTTTATTCCTCCATACTCTTACTGATCTCCCGCTTCCCTTGCCCTCCCTTTCCTCCCGCTTCCCGCTCCCTCCCATAGTCCTGGGCTCCCCTCTTAAAGGGGCTCTGTCCCTTTTCCCACTTACAACACCTCCCCCTTACTTAACATGAGACTTCCGGGGTCACATTTGCTCGATGAGACGTTGGGGTCTCTTTGTGGCTTGGTGGGGCCTGCCTGGTTGCTCGTGGGTCTCTTCCACACTCTCTCGTTGCAGTGCTTCATGTCTTTGCTCTCTCCTTTTCCTTCCTCTCGATCGCTTCTCCTTTCATTGGTTCCTGCTCTTCAAAGTATAGCTCGTGGAGGAGGGAGTCCTTTGGCGTCATTTTGCCGTAGTTCTCTGTCATAGTTGTCACCTGCTCTCTGTCCCTTGTCGCTAGGATGGGGTCTGCGCGGTTCGTCTGTCCTCTGGCTTTGTTTTCTTCTCCCGCATCTTGCTCCGGCACGTGGTCCTTCTTGTGGGTTACTCCGAATGACCTATAGTGAATGCTGATGAGTGCATGCTGTAGTGCTGTCCGGTGGCTGAGACGGCTGTGCCCTATGGCGGGACTCGGTATCATGCGGATGGCGTCAGACACTCTGCGGCCTCCTTGGATTGGGTCGCGTCGTGACTGACCTTTTGGCTGTATTGTCTGTGCGGTCCTCCATTGGCCGGCATGGTCCTGGGGTTTGTCTAGGGGTTGTTCTTCCGCCCGTGTCTGGTACAGTTGCCTTGTACCAACGTTTCCTGTGGCTTCCGCATTCCCTCCCCCGTACGATATCTCGAAGGGTACTGGGTGGTTGCGAGACTCATAGTTCTCTCGCAGGACGGGTGAGGTTTGTGTGTCAAGTGCTGGTCCGTCCTCTTTTGGGTGGGTCAACCCAGGTTGGAGGGGGTGTGCATGCCCGTGATGTCTAGAAGGGCTGGTGTTCACGGTCTCTGTGTTTTTCCTGGTCTCTGACAGTGCCATCGGTAAGTTCGGGTATCTTTCCTGAGCAGGTGGTATGGGTCGATATGCAGCACTTGTGGGTGCTTGTGTTCCGCATTTTGCTTGAAGGTGACCTTCCTGACCACAGCGCCAGCATGTTCGTCCCAAGGCTGAATATGGTTGTCCGTGTGTGTGTTTCCAGCCCCGCCTGTGGAATGGCTCTTTGCTTGGGGTTTGTTGCCGGTGTCTTCTGAGTTTTTGCTGTCTCCAGGGTTGAGTGGGCTTGGACTGCTGCGGTTGCCTTTCCGTGAGGGCCGCGATGGCGTTGCGTTCAACTTGCCTCTCAATGGTGGTTGCCTGTGCGTCAACTCTCTCGTAGGTTTTTGCCAGATTTAGTATTTTCGCTAGGGGTAGGGGCTTTATGAGAAGGTGTTTTCTGAATGTTGACGAGGTGCACCCTTCTATGATCCTTAGTCTTATAGCTTCTTCATCATTGAAGTTGGCGAAGTCGCAGTCTCCTATCTTCTGCTGGAGACGTATGACAAACTCTCCAATCGATTCGTGTGGACGCTGCCTGTGTTGGTTAAATGCAAGGCGTTCATAGTCTTTGTTGGATCCTACTATGAGTTTGTCGTTGACTGCCTCGAGGAGACGTTGGTACGTGGTTTTGTCTGTAGCTGGGATTGTCTTGATGATGTCCTTTACCTCTTTTCCTACCAAGTTTCTAAATATGCTGAGTTTGTTTGGCGGGTCTTTGTTCCCAATTGCACCTAGAAAGTCCTCAAATTCTTCGACCCATTCTTCCCATCTTGTTCCTTGGTCGTGGTGCGGGATCAAGGCGAATGGGTTGGGCCTTCTCGTGACGGTGGCATATGACGTAAGGCCAAAGTCTGCTAGGGCTTGCGCGCTTGCGTCGGCATCTGCTTGCGCTAGGTCAGTCATGGTGGCCGGTGTTTAGTTCGGGTATGGAGTCGTGGTGCACTTGCGTGCAGTGTTTGGCGGCAGGTTGCTGTGTTTTGGTCCTCTGGTTTGTATGGGTGGCGTTGCTTTTACTTTCGCTGTTGCCGGTCCCGTCTGGTACGGCTCTTCTCTGCTGCTGGTACGCATGAGTTTGGGCAGCTTTCCATGTCTGTCTTCTTTTAGTTTCCTGTGTGTGTCCTTGTGGTGGTGTCTGACCTGCGACGCACTGTCATCACGTGCGTAGTCCTTGTTGTGGTTCTGTGTGGACTTTGGTTGCCTAACTTTCGTATTGGGTTTAGGGTGGCTCCTTGGGCCTGTTCTGATGGCTTTTGGCTGTTTCCGTGAGTCTCTTTCTTGTCTGCCAAGTTTGGGGTTGGCGAGGTGGTCCCATTCGTGGTGGGGTTTGCCCTTCGACGCACTGGCCCTGCCAAGTTTATTTGATAGGGCGATTTCCGTTTGGGCGCTGCTCTGTAATGTCATGGGCATTGGGCCAACTGTGCGGCGATGACCTTGCACAATGCTCACGTGGCGGGGTGTCTGGTGGCCCTGTGGTTAGTTGGGCTGGTAGTGGTACTCGAGTGAGGGTCCTAATTTGAGTCTCAGTGGGTTATTGATGTCCTACTGGGCTTTGGTGGTGACAGGCTTAGTCCTGTGAGCCTAGTAGCTTGAGGGATTGGCTCGTTATTTTGTGCAGTGTCGTCCTTAGCCCTTTGTTTCCTTTTGTTTTCTTTGAGTCTTGTGGGAAAGCGTGGCAGTGCGCATGTGTTCCCACGTATTGGTGTCTTAGAGTGGTACGCACGTATTAGTACGTGTCTCTCCCAAGTATTAGAATATGGCTGGGGGCCGTGAAATCATGCGCGTGTTGGTGAGTTTTTCGTCCTTCCACTTTTAAACATTTTTTTTTTTTTCCACAAACTGGGAGACACAGGGTCTTATCTTCGTGGCTATGTTCCTGTATTGTTATGACTGTCACGCAAATGGGAGACACAGGGTTAATGCTGCTGGGCCCTGGGTTTTGGCCTTTATTATTCAATGATTCGGTTTATTTATTTATTTATTTTTTTTGCCTGTCACGTTGTGGGAGACACAGGGTTTCCCTTATTTGTTTTATCTTAATTATTCTTTCTTTAATGTCACTGTGGGAGACACAGGGTTTGCCTTACTTGTGTTTGGTCTTGGCACCGCCTTCCGCTGCCTGCTCTGTCGGTCGCGATGTTCCTCGGCAGCTCACACGGCGTCCGACGCTCGTGGCTGTCTGTTCTTCCTCGAGCACACGGGCTCACCACAGGTGCTGGATTCCTCCTCGGGCACACGGGCCCTCTGCAGGCACGCAGTCCTCTACGCTGCCGCTTTCTGTTCTCCTAGGGGCACATGGGCCCACCGCAGGCGCTGGATCTGGGCACACGGGCCCACTGCAGGCGCTGGATCTGGGCACATGGGCCCGCTGCAGGCACGCAGTCCTCCTCGCTGCTGCAGGGTGCGCTAGCCCACCGTTGGTGCTGGGCATGCAGGGCCACTGTAGGACGCACTGGCCCACCTGTCAATGCCGGGCACGCTGGCCCGCCGATGCTCCCGGGCACACAGGCCCGTTGACGCTGGGTGCACAGGCCCGCTGCAGGGTGCACTGGCCCACCTCTGTCTGCTGGGCGCGCCGGCCTACCGTTGTTCCTGGGCACACAGGCCCTCTGTTCCCTACCCTGCTGGGCGCACGGGCCCTCTTCACTGCAGGCACACGGGCCCCGGGAAGCTGCTGGGCGCACAGGCCCTCCACCTCCTCTGCTGCTGGGCGCACGGGCCCTCGATCACTGCGGGCACACGGGCCCACCGCTACTGCAGGGCACACAAGCCCTTCCACTGGGCTCACAGGCCCACCTTGGTTGCTGGGCTCACAGGCCCTTCTTCACTGCAGGCTCTCAGGCCCTCCGTTACTGCTGCAGAGCGTGGGGTCGCATCTGCCTCGTCGCCAGTTGTTAGCCCCCCTTCATGGGGCCGCTCCACGCACACCAAATGACCACGCAGGAGCCATTGTGCTCTACAACCTCCTCTTTATTCCTCCATACTCTTACTGATCTCCTGCTTCCCTTGCCCCTCCCTTTCCTCCCGCTTCCCGCTCCCTCCCATAGTCCTGGGCTCCCCTCTTAAAGGGGCTCTGTCCCTTTTCCCACTTACAACAATGGGTAACCTACTAATGCCTGAATACCACAAAAGATCGAAATCCTGGGAAGATTCTTGAGAACATGTTTAAGTGGAAACCCCCAGTGGAAGGTTGCATGACACAAGTTTAAATGAATGCAACGCTGTGATTGGGAGTTGAGATAGCCCTCAGCTCCTGAGTTTCTTATGCCAGCCTGTTTCCTTCCAAGACTCATTTCTTAGATGAAGCTCTGGCAGCGTGGGCACACACTGGCCTTCCGGAGACAAGAGAGTGGGCTCTCGCCTCTTGCCCCGGCGGGACCAGCCGAGCCAGAACATCTCCACTTCCTCTGATCTGAGATGCCAGGATGTGACCACTGCATGGGACCGCATCTGAAAAGGTGTGGACATGGAAAGCCTGAGAGAACAACACCCAGTGACTACCCAGTAACGCAGGGGACGTCTAGCTGTGACGAGCACTGGGACAGGGGCTGTCAAGCTCATCGGTGTTCTGGAGGGTGCATTTTTCACCCCCAAGAGCACCCCCTCAGATGCTAACTGCAGATTCGCAGTCTCGCACCACTGATTCTGCCTCAAGGACTGCCAGGAAAACGTCAAAGGGTTACTGTGGGGACGTCACATGATCGCAGGAGAGTGATCTCGCGAGATCTCGACGCAACGAGATCTCGCGAGCCTGCGCTCCCCGAGAGAACGTTCAGAGAACGTTGTGGCAGAATTGGCGGAGCGCAGAGACCAAGAGGTCGGCTGACAGCGCTGCTCCTGTTAAGGGGCCAAGATAAGTATGGCTCAGCAGAAGCCTTGCAGTCCAGCTTCCAGGGCATAAGTCCAATGCCACAGGAGGCCACATGGTGGCCCTGGAAGCTTACAGCGTGCCATCCATGAGCACACCCTACCTCCAGTGAAGTAACTGGGAGGCCCAGACAGGAACTAACTGTGAGTAACTCCCCTGCCCTGCCCTGCCCAAGGATAAGTTACGCCTACCAGTTTGTCTTATTAATAAGGACAGTTAGAACCAGAGAGAACCAAAAAAAGCAGAAATGAGGGTTGCACGTGCCAGATGTGTGTCAGATGTGCAATTTGAACTTCTAACAACACAATACGTTTGGAATGAACTTTGATTGTTCGTTTTCAAAGTATTTAATGAGCAAGAAATGTAATTTAAACATAACTGCGATTTCCAATTTATTGTAGTCAATCCTTGATATATTGGTACAAGTTCCACAAAAACGATCAGAGAAAAAACCCACACATGGCACATGCCATTATAATAATGTACCCAGCAGCACCGTTTCTGACTGGAAATCAGCTGAGAGCTCCGGGGTGTCGGGGACACTCAGCCTGCCACGCCCAGCTTTGCAAGACACTGTCCGTGCACACTTTCCAGGATATGGACTGGCAAGCCGGGCAATGCCAGCCCATTCCCCAGACACCAACCCTACCCGCTTCTCTGAAAGGCTGGACATGGGTCATTAGCTGGCATTACTGGACTGCTGTGTGGTCACACACTGCACATCGTGACGTCCGGGCTGCACATGTGCACGTGGGAACACAATCTCCTGTAACAGTATCCAAGTAACAATCTGTACCAGATCCTGCGTCTAAAACACCCTGTGCACAGCGGGCCGTTCACAGGAGACATATTGATTTCATGTGCTGCGTCCGCAAAGCAGAAGCACGTGTGTTCTTTCTATGTTGACCTAAACAGCCTCCCATGTGTAATCATGACCTAATGGCGGGCTACGTTTCGTCTAACAGTGAACGTGTTGTTTGCATGTGCACAGCTTTAGGAATATTAAAAGAATGAACCAATCACGGCTCCATGTCTGACTCTGTGTGTACAATTTGAAGAACATGTGTATTTCCTTTCATGTCAGCATCAAATGGACATTGTACAGCGTGTGGGCCAGATGCATATCATCTCCCAAGATGCCGTGGGATATATTGCGACCAATCAGGGCATCCAGGGCCACCATTCAGAAGCCTCCTTGGTCATAGAAATGGGACAATAAGCAACATGACGGCAGCCAATGAGAAACAGTCTGCGGCATAAGGACATACAGAACATGCTAGTAGAATAGTTCATTGCATTCTGATTTCTCCATTAATATAAAATAAAACATGCATTTCAGATAAAACAAGTACACAACAATTCCAAGTACATCCCATCACCAATATTGTGTGAACTCAATGCCAGGCAAGCATTTAATAACCTAAAAATATACCTAAAATGAATAGAAAAAAACTAGCCTTTCATACACACGGCTCTCCGAATTAGCGCAACCCTAACATGTTCACACAAGTTAAAAATCAAGCCTCCATTATTGCAATTTCATACATAGCACAATTCCTCCCGGCGAGGCCTAGTGTTCATCCAGAAACATTGCCGTTTCAGCACTTTCATATGCAGGGCATTGAAGCAGTTAGAGATCAGTGTGAAATGCCCCTGGTCCTCCGGGGCAACCATATCGCACCAGCAAGCATTGGTCATTTCCTCCGCCCCGCCTAGGTGCATCTGGAGGAGGTCATGAGAACTACTCTTCTACACTCTGCTTGTTAGGAAAGATTTACCCCCAAACGTTTTGCTTTTATTTTTTAATCTGACCTGTACTTTTTGCAGTACTGGCCTTTGCTCACGTGTGATGGAGAAACTGATACGTCCTTCCGGCTGTCAGTACTGGAAACCCTTGTTTCCCTTAGTCCTGTTGCTGTGTTACTACTTTTAGTTACTTTTCTGACTTTTGGTAACTTTTTATCATATTAGAATGCAGTTTACACTGCAGTGCAATGGGGGGCATTTTTGTTTTGCCCTAGACTAACACTCAGAGGATGTTTGGTTACTCTAGGTGTGCTATAAGGATAACCTGGTGGCAGGAGTGACTTTTCCCCACTTTTAGGGACTTTTCGTTTTAGCTTTACCCCGTTTTCCGCAATTGGCTACTAACTGTGGCTACTGGTCATACATGGGCGTGCCATGAGATTGTTCGCTTGTCCTTATGCCATCTTGTTCTTTAGCCTTCTTCCTGGCCTAAGAAAATCCTTATAAGGACTTCCAGTGCCCGGGAAAGCAGCAGCTTTTGGCCGGCTACTGGAGGGCTGTGTGTGTTTGCTGGCAGGATATGGGCTGGGTAAGTCTGACTCCAATCCACATACTGGTTTTAGTGTGTCTGAGTGGTATGTATGAGTGTTCCCGCCAGTGGTCCTGACTGGACTACTGCTGGGGAGTGTGTGTGGGCTAGTCCTGCTACTGGCTAGTGAGAATTTCGGCTCTTAGTTGGCTTTTAGGATAAGAAGAGGACCCCTGCATGCATTCCTCAGAGATCCTGGAGAAAACTGAAGGAGCCAAGTATCCTATCCAGCTGTGAGACTCGCGGAGAAACCTGAGACCCGACTGAAGGAGACCTGGTGACCAACTTCTACTGCTGTCCTGGAGGAGCCCTGTCTTGCTCGTGATCTTTAGCAGTCCTGCGAATGAGCTGTGACCCTTGGAGTGGAGAGACCATCCATTCCTGACGTCTGCTCGGTGCCCTGCTACAAAGAGCTTTTGGAAGTGCCCCGGGATCGTCCTATGGCTGACTGGCTCTGAATCTGGGCTACCGTATTGCCAGCGTCACCATTCAGAGATTTGACCTGGAATTTGGGGGATCCTCAGCTGGCCCTACAAGACTCACCTCTACGAAATAAATCCCAGCATCCTAGCATCAAGGGGACCCGAGATAGGATGCAAAATCCAACCACGGCTGCTGAGTCCCTTTGCATCTCTGTGCTGCGGTGACCACCATCCAAAATCGCTTATCTGACCCGAGTTCAGTCCTGAGAGGGTGCTACATTGAGTTTTGCTGCATTCATCACTGGAGACTCCTTGCAACAGTGAAAGACACCAACCGGAGATAAGCTTGGACCTGTAACCCCTGCGAGTCGAGGACTGTGACTTTCAGCGAGAAAAGCAAGCTTGGACCCTCTTCCTTTGTCCTGCCAAGTCTGGTGAGGAATAGGACTACGGGGGGTAAGTTACAGAGCTTCTTACCTACCCCTATACTCCCATTATAAGTCAATGGGCTTATAATAAACCTTAATTATAACAATATTGGCAAGACGTCTGAAAATTGGGGCTACTTCTGTTAGCTAGTTTAACTGGTACTCTAACCATAATAACCCTTCACTGGACCCCATAGACTCTAGCTGCATTTATTCCTGCTTCAAAGTTTCTGTGGAACTTTAACCTGAACTATTGGGCAAAAGGTCCCTGACAACTTAGGGCTGGACAATTTGAGTTAAGGATCATCTCTGTGGACCTTGAGTGCATAACACTAATGTTACCTTTCCTTTGCAGGAGTGTCTGATATGTATTATGCCCTATAATAAGTGAATGTATATATGTATGTATTTTATTTAGTGTTGTTTGATCACTCTACTTGTTAGTAGTCATGTTTCTATAGTGTGTTTTGGCTAATAAACAATAACTGTATTTGTATACATCCTGTCTAAGTGTAATCTGTGATTCCCATTGTGTGCTGTCATTGTGGACCCTTTACAAGCTCCCCGCCTCTGAAGAACTTAGCCTAGACCGCCTGTCACTGCTTCCTAAACTGGTCTGGCTACAGCTTCCCAGAGTTGTTCCTGTTGCAATATAGGTTGGCCTTTTATACATGACACTGGTGACATAATGTAACACACTTCCTCTCCTGTGACAACCTTAGGGATCCCAAGTTACGTGCCATTCTCCTATCATCTTGAAGTGAGCTCCTCCTGCAGATCCCATTCCTCTCAGCATTCTTAAGGCTGTTATTCCTTGTATTGCACCTCCCCTTACATTGGCGATCAACATATCACTGGCAATGGTCACATACCGGCCATATTTAAACATGCTCTCATTATTCCTCTTTTAAAAAAATCGAATCTGGACTTGTCCACTCTTTCTAATTTCCGGCCTATTTCTCTTCTTTCGTTTCCTATGAAACGTCTTGATGCCCTGTGTAAAGACTGGTGGGGGGTGTCTGTACTTCCGCTCTCTATATGGTAGAGGAGAGGCACAGCGGACCCCAGCCAAGATTCTCTATTTGGTAGCAATGGACGAGCAATCAAGGTCGAGCTTCTCAGGAGGTGATGCAGGCTGGTTCTTAAGTACAGTGTGTTCCCCGAACCCCCACAAAGGAATGTCCACACACTGTATTACTGAAAACACAGTCTTTATATAATTAATATTCAAAGGTATGTACACGATCACAATAACGCACTTTGTACTTGGAAGTCAATAATGATAAATATATACACGTCTAGAGTGGTACCACTAATGTTATCAAATCTCATTAAAGTGCATCAACTGTACGGTTAAAATGTCACACAGATCAATAACGAGTAAACCAGCAATAGAGATAGGCAGGAACGCAAGATGGTTGAAACAATAGGCAGAATACTGACCCCTACCACTAGGCAAAGTTCTGTGTGGAGATCCCCCCACCTGGGCAACCTGTAAATAGCGATATATAGCACAAGCCCAGTCCAAATGTTCAATAGTCTTACTTCTTCCTGTTAAGGTTTTACCCCCCCAATGTACCTGGTGGAGTAGAGTTCTGCGACGATGCACCAACCGATCCTTCTTGAGTGCCTCCCTTTCAGGCGGGAGCCACGGATCGTCGAGAGGTATCAGGGAACTTGGCGTTCAGTGTCGGAGAATCGACGGCCCTTCTTGAGTGTCCTCCCTTTAAGGCAGGAGTCACGGGTCGTCGA
Organism: Ambystoma mexicanum; assembly: GCF_040938575.1. Classification (NCBI taxonomy): domain Eukaryota; kingdom Metazoa; phylum Chordata; class Amphibia; order Caudata; family Ambystomatidae; genus Ambystoma; species Ambystoma mexicanum. The sequence continues at coordinate 1,717,159,686 of NC_090929.1, read as the reverse complement.
ACGTCCGACGGTGAACAGGGTGAACTATGGCAGGGAAGTGGCAGTTTCGTTCCTATAGGCGCTCGTCGACGACAGAGCGTTGGCGTCCTGCAAGGAAGAGGCGTGCGGGGCACCTCGGTGACAATAGTTCTGGACCGCAAAGAGATGATGAAGAACTGTGGCCCAGCAAGGGCGTCGAGTCGTCGGCGTCTCTGCGCTCTGCAGGTGGCGGGAAACCCACCGGTGGATGTTCCTCGGCGCATCGACGGTTGGGCCTTCTTCAGCGGGAGACAAGCAGATGACGATGCAGAAGAGAGCGTCCGATGATCAATGAAAGTTCTTAGGCAAACGGGAGCACAGCGGCTCCGGTCGGTGACGACGGTCGGCGACAGTGGCGGACAACAGTCCCAGTGCTTCTCCTTGAAGTTCTGCAGCAGTACCCGTACCGGGTTGGCAGCCTGTCGAAGGTCTGTCTACCAGGGAGCGTTGGCAAAGATCAGCTGTGCACGATGGTCCCTCGTAGCTCGGGAAGAGGGCGCCTTACCAGGTCCTCTCTGGGTCAGTCCTTGGAAACATAGCATCCTTCAGATTGCGAGGGAGAGCCACAGCACTCCTTCTCGTCCAGCAGGGGTTTCAAGGTCAAGCGTCAGTTACTCCAGTTACTCGTCGTAGTGGACTTCAGCTTCTGAACACGATTCCTAGCAGTGAGAGGTCCCCAGATATACTGTTGATCTCCCATTCATTCCGCTGGCTCACACTCAAGCATCCAATCACGACTACGGGCATTCATGCAGGCAGGCAGCCAATCAGGCACACGAGGTATTCAGGCCATTCACTTCTCTCCAGACACTCACAACAAGTTATGTGTATTGGGACAAGTACCGAGCCATTCAACACTCCAAGCTGCATTCATACCGGTTTCGGGCAGGGTTGTCTCAGTCATTGTGTCAACCACCAGATAATAGACACCCACAACACAGAATGCATATTCGTCACACACTCACCCAGGTCCCACCCACAGGAGGTACCCACAACATACATCACCGGGAAGGCTCCAGCTAGTCTGACTGGGCCTTCACAACAACACCATATATGGCACTTCCATCCAACAGCCAGTCAGGGGGAAGGGACAGAGTCAGGGCTTCCCAGGACTTTGGGAAAACAAGGTAATGGGTAATAGAAAGCAAGAGGCCACCGGGGCCATCTTGTTTTCCATCAGGAATCAACTGATCCCAATGGCAGGGCCGGGGTATCCCAAAATGGAGGATACGCCGTGCACCTGTCACATTCAGCATGGAGCTGCCACCAGCCCATACCCTGCTCTGTGAGCCACCCACAGGTGCCCAAAAACATACAAAAGGGGCACAGGGTTGTACCCCCACCCATGGGTGCCATAGGGTATCCCACGGGTCCGTTCACCAAACCAAAAGAAAGAGAGCTGCACCGCCAGAAGTCCCACATGAACTCCTGCGCAGAAAACATGACAGAACACACGATAAAAAGCAGCAAAGGACAAGGATACGGAGGCCCTGTCTCTCCGATGCATTTCCAGCATCACACCCTGGTCACTCATCTCCTTCGCTCCCAGGTGCTCTTGAGCCTTTTCAGTTCGGCTTCTGGCCTGGCCGGGGTACTCAATCGGTCCTGGTGTCGGCGGCTGATCATTTGGCCCAGATTGTGGTTAAGGGTGGCATCGGAGCCCTGATCCTGCTGGACCTTTGGCTGCATTTGACATTGTAGACCATGGTATCCTCATGGATAGGCTATCCTCTGCAAGTATTCCTGGCCGGGTATTTGACTGGTTCGGGTCCTTTCTTTCTAAACACTCCCAGACTCTTTCACTTCCTCCTTTCACGTCGGTGGCTATGCCTCTCAATTGTGGTGTTTCTCTGGGTTCGTGTCTCTCTCCTCTCCTCTTTAATCTGTATATTCCTCCTCTTATTAAACTTATACACTGTTTTGGTTTTCTGTGTTTTTCTTACGCTGATGACATGCAAACATCCTGGTGCGGCTTGACCTTTCTGTGCCGGCTCCTGCAGAGCGTTATCGCTCCTGTCTCTTGTCGGTCCATTCCTGGATGGGTAAAAATGGGCTCAGCCTGAATGGAGAAAAAACAGAGATGCTTATTGTCGGTTTGACACCTCAGTCCTTAGGGTGGTCTTCAGCTATCTGGCCCTCAGAACGTGGTCCCCTTCCCCTGCCTTCTCTCGTTGTCATAAATCTATTCGTGAAGTTCTCGGCCTCACTATCTATGCAGGAGCAGATTAGTGCTCTTTGGCAATCCCTTAATTTTAAGATAAAGTCTTGTTGCAAGGTCTTGCCCTATCTCCCTACTTCTCTTCGTCCTGTGGTAGTTTCTTCTCTCACTTCGGTTTTCACTCGATTACTGTAATGCTTTGCTTCTGGCAGAGCCGGCTTTTCTTCTCCAACGGTTGCAAGTGCTCCAGAACTCAGCTGCCATATTGGCTATTGGTGCTGCCCGCCGGTCTGCAGCCCCTGCGATCCTTAACTCTTTGCACTGGCTTCCGGTGGTTAAACCAGTTACGTTCAAGGCTTTGTGCATGGTCCACCAAGCTTTTTATGGGACAGGCCCTGAGTATCTGGAGGCCAAATTCAGACATTATCTTCCGCCTCATCTCCTACGTTCCTCCACCTCCCTGCAGGTTGTGTTTCTTCAGTTCAAATATTCCCGAATGGGTGGACGCTCGTTCTCTGTGGCAGCAGCCCTGCTTAGGAATTCTTTCCTACTGTTTCTTTGTGAGATTACTGATCAGCTCTCCTTCAGACGGGCTCTGAAGACCTTTGTGTTCTCTGCCTGAGCTCCCTTCTGCTGCTTGGCGCAGCCATGTGTTTAGTCCTCAGCCTTAGCGCCATGATGCCCATGTTGGCGAAGGAGCGCTTTATAAATCTGGATAATATAACAGAACATTTTCCATATCAAAGTAAGTGGATTCCTTCCAAACATGCACATCCGCGAGCTCCCTCTCCACGAATCCTTTGCGGCCCTCATTATACCATGGAGATCGGTTTCTCGCAGGAGATTTTGCAATTTCCATTAAAGCATTTGGGTTCTCGTCTTCATAGAAAAAAAAAACAATCTGATACTTGCATGCGTTTGAAATGTTGAGGCTCCTAATTCCAAATGTAGTGCGCTTTTTGGGGAGCCCGGCAATACAAGCAGACAGTTCACACGATTCCTTTTGCAAGACTTGAGGGGGGAGTTGAGTTGGGTAACCAAGGAGGGGAAAGTTGTTGACAAGGGAGCTTGTGCTCTTCTGGAGTCCCTGGAAGCTAGACAGTCAGACTTGATGGAGGATAACATTTACTCTAGCGAAACAGGTCTGGTGATCCTGAAAAAGGACAAAGAGCTAGCGATGGGGCCTCAGAATGTGGAGCGCCAGGGAATTCCACGGTTGCCAATATAGTGGCTAGGATCTTACAAAAGAGAGCAAGAGCAGCGAAGCGGAGGAACCCGGGCAGAGAAGCAACCAAGGAAGGACAGGATTGCCGCGCAGCATTGGTCCAGTGTCCCTGGAAGGGAAACCCACACAGCTACGCGTTGCAAGAGCTTTCTGCCTGGCCAGTGTGGGTATGGAATGGATCCAGAAAACAGCAGGGACATCATTTCACCAAAATGCCAGTGGTAGCGGAAGTGACATCACACAACCATTGACCCCCTGATGACTTCACAGGAAGTGATGTCATTTGAACACGCCCCAAAGTGATATCGCGGGAAGCAATGGAACACGACCTTTCACCTGTTGACAAAACAGGAAGTGGCATCACATAGCATTGTAGACTACGAAAAATATGGTTACAATATCACTATAATGTGATGTACATTTCATACAAGAATGGATCGCCATATGTATCATTAAGAGCAGTGTGTATAGGCCCATATTACCAAATGACTGTGAATACAAGCAGACGTCCATGACCAATGATAATGATGTGTTATTATATAGCACTTACGCTTAAGCGCTTTATATAGAAAAAATATACACACAATATCACCCAACCTGTATTGGTACTCATTTATCGAACTCAGGAGGATGAAAGGCTGAGTTGAGGCATTTAAGTACAGACTAAATCAGTGACTCACCCACTGAAGTGTGCCTGAAATAAATCTTTAATGAGTCGAGCAATTATTGTATAGAATTCCAGAAAGACACTTTATTTGGTATTCCTATTGTTTCATATTTAGGGTCAGTGCTGAAAGTGTTAGACTTGTTGCACTCCTGTTCCTATTATTCTTCTTTTTTAAGGGTCATGAACAAGAAAGCCAGCCACTCCAGAAGTAAAGAGCCACATGGTGCTGGTCACAGCCCAGGAGCTTGCATTACAAAAAAAAAAAGAAAAGAAAATGTTTTTTGTTTGTTGTTTTATTAGTGATCGCAAGGGAGACCGCAGAGGTCGCAAGGGAGACCGCAGAGGTCGCAAGGTAGACCTCTGGCGACCCCTAAATGACGGCCTGGAAAACAGAGGCAGGATTGTACCCTCAGATACCGTCAAAACAAAAAAAGATTAGCAAAGCCAATGTATTACCCTGTACGTTTGTGAAGGTGCTTTCTCTGAGTCAGTCATAAAAAACTACGGGACGGGTACAAACCAGTGCCTCTGACCCTCACACTGCCCCCATGATCTCTCTCGGCCACCGGTCAGCTTCCCTTTCAGCGAGCAGAGATTGTTTCACACATTTTGGTGTTTCCAGCACACGAGCGGTGCAAACACAACCACAAATGAACGTGAGCCCAATTGCAAGCAGGGGAGCTGGGGTGTCAGGCCTTAGTACACCCGTGTAATATAGGATGAGAGGAAGGGTATAAACTGAAACCTTTCGTAAAGCAATAGAAGTGAATTCTATGACAAGACTGGAGGCGAGCATTATGCTTCAACTTCTTTAATTTACTACTCTTCAGCAGTTTCAACAAACTCAAACCAATACAAAACTCTTAAAACAGTCTGAACAGACTTTTCTTCTTTTGAACTACAATCCCCATAGTCTCTGTAGTCGTCTCACTCCTTGCTCAGTTTATGACCACATCCTGTCCCTGAGCTCCTCCTCTTCTTTTACTGCTCTTCAAGCAGATAAGTACTATGCTAATTGTCCTCTTACTAATATTTAAACTGTATTAGCTTATTGAGCTTCCTAGAGTAAGGGGTGTTAAACATATTGAATTAGAGTAGATTGTATTCTTGATTGGAGTTAGATGGCGCTAATATGGGCAAGAAAATAGTGAAGCGAACACTATTTCAGCACGAGAGTAAAATTGCAGAGCGTTTCACGTGCGAGTGCATTCCGTTTCGTAGCGCGAGTAAGTTTGTTTCTATCGCCTTCACGGCGAGTACGGCGCACAGTGCGGGCACCCCGTGCCATATATCCGGCACTTCAGGGGTGGCGAGCCGCTGCCGAGGGAACCTGCAGCGTTTGAGTCGCGCAGGCAGGAAGCCGCCAACCTTTCCTTTGGGGTAGCTGAGGCGGCTGCTGCGAAGAGCAACCCGAGTCGCTGCGGAGTGGCAGGCCCCCTCCTTTGCGGGGGCGCAGCCTGCCACTCTAAAGGGAACCGAGGAGTTCCTTGGCCCCCTCCTTTGAGTAGGAGGGGCCCTGATACCATCGCTTGCTTCCGCGTTGTGTGTTTTGATGCGATGCGGAACGAAGCGGCAGCAGTGGAGAAGCCGGTCCCGACAGAGGGATTGAACAAGCCGCGGTCGGGGAAAAGACAGCATTTCCACAAGGCAGCTGATTAGCAGAGCGCTCGAACACATGCGCTACCCGCTCAGAGGCACGCAAAGTGCAGAGAGCAGACGAGGACTTGAGCAAGTGATCTGCTGTCCTGATTGCAGGGCGCCCAGCTCAAGGGGCCCTCCAAATGACACACACCTGTCACAGGCAGGTAAAAAGAATCTAAGAGTCCGGTGCAGCCACAAAAAAAAAAAAAAAAGAGAAGAAGGGAAATACCTTGTATGGATTAAACAGGAGGAAGCAGAGACTCGACTCGATCTCTGTCCCATCAGTAGCATCGGCAGTGAAAGGGGCGTGCTACGACACCTTTTTCAGGTACTTAAGGCACAAAGCATCCTCATATGATGTCGGAGTTCGGGTGGAACGAGGAAGAGCAGCCTTCTGACCTGGCTGCCAGCTTCAAGGAGGTGCTGGGTAACTCACTGATGGATGCAGTGGCTCTAGGGGTTAAACCTCTACAAGAAAGGCTGGAGTACTTAGAGGCTATGCTACAACAGCCAGTAGACAGCACCATACGGATGGATCGCACGCCCGCAGAACCCTCAGAGGGTCACAGGGGAGTTTCAAGGCCCGAAAGAGGAGAGTTCCTCTCGACCCCCAGGGCCCTTTGGAAGGGGCAAAAGACAAGGCCCCGGAGGTCGTCTATGCCTTCGCCAAGCTCTGTGAAGCATATTTGTGGCACCAGACAGTGCCGGACCTCACAACCCCCTCTCCAGGGGAAGAGTATGATGGAGACGAAGACCCAGGCTCGGAAGAGGAGCCGGAAGATGGGGAACCTCCCTCTCAAGAAGAAGAGGAATTGAGAGAGGAGGACGAGTGTAAGCCCAGCGGAGGAAAGAAGCTCCGCAAAGAGAAACACCTCAAAGAAGAGGAGGAAGGGATGTTTGATCCGGACAGCATCCGGAATCTGAGGTCGTCAGATTGGCAGCCCTTGCCTAGAGTGGCACAGTACATGACCAAAAGGCTAAGTAAAGCACTGGACAAGGAAGTCCGCCAGAGACTTCGAGCGGAATGCCCGCGCCAGACCTTCCAGTCAAAGTCGCCGAGACACCAGAGTTGGACCCTAAAATGCTGACCTTCGTTCCGAAGGCGAGCAAGGACCACCGTAAGGGTATTGATAGATCTTGGTGGAGCTGCCAGGAGAAGGTGCTGGATCTGGCCGGGCCTCTCGCAAAGATCCTGGACCTGGCAGAGAGAGCCAAGGATACGGGAGAAGAGGTAGACCTCGATGCCCTAGCAGCCTGGGCACAGAGGGCAGTATGCCTGTTAGGAAATGCGAATTGCGCCATCGCTTCCGAGCAACGGAGAGGCCTATTGTTGAAAATAGACGAGAAGCTTAGTGATTTAGCCTCTTACGAGGCCGGCGAAGCAGCGCAAGGACTCCTCTTTGGAGAAACCTTCGGCAAGGAGATGGGTCGCTTCATAGGCACCTGCACGTCGCTAGAGAAAGCGCAAGCCTCCATCCGAAAAATCTTCCCCAACCATGTTTTTGGAGGGACCAGTCGCACCAGGGGTCGTTCGACTGTCGCAATCGAGGGGGAAGAATATCCCATAACCCCAGAGCCCAATACTGGGAGAGTAGGCAGCAGGACTCCTTCTTCCCATCCAGGGGACGCTTCCCGAGAGATCGCAGAGGAAGAGGTTCCGGCCGTGGACAAGGTATTCGTGCAAGGTGAGAGCAATGTATTATCCCCCAGTAGGGGGGAGAACTGGATTGTTCTTGAGAAACTGGGGCAAGTTTTCCAGCGATGCCTGGGTGTTGCAAACGGTAGCGGGCATGGGCTTAGATTTCATACATCCACCCGTGCAAGAGCACAGGCCTCAGCAGCAGCATCTAGGGCGCGCAGAGCAGAAGCTTCTAGACCAGGAGCTAGGCCTGCTAGTGGCGAAACACGCCATAGAGAGGTGCCCGAGGGACCCTGAATTTATAAGCAATATGTTTTTGCTGCACAGAAAAGAGAAGGTGCGACCAGTGATAAACTTGAAAGAGCTAAACGGTTGGATAGTTTACCGACATTTCAAGATGGAGGGCATCCATCAACTCCGAGATTCGCTCAGAGAAAGGGACTGGCTGACGAGACTGGACTTGAAGGATGCCTACATAACGATACCAATAGCAGAAGAATTCAGAATTTACCTAGCTTTTCGCTGGAAAGGACAGCTATGGCAGTTCAGGACTATGCCCTTCGGGCTTGCCTCGGTGCCTTGGGCCTTTACCAAGGTAATGAAGCCGGTAGCAGCAGCAATTAGAGAGAAAGGAATAAGGTTGATCATCTATCTAGATGACCTCCTGCTCCTGGCCGAGGATCGAGAGTCCCTCAAGTACCAGACGCATTGGGTCCAGGAACTGCTAGCTTCCTTAGGATTCCTAGTGAACATAGAGAAGTCGAATACCGAGCCCGCTCAAAGACTAGACTTTCTCGGTTTTATCCTAGATACCAGGAAAGCGATGCTCGATCTTCCAGCCCGGAAGATCCGGGACATCAAAAGAGAATTGAGAATATGCCTGCAGAAGCAGGTCGTGTCTCTCCGTACTCTGGCAAGGATTGTGGGGCTGTTAGCAGCTTCTATTCAGGCCATATTTCCAGGGCCGTTACATTACCGAGCTCTGCAGAGGTTGAAGATAAGACATCTGCAGCAGGGCCTAAAATACCATCAGTTGGTAGCGTTGGATCAGGAATCCAAGACAGAACTAGAATGGTGGTTGAAGAATATGGATGCCTGGAATGGGCGTGCCATTTTCGGAGACAAGCCAGATCTGATTATAGAATCCGACGCCAGACGTTTAGGCTGGAGCGCTCGGTGCGGAGACCTGCAGACAGGGTGGAAATGGAGCGAGGAGGAGCTCCAGTTGCACATAAATTGCCTAGAGCTGTTGGCAGGTTCCTTCACGATCAGAGCCTTCACGAAAGGGAGGATGAGATCATGTGTCCTACTGAAGATGGACAACATATCAGCAGTGCGATACATAAATCACCTAGGCGGCTCCAAATCCAGAATGCTAGCGTAGCTAGCGAAGGACTTTTGGCACCTCTGCCTGCAGTCAGAGACATCGGTCACAGCGGAGTACCTCCCCGGGACGCTGAACGTAATAGCAGACTGGAACTCACGCTACCTCACGGATTTCAGCGATTGGAGGCTGAATCTAGCAGTGTTTCAGAGGATGACCGAGAGTTGGGGACCAGTACACATAGACCTATTCGCATCCCGGTTGAATGCCCAAACAGCAGAATACTTCAGCTGGAGGCTAGATCCGGGGGCTCTAGGGACGGATGTATTCTTGCAAGAGTGGAGCGGAGGTCCGCATTACGCGTTTCCTCCATTCATGATGCTGAGCAGAGTGCTAGCGAAGTGTCGGAGAGAGACAGCGGAGCTGCTCTTAGTAGCACCATGTTGGAAGTCACAATTGTGGTTCCTGACGCTTATGGAGCTAGCAGTGGATTTTCCGAGGCTCACGGACCGAGCTGAGTCGTATCACCCTCTGAGAGTGAAGGGGACACTCCCGCTCATCGCGTGCAGGATATCAGGAGACTCTGGGCATTGCCAGGCATTTCGGCTCAGGCTGCACAGCTTATCAAGGAATCCTGGGAACCATCCACGAGAAGGAGCTACGACGCGGCTTGGGCCAAGTGGAATACCTGGTGCAGAGGGAGAGGTGTTCATCCCGTTTCTGCACCTGTAGTGATGATTTTTTAACTTTTTAGCGCAATTGCTGCAAGGGGGCAAAGCGTTCCGCACCATAGGAGTGTACAGATCAGCCATATCCACGGGCCATCTCCCTATCGAAGGTGTACCAGCAGGAGAGCACCCTGCAGTAGTTTGGCTTATTAGAGGAGCCAAGATTATAGTACCCCCAGAGCCTCGATATAAGACAGTCTGGGATGTGCTGTCGGTGCTTAAGCTGTTAGAGAGTTGGCCGAGCAACAGGTACCTATCGCTGAAACAACTATCAGGGAAGTTGGCGATGCTACTGTGCCTAGTTTCTTGTAAACGGGTGTCAGACGTGAGAGCCTTAGAGGTGGATCAGAAGTATTTCGGACCAGAGGGCGTGACCTTTACGATAGTGGGGAGAACTAAGACAGGGACTCCCTCAGTTCACTACCCATACTTCCCGAGTAGATCTAAATGGTGTGTGGCAAGATGCGTAAAGGAAAATGAGAGCAGGACAGCAGAGTTTAGAGCAGCGAGTACTAAGCAGTTGCTTATAGCGTGGAGGAAGCTGTACAAGGGTGTATCCACAGCGACTATCGCCAGATGGGTTAAAGAGATCATGCAGGCGGCAGGCAGGTTGTATACGAATTGTTCGTTTTCAACTGTTCGAATTACAATTGACCTTTTCACAATTGACCGAATTGTGAAGGTAAATTGTAACATATATGTGGGGGGAAACCCCCACAACCCCCCACCCAACGCCAAACCCCTATAATTGTATAGTAATTTACAATTTTTAGTTCCTGACTGTTACTGAAGAAAATCATGTGGCCTAGATATGTCAGGAAAGGAAAAAAGGGGGAGTCAGACATGTGATGTCATCAGTGATGTCATCTTTGATGTCCTGGGTGTTAGTGTTAGCAGTGCACGGTGGCGGCGCGAGTTATGGTTGCTTATCTTACCATAACTGCCGAATTTCAGGGTTTTTTCGGTTTTACTTTGAACCATAACGTCCCTTTAACAACATTTTTTCACTGAATTTCATAGGTTTTTAGTAGCGCAACTTAACCATAACGTCCCTTTAACAAAGTTTTTTTACTGAATTTCATAGGTTTTTAGTAGCGCAACTTAACCATAACGTCCATTTAACAAAGTTTTTTTACTGAATTTCATAGTTTTTTAGTAGCACAACTTAACAATAATAACTTTGACTTTATGTACATATAATATGGAACATACTGAACCCTTTCTACTGAATTTGATGGTCCGCAGACATGTTTGGACAACAGTACCACCACCTAAAAACTCTGGGAAGGTATGTGTAATAGTTATATCATAACATAGGAACATTTAACAAATTCACAAAGCAGCACACATACAAAGTATATGTAGTAATACTTAAAAAATGTTACCCATATATGTAACACACTAACCATTCATGTAAATACAATATGTTTTAAAATGGAATATACCAAAAGAAGATAAAGTGGCTTCCACCATAATTACCTCACAGACGCTCCACAACCAACAGCAAGACCAGACGTATACACTACTGATTACATATCCCACCAGACATAGTAAGTCCACTTCTTTTTACTCATATATTTATAAACTTTCTATATTAGAAAAAAAACATATTACTTTTTTGTTTTCTCACAGAAATGTGTAGTACTCTCGACTGGCTAGAAGAGCATTTCCCACGAGAGGAAATGTTAGAAAATAGTCCACCTAATGGTACACACTTTACTATATAAACCAATTAATAAATATTATTTTGTATACATTTAACATATACATTTTTTTTATTACAGACCATACAAAAATTCCAAGCATCTCACAACAACAATCAGAGGATATCACTCTACAGCAGATTAATCAAAAAATGGACGACCTTATGCAAAATTTTATGGATTTGAAAAACTTTGTGGAAAATTATGTGAAACCCCCAACAGCACACCATTGTCCAACCTGCAGTTGTCCCCCCTCACCCTATCCCACGCAGTTAACCCCAAACCCTGTCTATGGACCAAAGCGTTTCAATAAGATTTCCTTCCCTTCTTCACCTGATCCCAGTTTTCTAGAAGTCCCTAATTCTCCTGTTTTTGTTTCCGTTTCTGCCCCACCTTCCCAGTCATTATTGTATATATATATATATATGAAATAAAGTTACTTTTCTTATATTGTGTTGTAATTACTTTCAGTTCCTTGTGATAAAACCAATTTAGGTGTCCACGGACACCGCGGTTGTTCGGAAATGTTCGAAAAGAAACGAAAATGTAACTATCCTGAGACACTACATCTGTCCGTAATGTTCTCATGCAAGTTGAAAATGTTCTAAGAACGCTCGTAGTGTTCTGAAATGTTCGTAAATAAACGAAAATGGAGGTGTCCTTAAGAACACTTTGCCTATTCGTAGTGTTCGATAGCAAGCAGAAACTGTTCTAAGAACACTCGTGTTGTCCTGAATTGTTCGTAAATAAACGAAAATGGAGATATGCTTGAAACGCTATGTCTGTCCGTATTGTTAGCAAATAAATTAAACTGTCCTAAGAACAAACGGCTGTCCGTAACTGTTCGTTTTACATCTGACGCACTTTTAATTAGTTCAGGACCCGAACACTGTCCGTAGAACATCAACACGCATGCGCAAAACAATGTCCGTACATTGGGCGTCCTGCGGACGACCGCTACCTTAGCGAACATGCTCACAAAACATTCATGTGACCGCGCCCACGCTCATCTCATGCTCTAAATGCGGACACTGTGTGTCCCCGACCAGTTTAAAAGTACATTTCCAAGTAATCCACCATATTTCTCAATAAAAAATCACCATACCACAAATCCCACATACTAATCCTAACTTTCGACATAGTTTTTATGACTTTTTGAACCTTTTTTGATGTTCGATCTGTCTTGCGGACGGCACGCATGTCCGCGACCCGCGCACAAGCACCCCGATATAAGACCACGCCCTAGAGCGCATTCTCATTGTGTTTCTGACTATTCCACAGACCACACTGCATTTTGCTGCATACTTTGCAGATTTTGAGATTTCCATCTCCAAGCCTATGAAATCCATGGCTCGACTATTACCACATGGAGCTACATCTGCCTCAGCACCAACCCCACCCCCTCCACAACCACCATTTCCCCAAGGGCCTGAAGAGGGGAACAGGAGTGAGGATACCGAGGAGGAAGAAGAGGATGATGAGAATGAGGTAGAGGAAATCCCTACTACCCGCCTTCGGCGTGAATCTTGGGTGTAGCGGTTGTTTACCATTCATGGAAACGGTCCTAAGTCTCATGCGAACCGTGTCACCTGTAATGAGTGCAAAATGGTACTCAGTCGCGGGAAGCATGGTTCGTATAGCTTTGGGACCACTACCATGAAGCGACACCTGCGCTCATTCCACACTGGAGCCATTCGCAAGGTTGTACCTTGCGAGAAGCGTAGTAGGTTGATTGCCTCTACTTCATCCTCCGTTCCTGATCCTGTCACCACAAGGAACACCTCTGTGGGACAGAGTCTTCCTCAAGATGCCTGACAGGCCATACAGAATTCTGATGACCCTTACCTTTCGAGGGTCACAGTTGTATGTGTGTACTGTGACACAGTACTCTGCAGGGGGAGCGACTTCGGAGTGCTTTTGAGATGATCGTCTCAGAGCACCAGAAGACCTGCTCACTACCCAAATAAAACCCACTCTACATCTTCCTCTCTCAGCTCACCCTTTCTTATCCCTTTGGTTGGTGTCCCCCTCCCTTTACCCTCCTTTCCCTCCTCTCCTAGTGTGTCGTGTATAAAAAAGAACAAAAAAAATACAAAATAACAAAAAACAAAAAAAAAATAAGGCTCTTTTCAGAGCCGCCTTTCACAGTTAAAAAATAGAAGTGAAGATACATAAAGCATAGCCATTTCCATTTCATGAAAGTCCGCAAACAGAAAAACAATTGCATTGCTACCCTATTGAAACCAATGCATTTTTCTCTAACAGGAAGTGGTGGCTCTGAAAAGAGCCTTTGGGAGGTGTTTGAATGTAAAACATTTTAACTACATAAGACGTACTTCAAAACGAATGCTGTATTTCTAAAAAAGGTCGCAATGCATTTTGTACATTTCTCAGAAAAATCTGATTGCCAGCATAAGTAAGATAGACTCCATCTTTGCGAAAAATATATGTACTACGAAACAAAATATTTTCCTTGTTAAAAGAGGACATGCCAAAATCTCTTAGGAAGGCACAAACAGCCTTATTAACATTACGCCTTGCTTTCTCCATTTGTGGACCACATGAGAAAGAACAAAGCCACACTTGTCTCTGCGCAATCCGTGAAAAAATTATTTTAGAGTTTGGAAACATGTCCATTATCTTCTGAAGTCCTTCTTTCATTGCAAATTGCAAAGAAATTCCAGACACATGTCCTAAACTGTTCCCTCCACAATGAATTACAATTATGTCTGGATGTTCCTCTATCTTCAAAGTTGCACAGAGAGGTAGTAAGTCCAACCACTTCATTCCACGCACTCCATGCCAGTGCACTTCCACATGTGGGAATCCAAGATCTATAGATACTCCACAGCTTTCTGCATGCACCTTAAACCAATGAATCCACGAGTCTCCCAAAATCCATACAATCTGTGTTTTGAAACACTCAGCCATAGCTATCTGTTCTTCTCTCTGCAAAAACAATATCTGAGAAAACCTCTCCTAGCACAACACACTCACTAAACTTTACTGACCAATCCCTTTGCTTCATCCAATCTCATTTCCATACCTCCCCTCCCCAAATTCCCCGGATGTAATACGCGGTGTCCTAGAACTACCGCCATGTCCCCAAACGTATCGTAACATGTACAGCCCTTCTACCATTTCGAATTCACTCTCTGTGCCATTCCCTCATTGGATGTAGCTAACCAATCACATGACCATCCACCAATCAAATCCAGTAACTCTACATGTAACTGCATCATCATAGAGCAGCACTACAAATGTACGGTGTATCTCTCGGAGTACAAGTCTCATACCATTGACAACCACGAACTACTAGAAATACTATACAAATCTCCAATATTTCTACTTGCAGCTTCGTCCATATCCATAATCATGAACAGAAAGTACAGGTATGCATATTTTCTACACAGTACATGAACACATTTTCTAACCGACTTTTACCTTCTATAATCTGGAAAATGAATGGACGATCATTGTTTCATTGTCCTAAAATGACCTGCCACTTACAAACCTTTATATCGTTTAATTTCTTCATACACACACACACATGCAAATACTATTAAACTAACATTTATGAAATAAAATATATACACGACATATAATCACACAAAATAACATACACACTCTATGATCAAATCTCAAACAATAATATTTGTACAATCACATAATTGGTTTTAATTGTTTTCATTTATATAAATACTTACATACATTTATATAGGACAAGCAGACTATGACATTCACTCACTGTTACGTGCAAAAGCAGGCTATGACACATAGCTCTCAACTCACACGCTTTTGGCGGGTGTCACCCGCCTTGTAAAGGACTGACTCACCCGCCAAGCCTCCTGCACGCCCATTCATTCCAATGGGCGTCTCACCCGCCAAAAACAAAATCAGGTGATTTCACCCGCCTTTGCGACACACATGGTTGAGAGCTATGATGACAATGGCTCACTATTACGTGGAAAAGCTTAGTTACAAGAATAGTGGTATACATTGCTAGATTATGAATTCCACAAACCATAGTAAAGATATTTTCTTTCCTACTCTTAGTCATAATATAGTTTTAATGGTTTTCAGGAAGGCGCTGAGCATTTCAATGTAAAAAAATCTATGTCTAAAATGAAAACAGTGCTATATAGCAACCAAATTACTAATTTCTTTCTTTTACAATTGCAGTGAAGCCCATTCTCCTGAATAGAAGCAGCCGATTTTGATTTGCAAAGAACAACTAAGAAGCAAACTACTCATTTTTGAAAAAAAAGTAAGTAGATTGTTACCATAATATTTGATTTATAACTCACACGGACTATACGGTGCATTCATGGTATTTCTGTGCCTAAAAATAGAGATTCTGCACCATTCTGACCAAAAATCCCCCCGACTTAAACAGTGATCTCCTGTCAGAATGGCCCTCAAATTCCTATTTTTCGGCACACAAATTACCCAACTCAGCCGCTAGAATGTAGATGTTGTAGAACAAACAACTGTTTTAATTGTATAGCTTTACCTATATTATTTATTCTTCTCCACACCACCGGCTTACTTTTTTCTGTCATCTGAACCCCAGTTTGGTAACACATTAATTGAAGAATACCCATCCCTAGCAGTTCAACTTCCCAATTCACAATCACACACCATTACATACATCTTTATCATCTTACTCAAACAATCATGCACACAACACACATGCATTGCAGAAAACCCCAACCCATACCTTCTGTATTTTTTTCAACAGACGCTAAAGAATGCCCACCAAAAAGCAACTCCGTAGAAAGGGACACAGAAGTAGAGCAAATGAAAAGAAAAGTCTCCAACATAAACACACATCTATAGCAGAATTTGTAAAAAAACATTGAAACACGAGAGCTAATACAGTCATTTTGTGAAACAGAAGAAGTTTCTAGTGCAAACAGTTTGCCTCCTCTATCACAAAGTAAAACAACCCAAAAAACTATTAACAGAAAATCAACTATCACTACAAATAAAACCTCTTCTATAAATCTTGATATAGTACAAAGTAAGCATACCAAGAAAAGTATATTAGCCAAAATGTTCCGTCACAAAGTCCTTCAAAATCTGATAAAAACAGGAGAGAAACCAGGTTCAACACTTCAAACCTATCGTAGGAAAGTAATCTTAGAAGCGTTGATAGACAGTGCAATTCTTCTCAAAAGAAACTTATTTATTGTTGTGTTAAACAGAATTAAACCACTAACAAAACTAATAACTACATTTCAAAAAAGACTTCTCAATAAACAAAATGTGAACAGAAATAACTTCTTAAATATCTGTGGAGGTGAATGGAGTCACACTACAAGCACAGAACCATACTTTAATGAAGAAGCGTACAAACAAAAGCAAACAAATACAATTGCCATACATATCAGTGGTCGAGGTTATGAAAAAGTTAATAATACCATAATGGAACAAGAAGTACTCCTTACAAAAATATGCCCTGAAAACTTATATTTACCCCTCCATTCGACTGAATCAGAACATCTAATTTACACATGGCCATGCACGTCAATGTGTAACATTCCCAAAAAAATGTTCAAATCTATATGCCTATTCCTCAATCAATATGTGAAAAGCAAAGACAAAATCAAAATTAAAATACTGCAAAGTATGGATGCTTGTCCAGTACGCAAGCACACAGGACTGCAAGGACATTCGTTGGCCTGCATATCAGGAGCTACTTGCAAAACAACCTTCCATGATATCAAAATGATATCAACACATCATGCAAGCATAAGAAATCTAGTTTATAAACTGTATTATGCAAAAAGTCCTGCTTTAGCACTAGCCAATTTAAATAACATTCTTCTACATGGTACACCAAAAGACCTACTAGAAGAAATCGAGTATATACAGAAAAAATATTTTGGAAATGAAACCCACTTACAAGATGAATTAGCTGTCAACCAACTTCATAACAAATCTGTACATGGCAACCTTTCACTACACACATACAAAAAAGAAATACTAAAATTTCAAAGCACTTCAGCTGAAGTACCAAACCACGTGTGTGTATGTTGCCGCAGAACATGTTATAAAAGTAACACAAAAACTATAGACCTTTCATACAAAATAGAAGACAATGAAGATTCTAAATGGTTTGAATTAGCTCTCTACCTTATAGCAGAAAACAAATACGAAATAACTGACCCCATAATACTTTGCAGTTACTGCACTACCAAACTTGACAACAACCAAACTCCTTCATGTGCTATCTCAAATAACTTGGAATTACATCCACTACCAAAACTCCTTCAAAAACTTAATTTATATGAGAGCATCATAATTCAAACAGTTCATCCATTTCAAGCAATAATACGCCTTCAACCAAAAACTGCAATATTACCTCCCTCTGAATTAGTGAAAGGTATTCGTGGAAAAGTAGTATGTTTACCATTAGATCTAAAAGAAAATGTGCACACTCTAGGAGTGCAACGTCCAATGCAACAATCTTTAATTATCTTGGTAAATGGAGTACCTACAAAAGACAAACAAATTTGGCAACAACTGGTAGATTTACATAAAGTTAGAGAAGCCCTGCAATATCTCAAAGAGAATAATGATTATTACAAAGAAATTAATATCGAAGAAAACTTGAAAGATACAACTGAAATAATTCAAGAGACACAAGAAACTGGTCAATTTGAGCTCCTAGATCCTGCTACAATAGCAAACACTTTAGACCATTATACAATTTACCCATTGCACTCTAATGACACCATAGAAGATGCACTGGAAACGTACCAAATGCGTCAAACAAAAGGATCACCAATCAGCAGATGGGAAAAAAGTATAGAAGCACATGCTTTTCCTCTACTCTTTCCTACTGGCAAAGGAGGAAGATACGATGATAGACCTGTACAAATATCAGCATCAGAATATCGCTCATTACGAATGTATTCTGAAGATCCCAGATTTCGACAAAATGTGGAATACATATTCCACCTACTCTTTGAAAGTGAACTAGCAACTTTATGTTACGGAGTTGCACACATATTAAAATCAGGATCACACTTTCAAAATATGACAGCTACACAATTATTAGAGAAAGTGCAACAAAAGGATGAGGTTTTACAATCAAATATTACAAATCTATTAGCAAATATGCGTGGTACTAAAGAGTACTGGTTTCGACGTCATGGAGATGTACGTTGTATGATCAGAAACCTTGGCCCACCCACTTGGTTTGTTACATTAAGTTGTGCAGAATATGCATGGGAAGATTTACATGATTTCCTACGCATATCAAATAAAAACAAAACAAACATAGATATTCTAACACCTGGAGAACTTTGTTCTTTGGATCCTGTTAACGTTTCAAGATATTTTCCCCATTGCTTCATTGCTATGCTACATTTTATTTGTAATAAAACTGTTCCTCCCCTTGGAGAAGTGCAACACTTCTTTTGGAGAAAAGAATACCAAGCCAGAGGAGCACCACATATCCACATGCTTTTATGGATTAAAGATGCTCCTAAATTTGGTCAAGACAGTGATGCCACTGTTTTACAGTTTATTGAAAAATATGTCACTTGTGAAATTCCATCAGAAGCCACAAATAGTGATCTTTGTGCACAAATTTTACAATTTCAAAGAAACAAATGTGGAAAATATTGTCGTCGCAAATACAAAAACAAAGGCAAATACTACACCAAATGCCGATTTGGTTTCCCTAGACCAGTTACTAATACAGGTCAAGTAAACAACCTCATGTCTTCATTTAGACATACTGTTAAAGAAAAGTCACCTAAAAATACATATTACATAAAAAGAAAAGAAGAAGAAAAATATATCAATGATCATAATGCAATCATTGCCCACTTATGGAATGCAAACATAGATGTGCAGTACATTGCAGACAATTCTACTGCAGTTGCACGATATGTCACAGCATACTTAACTAAAGCAGAAAAGACAGAGCTCCAAGACCTCTGGAATGACCTGTCATCAGATAAAACAGTATCTCAGAAATTATACAGCTTGGGCATAAAAATGCTCACCCATAGACAATGTGGATCTTATGAAGCAGCTGATCGTTTAACTGGTACTTCATTGTATGGTAAATCTGAAAATATAGTATGGCTAAGTCTTGGTCCAGCTAAATCTAGAAAAAGAGTTCTAAAATCATATGAAGATATAGAAACAATAGCCAAACATGATCCCAACAGCCACGACATTTTAAAAAACAATGTATTGGACACATACTACCCAAACAGAAGTAATACTTTGGAAAACATGTGTCTATACCAAATAGCCCAAAACTACACATACAAAAATAATATGAAACCCGATGAAAAAAAAGGTAAATATAGAGTGACAGACTGTGAAGGCAGCTTAGTTAAACTCACTAAACCAAATTTAATTAATCATATCAAATTGTCATTGAAGACTGCTCAACATAAAGACGTATATTACATGTCCCTGCTACAACTCTTCAAACCATGGAGAAAAGAAGAACAATTACTAGATAACTATGACTCAAATGAGGATGCTTTCAAAGCAAATGAAAGCACTATAACTGATGTAAACTTTACACAGTACAAAACAATGTTGCACAATGAACAGCAACATGAAGAAGAACTCCAAGCTCAGCTAGATAAGGATACTCCTGACAGTATTCAACCTTCTGTAACAGGAAGCAAAGAACCACTGGGAGAACCACTAATAACAAATGAGGCAGAATTAGCTATGATAGAAGTAGAAAACACCATGTGTCAGTATGAAGATAAGGAAGACTTAACTATACTACAATCAAAACTAAACAATGAGCAAAGTAGCATTTTTCAAGAAGTAACAAAACAAATTGCACATGGTGTAAAACATGAAAATAAAGAATGTTCCTGCCATAATTATAAACCTATACTACTGTACGTCAGTGGTGAAGCTGGTTCTGGCAAAACATTCCTAATCAAAATCATTAGTAAGTTCCTTCAACAATTGACAAACAACAAACTGTCAGCTGTTGTCACTGCCCCCACAGGTTTAGCTGCCTACAACATAGGTGGTGTTACATTACACGGATTACTACTATTACCAGTAGAACACCAGAACAAATTAGACTATTACAAACTTTCTGCAGAAGCTGCAATGGAATTACGCAGAGTATTGAAACAAATGAAAATGCTACTAATAGATGAAGTGAGCATGGTCTCCAACCTGATGTTAGCTTTGATTCACCTCAGATTACAAGAAGTACTCAAAACAGACTAGGAAGAGCTCTTTGCAGGAAAACACATTATTGTGTTTGGAGATCTGCTTCAATTAACACCAGTAAAAGGTGAACCTATTTTTAAAACATTAGGGCACAAACTCTGCCGTAAAACTGTTGGCAGCATTGGAAATGTCAACCTTTGGCAACATTTCCAATACAGAGAATTAACAGAAAACATGCGCCAATCTGCAGATCTCACTTATGCCAACATTTTTAAAAGTTTGAGAGTTGGTATACTTTCTAAAGAAGCAGAAGCAACATTGAAAACCCGGCACATTAATGCACTTTATGGCGATAATGCATGTGCTACAGATGTTATGGAACAATTAGCCCACAAAAATGTCAATTGTTTGGCCTTAATGCCAACTCTTGCAAGCTGTTTCAAATTCAATGAAATCATGCTAAGTAAAGAAATGCAACCAATAATGGAAATTAGCGCCACAGACAAACTAGATGCACATGGTATGACACTACCCATGTGTGACCAAGCCACAACAAGACTAAATAATTTAGAAAAATCAATCTCAAACACAGCAGGCTTAGAAAAGATGTTAAAATTATCCTTAAATTGCAGAGTAATGATTAAACGTAACCTTGACGTGGACCAAGGACTAGTTAATGGAGCACTGGGTACAGTTGTTGGCTTTCAAACATGCCCACGTGACAACAAAATTCAGTTTGTCAATATACTCTTTGACAAACTTTCAGAAGTAAAACGGATAGGACGCTCAACAGCTAGATTCCTTCTCTTCAAAGATATGTATGTACGCAGAGAACAATTTTCTCAAACTCTTGCATACGCAGTCACAATTCATAAATCACAAGGTCTTACCCTAGACAAAGCAATGATAGATATTGGTAACACAGTCTTTAAAGAAGGCATGAGCTACGTAGCACTATCACTCTTACGTACACTTGACGGTCTATTTCTAATCAACTTTGATGCAAGTAAAGTAAACGCTGATATTCCTTGCATTTTAGAATATAATAGACTACGTTCACTATACACTCCCCATCTAAACACATATTCTGTTCCACAAAAACTAAAACGTTGTAAAAGAAAACTAAATCAAACAGAAATGCAACAGGACGTCACTGCAAATCCTCCAAAGAGAGTAAAAGAAACGAATACTTCATCAAGTACCACAAACAAAAAAGAATCAATTAGAGAAAGTAAACCAGGTACTTCTTTAAAGAAGGAAGACAAACTCCAAAAAAAGCAGTTAGATACAGAACTACCTGGACCATTTAAATTCTCAAATATAGTTGCTGTAAGTTGCTATGCAAATGTAGCAATGAATATTCTATTTCAATTACCACCAATTGTTGACATTTACTCACACAGTACAGACCCATTGTGTTTGCAAATGTTAGTACTTCACAGAAATGCAGCAAACAATCCTGACAACACATATAGTGTTTTTGGAATAAGACGACAATTGGACTACTGTGCTGGAATGGTGAAATTCACTATAAACTCACAGGAAGATCCACAAGAATTTCTAATGTACTTCCTACAAGTACTGGAAAACAAAAACATACCTACAAATGAAATCTTTCAGATTTCATACATGTGGAAACATACATGCACTCTCTGCAACAATGTGACACAAGAAGAAATCCCCAATGAACGCTTCATATATATATCAATACAAAATTGTGAATCCATTCCATTTCAGCAACTTGTACAAAATGCAAACCATGGTAGATTATGCTCTACCTGCAATTCAGATAATCGCTCCACGTTAGTAATACAAACACATAGTAAATACGTAATACTAATGCTTCTACATTACAATAAAGATGGTACCAAAAACAACTGCAAGCTGACTGGATTTGCACATGGTCAAATATCACTTGGTAAGAAAACCTTCACAACAATAGGTGTAATCTACCACGCAGGAGCCACAACCAATTCAGGTCACTACACTGCATACATAAAAAAGAAATGTGGATGGTTTGAATGTAATGATAGTACCATTACTCTAAAGCAGAGATTACCAGCAAATCTTACAAACGCTTATTTGATGTTCTTAAAACCAAAATTTGATAAATAAACTGTATTTAAACCTTTAAGTAAATTTGTGTAACAAAAATATAAACTGTTAGAATACTCCAAAAGCTATCTAACTGCTCAAAGATTCTACAATAACTAATCAGATAAATGAATACCACTAAATTAGACCAAAAAATACACAGTTAGAATACGCCAATTGGTATCTAACTGTCCCAAAATTATAAATGTGTGTTAAAGTAATATAAACTGTTAGAATACTCCAAAAGCTATCTAACAGCTCAAAGATTCTACAATAACTAATCAGATAAATGAATACCACTAAATTAGACCAAAAAATACACAGTTAGAATACGCCAATTGGTATCTAACTGTCCCAAAATTATAAATGTGTGTTAAAGTAATATAAACTGTTAGAATACTCCAAAAGCTATCTAACAGCTCAAAGATTCTACAATAACTAATCAGATAAATGAATACCACTAAATTAGACCAAAAAATACACAGTTAGAATACGCCAATTGGTATCTAACTGTCCCAAAATTATAAATGTGTGTTAAAGTAATATAAACTGTTAGAATACTCCAAAAGCTATCTAACAGCTCAAAGATTCTACAACAACTAATCAGATAAATGAATACCACTAAATTAGGCCAAAAAATACACAGTTAGAATACGCCAATTGGTATCTAACTGTCCCAAAATTTAACAATATCCAAATAGGTAAATGAAAACCACTACAATATATTAAAAAAATAGACAGTTAAAATACGCCAATTGGTATCTAACTGCTCCAAAATTTTATAATGTCAAAACAAATGAAGAATCCGTTACTGCTCCAAAAAAAATACAACAAAGCAAAGTATAAAGCATTAGCCAGAAACAACAAGTGAACACTGAAAACAAACAAACAAATAAACTGTAGCATAACAGAAAAAGGGTTTCTTTTTAAATCCAACATGGATTTTTTTTCTCCCACAGACCCAATGATTTTAGCAACAAATACAGAAACTGAGCAAATTGCACAGTACTCTGATTTGTACTCTACTAAATATGAGGGTAGAAAAAAAATAAAAGTATATTGCTTATACAATGTAATAAGTCATTACAAAATACTAATACTAACATGCTATTTTCTTTTATCACAGAAATGAAGAAAAAAAACATGGACTCCCATTACTAGACCAAACAGTAAGTATACAATAATAAGGACAACCATAGCAGCACATCACATCCATAGTATCTAATACTTTTGTTACTTATACATTTGTTTTTCACCCAAAGTTATAAACAAATATGAATGTGATATGCTGCGGTGGTTGTTGCCAGGCATAGAGTCTTGGGTGCAAACCACCGCAGCATATCACATCCATAGAGTCAAACATTTCAACTATGATCTATGGGAAACTTTTAATGTCCGCGAACAATGTGAGTGTTCTTACAATACGGACACGTGTGAGAATTAGGGAACACCTGGCCAAATAAGTACCAGGAAAATAGACTATCATTGGCAGCTCACTGGCAGGCAGGGACGTCATTTCACCAAAATGCCAGGGGTATCAAAGGAGACATCCGGGACCACAGGTGCAACCCCTGGCAACCCCGAAAGGACATCCCTGCTGGCAGGCTTGCCATCAGATGGCAAATCTGAATGAGCTTAGATTGATTGGTCTTATGCGGCGGGCACAGTGTGGCAAAAGAGGAGGTGATCTCACATTAAAACTCAGAAGAATGGAAGCAAAATGCATATGCCTTCTGAGTTGTGTCAAACAGGGACTTATCGCGGAACACGAAATGAATGTCTTTTTTATAAAATAATTCTGTGATGTCTTTTATATATCAAGAAGAGGAGCATTCAGTGTGTAGCAACCATCAGCCACTGCTAACTGCATCCATTTCGCCTACTGACTTAATGCCCAACATATTCAGGACACACACGACTCATCCCAATACTCAAACGTAATAGGATACGAGCTTACATTCGCCAGCCCTTGGTCGTAGTCACATCAACAATGTATTGGTCAATTATTTACTCTACCAACATCTGTCATTTTTGTGAACAAGAAGTTATCACGAGATGTAGGGAATAAGTATGTCCCGACAGCCTATCTGTTACCATGGACACCAAACGGTTAACGTCATACTTTCACGACATACCGCCTCACGTCACGACACTGTGACGTCACACGCATGGATGGAAGTGCTAGATGGGAAAGCACAATATAAATAATATGAGGGTACAGCGCCGGTGTGCAACCAGACACGCACTGCCAGGCATCTAACCCAGTGACTCTGCTGTTTTTTGGTAACTGGGGAGGGGAGGTCAGGAGATGGGCTCTTGACTCTATAAGCACAGCGGGCAGATGGGTGGAACTTCTTATCACAGCGGTCACCGCAGGAAACACAGATAACGAGCAGCTAGGGATGACCTCTTATCGTATTCCTCTAGGATACTTATCTGGGAGGCAAACGTAGCGACAGGACCCACCAAGGGCAACCCAGCAAACCATTCCCAATCCCAATCTGCATTCTGGGGAAGTTCAATAAATTGGGGAGTAGTGAGAACCTTCTCCCCAGTAAAGACTTTCAGCACCTAACGCTATCCTACACTTTACCAACAGGTTTCGAAATACAGACATTAGATAAGGAACCAACGTATTAGAACAAGTCCACTTTGGGTTTAGTTATCATCTATCAGCATTAATGGGGGACTATTTCATCTCCAATATATCACGATGATCACTTATTTTCCAAAGCACTGCGTCCGGGCTGTTGGGTGCCACACACCACTGCTCCCAATGAGCTTTTTTAGCACAATGTGGTAATGTATTAATAACTCGCAGTAACTTGTGACAATGGGAAAAATGTGCTTAATTCTAATTTTATGCACAATATGGAAGTACCACTGTTATCAATGTCATCAGTGTTGACACGTGTGTATTTGTGCAACTCTCTTCTATGCCCCATCGATGGACCATTTTGATATGTTACCTTTTCTTTTCATTCATTTTCTGTTCTACCACTTTATTTTGTGCACTAATTTGATGGCATTATATTGGCAGGAATTTTGTTTTTCTCGTATTGACAATGTATGTTCATGACACTATCAGGGTAATTCAAACAATTTAGCGCCAAAGCAGCGCATGCGGGCAGCGAAGAGAGGGAGCGTGTGCCAGCATGCGCTAGCTGCGTGCACCAAAACCCATTTTCACACACAGCGTATTCATGGATACTTACATCCATACTCAGCCGTGGTGCAGAGTGGAGCAGCGACCCTGCAGCAGCGCCAGTTATGCCCCCAACCCTGCCCCATGCGCCAAAAACATCGCACAAATCCCCTACATGGCGCAAAGGCCAGTGGACCAGCATACAGCCACCCAACAACGAAAACTCGCTGAAAACGCCACACAGCCCTGGTGTAAAACTCCCTGCGCACCCCTCGGATTGTGTGTACCCCGCTCGCGCCAGCGAAATCGCATGTAAAACTCCCCGCGCACACCTCTGATTACGCGTACCCCACTTGCGCCAGCGAAATCGCGTGTAAAACTCTCTGCGTACCCCTCGGAATACGCGTACACCACTTGTGCCAGCAAAATCGCGTGTAAAACTCCCCGCACATCCCTGGAATACGCTTACCCCGCTCACGTCAGTGGAATCTCGTGTAAAACTCCCCACGCACCACTGGAATAAGCATACCCCGCTTGCGCCAGCAAAATCGCATTTAAAACTCCACGCGCACCCCTGGAATATGCGTACCCCGCTCGTGCCAGCCCAATCGCATGTAATTCTCACTCCCGTACCCCCGGATTCACGCAGCAGCGTGGTGAGAAGCCAAATGCACCCCCTACAGCCAGACCACGCAACAGCGGTCCACCCTACACCCCTCCCCATGCCCCGCAGGCAGCCCATCCACCCTCCCCATGCCCCGCAGGCAGACCATCCACCCTGACCATGCCCCACAGGCACCCCATCCACCCTCCCCTTGCCCCACAGGCAGACCATCCACCCTGACCATGCCCCGCAGGCAGACCATCCACCCTCCCCATGCCCCGCAGGCAGACCATCCACCCTGACCATGCCCCGCAGGCAGCCCATCCACTCTGACTATGCCCCGCAGGCAGCCCATCCACCCTCTGTTAGGGAGAATTCTCATGTATGGCTAATTTCCCTCACCTAGTGAGTCCCTCAGCAGCATTGCTGGATTTCTGGGGTTTATTTTATCCACCTGGTAAGAGTGTGAGCCTTTTTCCCACTCTTACATGTGTTTTGCCATGTGAAGAGAGAAGCTTTTTCCAAAGACAATTTCTTCATCTCTAAAGCATGAGCCATCTCCATTTCCCTGAGCCTTAACTCTTGATGTTTCATGGCAGTTTGTGCCTCAATGTGTTTCACTTTCAATTGAAGTCTCATTTTCTCAAGGGCAATACATTCAGGAGTGAGTGTAGGACCTGTCGGGGTCCCTGTGGACAGAGGTTGTGGTTTCTGAGCAGGTAGGGGAGTTGTAGGGTTTCCTAACAAGGACTCATCTACTTCTTCTAATCCAACAATCTCAGAATCAGAAACATCAATATCCACATTTGCTGGAGGGGTAGGCCCTTCTGACCCACTCTCCAGACTTTGTTTTCCCAATAACTTAACAGCCAGTTCAGATTTCTTTCCCTTTACCAGAGAGGCTCTGTTCTCTACACATGGTTCTCAAAACCTCAGCAGTGTAGTTTAAGAGATTCTCTTCACTGTAGTAACACTCGCCCCCCCCCCTCAGACTAAGGGACAGGAGGATTTAATCCACTCCTGGATGGATCTCATGCCTCTAGTCAGTTATAAAAATCCTAGAGAGACCATCAAAATGTCGGTGGTGACTTCCTGCTCTGTGCTCAATGGTAAAATCAAACCCTTGCAGGAAGATTGACCATCTTAGTAGTTTAGGGTTTTCCCCTTCCATTTGCATCAGCCATCTCAAGGGTTGGTGGTCAGTCTGAATAATGAAAGTAGATCCATACAAGTATGGTCTAAACTTCTTCAGTGCCCACACAATAGCAAAGCATTTGTGTTCTATTGTTGCCCACCTTGTCTCAGGATCCTTTAACTTCCTGCTGATGAAACAAATTCGATGTTCTCTACCTTTCTCATCCAGTTGACTAAGGACTGCACCTATACCTGCATTAGAAGCATCCGTTTGTACAATGAAGGGTTGGTGGTAGGCAGGAGCTCTTAGGACTAGAGCTTGACAAAGGGCTTTCTTCAGGCCTTCAAAGGCTTGAGTGCACTCCTCATTCCATCTGACCTTCTTAGGGAATTTTGGAGAGGAGATCACATTCAAGGGAGAAGCTATGGTCCCATAGTTCTCTATGAAGTTCCTGTAATACCCAGTGAAACCTAGGAAGGCTCACACTTGGGTTTGAGTAGTAGGGGTGGCCCAGTTTTGTACAGCCTGTACTTTGCTAGGCAATGACCTTATTTCACCCCCTCCTACCTCATGTCCAAGGTAGACCACTTTGCTCTGACCAATTTTACATTTACTTGCCTTGATGGTCAGATGGGCATGTTCAAGAGCCTGCAAAAAATATCCTAGGTGATCAATATGTTCTTTCCATGTAGGGCTGAACACTGCAATGTCATCCAAGTATGCCATGCAGAAGTCCTCCATCCCATTCAGAACTTGATTGACCATCCTCTGAAATGTAGCAGGTGCATTATTTAGTCCAAAAGGCATTACCTTAAACTGGTAGAGGCCTGCTGGGGTGGAGAATGCAGTTTTCTCCTTGGCATGGTCTGTCAGGGCTATTTGCCAACAACCTGACATTAGGTCAAATGTGCTGAGGTACTTGGCTGCACCAAGTATGTCCACCAGCTCATCTGTCCTAGATAAAGAATGAGCATCAGTCTTGGTGACTGCATTTAGATCTCTATAGTCCATGCAGAATCTCTTCCCTTTGGACCCTGCCTTTGGTACAAGCACAACTGGGCTAGACCATGGGCTAGTAGAGGGCTCTATTACCCCGAGATCAAGCATCTAGTTGACGTCATTCCTTATATGGGTTCTTACATTGTCTGACATTCTGTACCCCCTGCTTTTTACAGGCAAACAGTCACCAGTGAGGATATCATGCCTGCCCCAAGGGGTCAAGCCTGGTGAAAGTGAGAACAGGGAGGCAAACTGATTTAAAAGTAATTTGCACTCCTGCTGCTGGTCAGACGTTAGACTGGAAGAGAGATTAATTCCTTCCACTTTCTCATCTAAAGGTAAGCCTCTGAGGAGGTCAGGCAGATGTTCACTCTACTCCTCCTCCTGAGCTGAAGCTAGAAGCAGAGCTCCTATGTCAGGCCTAGAGACATAAGCCTTCAAAAGGTTGGTGTGAAAGACTCTGGGAGCCTCCTTAGGATTGCCTAAATCCACCAGATAGTTCACCTCTCCAAGTTTACCCACAACTTTGAAGGGTCCTATCCATTTGTCCTGCAGGGCCGTCTGCCTTGTGGGTACCATAACAAGAACAAGCTAGTCTTGAATAAACTCAACGATGTTAGCCTTCTGGTCATGCCAGTGCTTGACCAGAGCTTGACCAGCCCTCAAGTTATCACTTGCCTCTGCCATCATGTGTGTCATTATCCTCTGGAGACCTATCACATAGTCAGTCACTCTGACTGGCTTGGGGGAAGGAGCACTCTCCAACCCCTCCTTAATAAGGGCCAATGGACCTCTGACTGGATGGCCATAGAGAAGTTTGAAGGGACTGTAACCAACTCCCTCCTGAGGGACTTCCCTATAAGCAAATGGAAGGCATGGCAGTAGAAGGTCCCACTTTCTTTTAAGGGGTTCATGTAAAGCACCTATCATGCTCTTCATAGTTCTGTTAAACCTCTCCACCAACTCATTGGTTTGTGGGTGGTAGGCAGTAGAGAACTTGTAAGTGACTTCACAGGTTTTCCACATGGCTTGCATGTAGTGGGACATAAAATTTGATCCCCTGTCAGATATTACTTCCTTAGGAAAACCTACTCTGGTAAAAATACCAAGTAGGGCCTTAGCCACAGCCTGAGCGTAACAGTTCTCATACGTATTGCTTCAGGATACCTAGAAGCATGGTCTACTACAACCAGGATAAACCTGTTACCTGCAGATGTGGGAGGGTCAAGAGGACCAACAATGTCAATCCCGACCCTCTCAAAAGGAACTCCAACCACTGGGAGAGGCACCAAGGGTGCCACATTCTTGGCTCTACTCTTGCCAGGGGTTTGGCAAGTGTAACAGCTCCTACAGAATTTGTCTACTTCTGAACCCATCTTAGGCCAGTAGAAGTAAAGAGAGAGCCTTTCCTTGGTCTTCTTAAAATGTAAGTGACCAGCCAAAGGTACCTTGTGGGCTAATGTAATGCTCACCTTGTTGGTCCACGGGGCGCCTCTCGAATAGCTGGGATGCTCTCCGGAACCTTCGCCTGTCCTGGAATCCGGATAATCGAGGGACAACTCTAGAAGATAGGAGGGGGAGATAAGATACGGTTCTTTCCTTGCAACCAACCTCCCGAGTTCCCCTTGCAGTTCCCCAGAGAATGTCTCTCACGTTGTTTTCTATAAGGGTGCGCTCTCTGTCCTGTCGCGCTGGGCAGGGGCATGTCGAATGATGGCACCGTACTTCACTGGCGAGGGCCAGAGTTCAGACCGGCTGCAACTCCTTCTTTCAGGTAAGTCTTTCAGGTGAAAGCAATGTCTTTTATATGCAAGAAAAGTCTTTAGTTGAATTTTCAATGATGACTTTCTCGCTTCTTGTTGCAGGTGGCGAGTGCTGAGGAAGAAGCCGAAGCCCGGTTCGAAAAGGTAAGAAGAATGCCAAGTGGCGCTGAGAGCGTCCTAGCAAGAGGCTAACCTGTGGTTTTGTTTTGTTCTGTAGGTTGCGACAACCTGGAGAAGAATGGCCCCCGGGAATCCGACAGGATGAAAGATGTCTTGAAGATGTTGGCCTTCCGGGCGACCAGTGGAGCTGGTAAGGATGGCGATGGTTCTTGCCTTGGATGACTTCGAAGCCAAGAGGTGCTGCAGAGCAGGTAAGGGTGGCGATGGTTCTTGCCTTGAATGACTTTGAAGCCGAGGGATGCTGCAGAGCAGGTAAGGATGGCGATGGTTCTTGCCTTGAATGACTTTGAAGCCGAGGGGTGCTGCAGAGCAGGTAAGGATGGCGATGGTTCTTGCCTTGGATGACTTCGGAGCCGATGGATGCTGCAGAACAGGTAAGGATGGCAGGGCAGGATCTGATGAGTCACGCTGCAAAGGCAGAATAACGCGAAGCCCGTGCCTTTAGTCGGGCCTGGTTTAAATACCAAGGCGGTATCCCAGGTGTCTTTGGGGCGGGCCCCACCCTGAAGGCTAGACCGCGGAATGCAGTTCCCCAGTATTCCGCATGGGGGCAGCCATGCTTGTCCTCTGTCCATAGAAACCCCGTCCCAGCAAGCGTCTCCTATGCTAACTGCGCCAGGACTGGCTCCAAGGCATCCGAGGGGACCCGAATAAGGTCCTTAGGGCCCCGTGAGCCCTTGGTGGGGATAAGATCATGACAGATAACTGTAGGAACTGGAGTCGGTTCAGTAGAGGTACTACAAGTCTTTTGCAGTCTCCAGGGGTTGACTCAGTCGGTTCACTGTAGAAGAGGTCATCTTCCCAGTGCAACCTATACTTCCCAGGCTTTCCCCTATCAAGCTGAAAAGGTGCCTGTAGGCGAAGACCTTCAAGAGTAGGACACTCTCTTTGTCCTCTGCTGAAGTCTGCCCTGTTGGGTCCACCTTCTGCTGGTGCTACGGCAGTTGTTCCTGGTAGTTCCTGCAGACTCACGGTTCCTGGAGCTTCAGTCGTGGGGACAAGAAGGAGGACGTCTGGAGTGATCTGCACCACCCAGGGATGAGGCCAGCAGCAGCGAAGCAACTGAGAATAAAAGGTGCGCTCCTTTAAAACAGGAGATGGTTCTTCTGATGGCTATCCGGACCACTACAGCTGTGTGCAGCAATTTCAACCCAGAAGAGGATTCTCTGGCTGTAGAAGTTGAGCTGGTTGATCCCACCAGGCTCAAGGGAAGAAGACTCCGGACTGGATCTTCTCTGTCGTTGAAGGGTAGATAGCTCAGGACTGCAGCAGGGCTTCACCAGGACTCAGGAGTTTTGCAGCAGCGGTCTGCTTCTCCGCTTCTCTTCGGTTCTTGCAGTTCCAGTGTCGACTCTGACTTCCAGCCCAAGAGTCCTGCTTTTTATGCCAAAATCCCCCATTCACACAGCCTGGCTGTCAATCACACAGCAGGGGGGTTGTCCGGCCCAAACAACCACCTCAGCCAATCAACACAAAGTGCGACCTGGGTCTCCAAGGAGACCCTGTGCAGAGGGTTACTAAACCCCTCCCTCACATTCAGCCCACCTAGACACCCAGACCCCAAAGGAGGGCTTCTGGGCAAAAGCCTGCCAAAGGACGGCGAATAAAGAAAGCAAATCTGGTTTGGCGCGAAAAGTAAAACACAAGAAGGACTTTAACAAAAAGAAATGGCGACTAAACCCAACCGGAGCCAAAATAAAAAGTATTTGGTCAAGCGGGTTTATTTTTGAGGCTAATACAGTAGCCTAAAACAGTACCACGTTTATATAATATAATCGCGGTAGAAAAGTTAGGGTAGATACCACTGCCACCAGCCAAGTCTTAATGTTAAGGGAGCGAAACAAGGCTCCAAGAGGCACAGACAAAAAGGGGTAGGAATTAACCCTTTCCAATACTCCATGTAAGAGGGGTGTACTGGGTCTGCAGTTTAAAGTGACTATATAAAGTTAATGGCAACTTTACCTGTTTCTGGGGGACAGTAGTCAGCCCCAGAAAAATGGAGTCAGGGGGAAGTCTCAAAGACAACCCTGTGTTACTGCACTGAAGGTGCTGTGTAACACACACAAAAGGGGGGGGGGCTCCTGGAGTCGTGTGGCTCCAGAGCCCAAGATCACACAAAAAGTAGAAATACACATGTCAAAACACATGTAAGAGTGTGAAAAAGGCAAACACTCTTACCAGGTGGAAAAAATAACCAAGGGGGGCAAAGCTGGGCATCCTCCCAGGGGTGTGCGTGGTCGGGCACGTGGGCGCGAAGACCAGGGGGGACAGGGAGTCCAGGCTGGCCAGGGTGGCTACAGAGGGGGAAGAGGCAGGGGTGCCCCACTGGGGCAGGATGCCCAGCCACGTGCTGGTGCAGAAATGCCACCACCCCCTGTGGCTCCTGGAGATGCAGCTGTTGCATCACAACCTGGTGCACATATCACTCAACAGCAATCTACTTCTGCTGTCACAGGCCCACCGGTGGTGGTAGCTGCAGGTGCAGCTGTGGGGACCACCACCCGGGCTTGGGGTCGGGCAGCGCATGTTGCGTTGCATTACGAGGACTCCCAGGACGATTTCCATCTAGTCCGGAGGTGCGGGTCACGTGTGTCCATTGTAGCTGTGACTGGGGCACACGTATCTGGGGCAGTTATGACATCTTCTGACCCAAGCAGCCGGGTGGTGGTAACCGCATTGGCAGATGCAGCCAACACCACCCCGGCAGTGAGTCAGACCCAAACCAGACCTTCTGTCCTCATTCCAACACCCACTGCCTTGGTCCAGTCCACCAGCACCACTGCCCCCACTGATCAGGGCCACATTGCCCACTCAGGGTCAGTACCACCGCACAAAAGGAGGAAGGGTGCTCCTGTGCAAGAGGCTGGGACCCCAGACACGGCTCCAGCCTCCAGCACGTCAAGGAAGAAGCCTTTTGGCAAGCTGGAACTGGACTTCCTTGTGGACAACCTGTCGGCACACCAACGCAATATGCTTGTGGGCCCACAGTACCATAGAACACCTGCCCAGCGTCAGGTCCACTGGCAGCATGTTGCGGATGGTGTGACAGCCATGGGATTCCAGGTGCGCACAGCTCAGGACTGCAACAAGCGTTGGAATGACCTCCGACGCAGTGCAAAACAAAAGCGTGCCTCCAATTATTCCATGTCTCTGGTGACTGGTGGTGGGCCATCACCAGAGGAGGATGAACTCACTCAGCATGAGGAGATTACTGCAGAGTTCATCCCGGAAGAACAAATCCGTGGAGTGGGAGAGAGGATGGATTATGATGCATCGTCAGGTGAGTATTGATGCGTGTTACTCAATGACATGTGTGTTTGGCGTGTGTGACCCTCCCAGCTACAACTTGGGTCCTTCCTTTCATCAATCTCCCTCTCTACCTGTGGTGTTCACCAGGGGTCTGACCTCTCGGCCTGCCTTTCCAAACAGCACCTGACAGCTCTCGCCTACTGCATTTTCATTTTCTGCTACGACTTCCAGTGCTATGCTGATGACACTCAACTCATTTCCAGTCTGCCCTTGGCCACTTCTTCTCCCTCCCTCATTTCTGATTGTCTCATTGACATTTGAAATTGGTGTACTGAAAACGATCTCTGTCTAAATGCCAACAAGACTGTAATCCTCCTCATCGGTACACCTTCGCCATCCTTTCTCCTAACTCTCTGGCCGGCCCCCCTTGGCCCTCTGCCTACCCCCACCTGCAAGGCCAACAACCTCAGGGTCACCTTTGACTTCATGCATTCCTTTTCCACACACATTTCTGACGTTTCTTGAGATATATTAACTTCTTGCTTAACCTCCTCATGGGTACTGTGCCTTTCCTATCATTCACCTACAAGCTCACAGTCCCTCACGCTCTGGTTGTCTCAAGGTTGGACTACTGTGACAGGCTCTTTCAATATTATACCTGCCTCCACACTCCACCCTCTACCACTACTCCAGTACAGGACTGCGAGACCTGTCCTTGGCCTCCAGCCCTGGGATCCTATCTTTCCAGCTATGTAATCCCTTCATTGGCTCCCAGTGGATGCAAGGATGATACGTCAGACCCTCTGCGTTTTGCGCAAGGATTTCTGGAGCCTGGGTCCAAAATCCCTTCAACTATCCCTCTGCCAATAACTCCTGTGTCTACGACTGGGACCTCCCTTTGGAACAGCCTACCTGCCACGTTGAAACTTGAGGAGAAACATCTCTGCTTCCAGAAGCACCTCAAGACCTTCCTGTTTGCTCCTGCATTAGCCCCTCTTCTCCCCAGCTGAACAGTTTCCTCTCTTGGCAATGTGCCCCTGCACACCCTCTGTCCAACAGGCCCAGGTACCTGCTCACCCTGCCTCCCTGCTGCACTGCCTCCACACCTCCCATTGCAATGGGTCCTGTGCATGTACCCATACAGTCCCCCACTCTTCTTCTGCACTCAACATATTTGTCCTATCCAAATGATCTTGCACTTGTGTTACGCTCACCTGACTCCCACGGAGGCGCAGCCTGGTTTGGAGTGCTGTTGCCTCTTCTATGGTGAAGCGCAGGACTCGGAAGATGGACAGGACCGGACCCTCTAATCTGGCTTGTCTGACTCGCAGAAATATCCTTCTGTGTGTGAAAGGGGAGTATTAACAATCTGCGGGATAATGTGTAAGCCTCCGACTCCCTTCTCACCCTCCACGAAACCCTTCTGCGATTCTCAATGAAGTCTCACCTTAGGGTCTGAAAGGACGAGCTCTCCATCCTGCTTCTGATGCAGGGGCGCATTGTAATCCAGTTACTTCACTGGATCATGGATTGTAGAGAGTTCAAGTTTGCTTGACCTTCCCGGTAAAGTACTGTGAGAATTCTGTTTATAAGTATGAGCCCGAAATAATAATTGTCCGTTGTCTCTATTTCAGGTGCAGAACAAAGATTCCGAGATGAGCAATGGAACCGACAAAGGAAACTCAGGTGAGTTGTTTGATGAGAGGTTCCTTTAGTGTCCTTGCATTAATGCACTAATGCATGTGTCTTTTTTCCCCATAGG
Source organism: Ambystoma mexicanum (assembly GCF_040938575.1). NCBI lineage: Eukaryota > Metazoa > Chordata > Amphibia > Caudata > Ambystomatidae > Ambystoma > Ambystoma mexicanum. The sequence continues at coordinate 1,717,124,478 of NC_090929.1, read as the reverse complement.
GGCCGGGGTTCGGAAATGCCGGAGATATGGCACCGACCCGAAGTGAAAGGTGCAGTTCCAGTAGATATCACGTAAGTCTTTAATGAGCGTTCCGGTAATGTCTTAGCATTCGCTCACTAACGCTGATGTCTCTTTTTTCCCTTAGGGTCGGGGTCCGGAAATACCAGGATGCAGCACCGACCCGAAATGAAGTGGGAATGACCCAACAGGTAAGTCTTATGATGGCAAATTAAGGTTTTCTTATTCTCTTCCCTAGCTCACCTTTGTTCTTGTCTTTTTCTCCCTAGGTGCTGAAATGTGGTTGCGGATCCAGATGGTCGCTGATGAACATGGAGGCGCCTAGTAAAGGTGAGTGGAAAGCGGCGCTGCAGCGATCGATGCAATGTGCTTTTAAAATGTCTCCGGAATGCGGATTTAGCAGGTAAGGGCTCTTCTTTCTCCTATTCTCTTCTCTTCTCCCTTTGCAGGTGTTCCAGGATGCTGGCGGGCATGGCAGAAGTCAGGATGCAGGAGCAGACATGGTGAGCGGTGCTAGATGCAGAACAACGCAAAGCGTGAGTTGCTGCTTGGGCGTGGCTTAAATAGCCTTCAAAGTAGTTCCAGGTATGTATCCTTCCTCACAGATATGTATTCTTCCTCCGGCCACACCCGTGTGGTTAAGTAGCCCCCAAAGATAAAGTAGTCCCATTCAGGCCTCTAGATGGCCCGGATGTTGCAGCATGGTCTGCATCAGGTAAGTTTACACCAAGCACCTTTAAACACAAAGTCATCTTTTATGAGCCTGGCGCCTATGGCGCCAGGACTGTTGTCCAATATGAGCCTGGCGCCAAAGGTGCCAGGACTGAGTCCAAAGGGCCCCTACTTGGGGCTGCTGAGACTTCCCTCGGGGACATGATGTCTGCCTCTGGGGTAGCTGGGCCTGGTCTGGCTCCTTGGAGGTAGGCATCAGGACAACTTGCCACTTGCTGGCTGCACTACCACCTTTTGAATGCCTAGTCTATCATTGGACTTCCTTTTAATTCTTTGGTCTCCTCTGGCACGTTCCACTTCTCCCCCTTCAAGGGTATTCAATCCTTTATCCTTTCTCCATGCACTTGCGTGTTCTCAATGTCACTGTGCCCAGTATGATCGTTGATTTCATTTCATTTTCTCCCTTGTTCCCCTCCCTTTGCTTGGTTGCGCTCTGAGATCGCCTGCAGCAGAAGGAGGGAGCTGCATTGCAGCAGAAGGAGAGAAGTGCATTGCAGCAGTGAAGGATTGTAGCAGAAGGAGAGATGTGCATTGCAGCTGAGATCGCCTATAGCAGAAGGAGAGAATTGCATTGCAGCTGAGAAGGACTGTAGCAGAATGAGAGAGGTGCATTGCAGCTGAGATCGCCTGTAGCAGAAGGAGAGAGGTGCATTGCAGCAGAGAAGGACTGTAGCAGAAGGAGAGAGGTGCATTGCAGCAGAGAAGGACTGTAGCAGAAGCAGATATGTGGATTGCAGCTGAGATCACCTATAGCAGAAGGAGAGACGTGCATTGCAGCTGAGATCACCTGTAGCAGAAGGAGAGAAGTGCATTGCAGCAGTGAAGGACTGTAGCAGAAAGAGAGAGGTGCATTGCAGCAGTGAAGGACTGTAGCAGAAGGAGAGAGGTGCATTGCAGCTGAGATCGCCTCTAGCAAAAGGAGAGAAGTGCATTGCAGCTGAGATCACCTGTAGCAGAAGGAGAGGGGTGCATTGCAGCTGAGATTGCATGTATCAGAAGGAGAGCGGTGCATTGCAGCAGAGAAGGACTGTAGCAGAAGGAGAGAGGTGCATTGCAGCAGAGAAGGACTGTAGCAGAAGGAGAGACGTGCATTGCAGCTGAGATCGCCTGTAGCAGAAGGAGAGAGGTGCATTGCAGCTGAGATCGCCTATAGCACAAGGAGAGAGGGGCATTGCAGCTGAGATCGCCTGTAGCAGAAGGAGAGACATGCACTGCAGCTGAGATCACCTGTAGCAGAAGGAGAAATGTGCATTCCAGCTGACATCGCCTGTAGCAGAAGGAGAGAGGTGCATTGCAGCAGAGAAGGACTGTAGCAGAAGGAGAGATGTGCATTGCAGCTGAGATCGCCTATAGAAGAAGGAGAGACATGCATTGCAGCTGAGATAGCGTGTAGCAGAAGGAGAGAAGTGCATTGCATCTGAGATCGCCTGCAGCAGAAGGAGGGAGGTGCATTGCAGCAGAGAAGGACTGTAGCAACAGGAGAGAATTGCATTGCAGCAGTGAAGGATTATAGATGAAGGAGAGAGGTGCATTGCAGCTGAAATTGCCTGTAGCAGAATGAGAGAGGCGCATTACAGCAGAGAAGGACTGTAGCAGAAGGAGAGAGGTGCATTGCAGCAGAGAAGGAAAATCAGAAGGAGAAATGTGCATTGCAGCTGAGATCACCTGTAGCAGAAGGACAGACGTGCATTGCAGCTGAGATCACCTGTAGCAAAAGGAGAGAAGTGCATTGCAGCAGTGAAGGACTGTAGCAGAAGGAGAGATGTGCATTGCAGCAGTGAAGGACTGTAGCAGAAGGAGAGAGGTGCATTGCAGCTGTGATCGCTTGTAGCAAAAGGAGAGAAGTGCATTGCAGCTGAGATCGCCTGTAGCAGAAGGAGAGAGGTGCATTGCAGCTGAGATAGCCTGTAGCAGAAGGAGAGAGATGCATTGCAGCTGAGATTGCCTGTAGCAGAAAGAGAGCGGTGCATTGCAGCAGAGAAGGACTGTTGCAGAAGGAGAGACGTGCATTGCAGCTGAGATCACCTGTAGCAGAAGGAGAGAGGTGCATTGCAGCTGAGATCGCCTGTAGCAGAAGGAAAAAGGTGCATTGCAGCTGAGATCACCTGTAGCAGAAGGAGAGAGGTGCATTGCAGCAGAGAAGGACTGTAGCAGAAGGAGAGAGGTGCATTGCAGCAGAGAAGGACTGTAGCAGAAGGAGAGACGTGCATTGCAGCTGAGATCGCCTGTAGCAGAAGTAGAGACGTGCATTGCAGCTGAGATCGCCTGTAGCAGAAGGAGAGAAGTTTATTGCAGCAAAGACTGTAGCGGAAGGAGAGAAGTGCATTGAAGCTGAGATCGCCTGTAGTGGAGGGAGAGAGGTGCATTGCAGCTGAGATATCCTGTAGCAGAAGGAGAGAGGTGCATTGCAGCAGAGAAGGACTGTAGCAGAAAGAGAGAGGTGCATTGCAGCAGAGAAGGACTGTAGCAGAAGGAGAGACGTGCATTGCAGCTGAGATTGCCTGTAGCAGAAGGAGAGAAGTGCATTGCAGCAAAGACTTTAGCGGAAGGAGAGAAGTGCATTGAAGCTGAGATCGCCTGTAGCAGAAAGAGAGAAGTTTATTGTAGCAAAGAATGTAGCGGAAGGAGAGAAGTGCATTGAAGCTGAGATCGCCTGTAGCGGAAGGAGAGAAGTGCATTGCAGCTGAGATCGCCTGTAGCAGAAGGAGAGAGGTGCATTGCAGCAGAGAAGGACTGTAGCAAAAGGAGATATGTGCATTGCAGCTGAGATCACCTTTAGCAGAAGGACAGACGTTCATTGCAGCTGAGATCACTTGTAGCAGTAGGAGAGAAGTGGATTGCAGCAGTGAAGGACTGTAGCAGAAGGAGAGATGTGCATTGCAGCAGTGAAGGACTGTAGCAGAAGGAGAGAGGTGCATTGCAGCTGAGATCGCCTGTAGCAAAAGGAGAGAAGTGCATTGCAGCTGAGATCGCCTGTAGCAGAAGGAGAGAGGTGCATTGCAGCTGAGATTGCCTGTAGCAGAAAGAGAGCGGTGCATTGCAGCAGAGAAGGACTGTTGCAGAAGGAGAGACATGCATTGCAGCTGAGATTGCCTGTAGCAGAAGGAGAGAGGTGCATTGCAGCAAAGGACTGTAGCAGAAGGAGAGAGGTGCATTGCAGCAGAGAAGGACTGTAGCAGAAGGAGAGACGTGCATTGCAGCTGAGATCGCCAGTAGCAGAAGTAGTGACGCTCATTGCAGCTGAGATCGCCTGTAGCAGAAGGAGAGAAGTTCATTGCAGCAAAGACTGTAGCGGAAGGAGAGAAGTGCATTGAAGCTGAGATCGCCTGTAGCGGAAGGAGAGAGGTACATTGCAGCTGAGATCGCCTGTAGCAGAAGGAGAGAGGTGCATTGCAGCAGAGAAGGACTGTAGCAGAAAGAGAGAGGTGCATTGCAGCAGAGAAGGACTGTAGCAGAAGGAGAGATGTGCTTTGCAGCTGAGATTGCCTGTAGCAGAAGGAGAGGAGTGCATTGCAGCAAAGACTGTAGCAGAAGGAGAGAAGTGCATTGAAGCTGAGATCGCCTGTAGCAGAAAGAGAGAAGTGCATTGAAGCTGAGATCGCCTGTAGCAGAAGGAGAGAAGTGCATTGCAGCAGAGATCGCCTGTAGCAGAAGGAGAGAAGTACATTGCAGCTGAGATCGCGTGTAGCAGAAGGAGAGAAGTGCATTGCAGCTGACATCGCCTGCAGCAGAAGGAGAGAGGTGCATTGCAGCAGAGAAGGTCTGTAGGAGAAGTGCATTGCAGCAGTGAAGGATTGTAGTAGAAGGAGAGACGTGCATTGCAGCTGAGATCGCCTGTAGCAGAAGGAGAGAATTGCATTGCAGCTGAGGAGGACTGTAGCGGAAGGAGACAGGTGCATTGCAGCTGAGATCGCCTGTAGCAGAAGGAGAGAGGTGCATTGCAGCTGAGATCGCCTGTAGCAGAAGGAGAGAGGTGCATTGCAGCAGAGAAGGACTGTAGCAGAAGGAGAGAGGTGGATTGCAGCAGAGAAGGACTGTAGCAGGAGAGAGGTGCATTGCAGCAGTGAAGGACTGTAGCAGAAGGAGAGAGGTGCATTGCAGCTGAGATCGCCTGTAGCAGAAGGAGAGAGGTGCATTGCAGCAGTGAAGGGCTGTAGCAGAAAGAGAGATGTGCATTGCAGCAGGTTTCTTATGAAGCAGTTCTGGAGGAGGAACATGTGTAGTTCCTGAGAAACTCATCTGTGAATAATAATATCCAAAACAGGGATTAGGACCATTTGATCTATAAATCAATCTCAAATCACTGTAGATGCCCCCCCCCCTTCCCCCCCGCCGCAACCTAAAGGGAATGAAGCCACAGGAAAACGTGGCGCTCGGTTGCGTGGGAGATTAGCAAAGACCCAGTGGACAGAAATCGTTTGAATGCAGGGAAAGTGCCATGTAGCATGCAGGAAAGTATTCTTGCTTTCAATCCAAGGATGCCTGGGGGCTCTGTGATTCATGACAGGAAGTGTTGGATCATTCAGCAATAAGGACGAATGCCATCACTGGAAGACGTAGGAGTCAATGAACAGATTACTTTAGCCAAAACGGTCTTGATGCTGAGTGCCAGGTACGGTGTTAGGTCGTATCTGCTTTCACAAGTTCCCAGGGAACTGGTAAACTGAGTGTAGGGTTTAAAGTGGATAGGACAACTGGAAACTAATAGTTGTCAGTGGATGAGCGGAATGGTCAGCAGCGTTGTGCATAGCCCGAGGGACCCGGACACTAATAACAAACAAGAACAACCCAGTAGCACAATTCTAGAAAGGGTCTCGAGCAAATCATATCTCTGGAGCTTCTCCGGTATTTCTTTCAACTTTACCTCACTAGAAGGATAATATAGTACATGAAATAGAAGGCATTCAATTGTGTAGTGTGATATGAAAAGTAAGTGAGAGTGTATTGTTTGTTTACTCATTGTTCCACTCACTTCATGGACAGAGATGATATCCCCTTTGGGAGATGGATCTAGAAGCTTCGAGGACAGATGCAGACTGTCTCTTCTCTCCTCCTGGGTCTACTGATGCTGAAACTCTTCTACCGCATGAAGTCGCTTGTGGAGCCTGCTTTGAGCCACAGTATTATTCTGAACAGGTGTTGAAGACATGGGTCCTGTCTCACTAGTGCTGCACACAGAGGTAACTTGAAGGGTGCCTGATCCTGCTGTTGCGCTCCCTAAAGTATGGACGGAAGTATGGAACTCCCGGATCATCGCTATCGCTTCTGTTGCTTCAGATGCTGGCTGTGACCTCCAGCAGGTGGAGGCGTGGATTGACTTCGGGAATGCATCTATTACTGAGCAGGATCTGTAGGGGTCCTCACCACCATGGCGGTAAGACTGACTTACTCTGATGCACCTTCATGTAGACCCAGTGCCTGGTCTAAGGGAATGGCAGAGTCCCACAGCAGGTTCTGGCAGCGCTTACTTGACCTCTAATTAGGGATATCTGATAGCCTTCACAAGGGAATGGTTCATGACAGAGTCATCTTCCAAGTGTAAATCCAGACATTGGGCCTCATTACGAGTTGGGCGCAAAGAGATACCGGGCACCGTTAAGGACATTGGTGCCGGTAATCCCTTTGCGCCCTACTACGAGTTCCCTTAGCAGGTCCCTTCCTTAATGCCTGGTTTGACCAGGCATTAAGGATGGGACCTGCTAAGAGGAATCAGAGCCAATAACGGTACCGCAATTTGCGGTACCATTATTAGCGCCTTCCCATTGAGCCCCATTGGGGCTCAAATGGGAATGGGGAATGGCTTTTTCAATGGGGATTTACCGGTCCCGCAAAGGTCGGAATAGACCGGTAAGTCCCCATTGAACCAGGGCAGACTTGGTACCGGTATGGGAGGTAGTCATGGCGCTAATAGCACCATGATTACCTCCATACTCGGAATGAGGCCCATTGTGCTGTCAAAAGGGGGGCTGTAGTCATCCTCATGGGCATGAGGCGTTGAGTCAAAATTTCATGTGGTGACAGTCAATGCTTTTTCTTTTCATTAATTCCCAAGTGCGCCAATACCAGTGGTAGGGTCTCGGTCATCTAAGGCAAGTCACTTTGCAAACCTTAGACAAAGTATTTTTAATATCTACTTTGCAGCATTTTACTGCTCCACTAAATTGAGGGTGATAATCACAATTGGCACCCGGGGCGGGGGAACCAACCAATCAGGTTGTTCAAATCAGGGGTTGAATCCCACGATTTCAGCCTGCATCCGAGAAGCCTGATGGCTAATTCCACCCATCCCACCATATCGCCCCCAACTTCACCTCACTTCCCCTCAGTTTTCCAATCCCTTCCCACTTACCTGATTAGTTCAGCAACGCCCAGCCACCGCCATCGCTCTGTATCCTCACTGGGTTGCCATGGAAATGGAAGAGAGGCTCCATATGGAGCCCTGTGTTCCAGCTCTATGTCGGCCATCTTGGGTAAGTATTTTGTATAAATGAACGAGGCGTCCCGTTCAATCAAATAAAATACATTGCTGTTAGCACCCGGGTTTCTGAATTGAAAATCCGGGTTGGTGGTAATATCAATAATAGGGTAGGATTGCCAACAACATATAAAAGGACTACCGAGAAGGGGTAGGAGCCGAATGTGACATGTGGCACTTGCCACAGCGTTCCACAGCATGCCACCATTCTCTGGACTGGCTGATGTAAAATGTACAGTTTAAGGGATTTCAAACACATTCAACAAGTGAAAAATACCCTCTCAATCATTGTGGGATTGTTTTGTGTTAACCCACTTTCAGCAAATGGATAGTTTAAAGCACTTAACATGCCGCAGCATGTCACCAATCTCAGGACTAGCTGATGTCAAATTTACTGTTTAAATGACTTCAAAGACATTAAATAAGTGAATAAAAAGCCTCACAATCAGTGTGAGATGTTATAAATCAAATAAAAATATATAATAGTAATAATTAAATTCCGACCGCTCTCTTGAGCTTATAACCTCATGCATTGTAGTTGGAGGTTCTACCATTGCACCAATGCTTTAGATGGGAAGTTTCTGGTGCTAGTTCTTATGACCTAATCAGACAGCAGGGCCTGCAAGTCCCTTTTTAGTGTCAATTCTAACTTGGCATGCCACCTAGATATGTATTTATATCTGCTTCAAATCAGTATTTTCCTTGCTTCTAAATGACTTCAGGCATTTCACCTCTTATCTTATATTTATTAACTTTCAGCAATTGAATGATTGAAAGCACTTGGAACTCCAGCATGCCACAGCATGTCACCAATATCGGGACTAGCTGATGTCAAATTTACTTTTAAATTACTTCAAAGACATTAAACAAGTGAATAAAAAACATCACAACCATTGTGAGATGATATAAATCAAATAAAAAAGAAATTAAACTCCTGACACCTCTCTTGAGTTTACAACCTCAGGCACAGTAGTCAGAAGTTCTACCATTGCACCAATGCTTCAGGTGGGGAATTATCTGTAGCTATTTTTTATGACCTTTTCAGGCAGCAGGGCCACAAAAGTATTGCAGGCATTTCTCCCCTTGGCCTATTTTCTTATGTTTAATAACTTTCAGCAATTGAATGGTTGAAAGCACTTGGAACTCCAGCATACCACAACATGTCACCAATATTGGGACTAGCTGATGTCAAATGTACTGTTTAAATGACTTCAAAGACATTAAACAAGTGAAGAAATAGCCTCACAACGATTGCGAGATGTTATAAATCAAATTTAATAATGAAAAGCCTGTGTGTCACCTTGCAGCTTCTAGCTTTCTGTCTCCTGTGCATTACACAATATGGCCTGGGTAGAAGTAGAATCCTCTGACAGCGAGTAAAGCAGAGAAGGGCCTTCAAACATTGTGCAGGAACCCTCTCTGGGACAGCTGATGGAGAAAGCAGCATGGGCAGGGGTAGGGCCGTTATCCCATAAACTGGACTTTCTCCTGGGCTGGGTCGCCTTCTCGCAAAGGCCGACAGCTGTTAGGCCCAGAGTCTGCAAGAGACAAAGGCAGGAGGAACATGAGGCCAGTGGCGAACCACTGTCCGAATCACGCAAAGGACACACAAAAGAGAGGCATGCTAAGGGAAAGGCGTGATGGAAGGGACAAGGTGACATACCCCTTAGCCCACAGGAAGCCCAAGAAGGCACTGAATGGGATTCCAGCAGCACTGAGAGTTCTCACCTTTCTGTGAGCTTGGCCACTCCTCAGGAAGGAGAACCGTGCAAAAGGTACAATAAGAGCGTTTACAAATGCAGAGATAGTTCCCTGGTCAACCCCTTTTATCCAGACCTGCTATTCCACACAAGATCCTCGGAGGGAAGCCCCCACTTAAGGCCAAAAGGTACTTGAGCAAGCGACTGCGCACGCCTCTAAATAAGGAGGTGAGAGGCTAATTGAAGGCACAATATCCCAGACCTTCTCTGCCGGATAAAGTAGCGGACACTCTGGAGGTGGACTCATTCATGGTGAAGCACACCAAGGACCTGAATAGGGCATTGACCGCTCATGGATAGCATGCCAGGACCTGCTCCCCGATTCCATAGGTCCATGGGCCAAGATCATTAAAATGGTGGAAGAGACCAAAGTGGCCCTGCCTATGGATGTGCATATTCTGGCTAATTGGGCACAAAGAGCAGTTTGTTTAATAAGTGATACCAACTGTACAATAGCAGCGGAGTGCAGACGGTCGATTTTAGTCAAGATCGACCTGAAACTCGGGGAGTTGGCATCCTCTGAGGCCGCTGCAGCAGCTAAAGGGCTTTTGTTTGGAGAAGCTTTTGTCAAAGACATGCACAGATTTGTTAGCACCTTTGCTGCTCTGGACAAAGGTCAGACATTGTTAAAAAGAGTGTTTGTGCCCTGTGTATCCGCCAGGGCAGCAGAAGCAGAGGCGCCTCCACCAGCCGCTGAGGAGGCCAGAGGCCCCATAGAGGAAAAAGCAGGAAGACTGAAGGCTGAATCCTTCCTTCCCCTCCCGTGGCAGGGGCCGGGGCTGGCACTGCAGCAGCAGGTGAGAGTACAGTCGTATGCACACAGCGCAGCAGCAAGCAATGCAATTCCCGCGATAGGTGGTAGGCTAGCAAGCGCACCTAAGCACTTGGGAGGAGCTTACCGTGGACTCTTGGGTCGCAGAGACTGTGCAGGGGTGTTGGCTGTAATTTTTAAAGAGCACAGACAAACGAAACTGCAGCAACCTTACACAATTTTAGAGTGTTAGGCAGAATCACATGCAGTACCCTTTGGGAACACTATATGCAATTAAGACTACAAGTGTCCATATAATTTCACCTTTGGTACAAGCCTGTACTACACAGTTATGTGGCAGCATTGGCTGAGCAGCCAGACTTATCTCAAGAGTTTAAGTGAGCAGTAGAACAAGTTACACAAAGGGAACAACAAATACAGTGGTTCAAACAAACACTTACTCAAGGTTTCTTGGTAAGAGAATATCCATTTATTTACACAATCAATTAGAAACATTACACTAGCAAAAGCAGCTTAATATCACACACTAATACACCACAATACACAACCAATAAGTTACTGAACAAGTTAATCTCCCCTGAAGTGGGAGCAAAATGGCACATCAGTTACTTTAAAAAGGGGTCAAAAGACAAGGTTATAAGAATAGACAGCCCAAATACTTTCATAGGCCGGGCAAAGAGTTTCAGTTAACTACAACCAGCAATTCAATTCGATAGGCCTGGGCCAAAGTCAATGGTTCAGAGTCTTTGTATAGGATAGCACAGTTCTGGTAGATAACGGTTAAGTCTTTGACAGGGTTTTTAGAAGAATTTGGCTAGGCGAAAAGTTAGACAAATGTTTAGTGAAGGACCAGCCTTCAAAGAGGGGAAAGTTTCACAAACTTTCTCTGTGGTCGAAAGATTTCTGGACCGCGTTTGCACAGTACCTTGTTAAAGAAGAAGAGCTGTAGCTGAGGCAGTTGTTCCTGGCCTCCTGACCTCGCTGTTCCTGGACTTCAGTCGTGGGGACAAGAAGGAGGACGTCGGAGATTCCTGCACTGCCCAGGGAAGAGGCCACAAGCTTGGTTAAACATTGGTTTAAGGTGTGAGTGCCTTAAAGCCCACAAACTGGTATCCTTCCCAATGGCTATCCGGTTTTCCACAGCACTCTGTAGAAAATTCGACCAGGAGGGGACAGTTTCCAGACGGCTTGTGAGTTGGTTGGTCCCACCAAACTCAAGGGAAGAAGTTAACCTTGAAGGGCTTCTCTGTCGATGGAGTTTCTGGCAATTCGAACCTGCAGCAGGGCTTCACCGTTGGACCAGGAGTTGCAGCAGTCGTCTTCCTTTAGCTCATCTTTGGTTCTCTCATTCCAGTGGTCAACTCTGCTTTCCAAGTCCCAGAGACCTGCTTTTAAACAGCTTTCTCCCATTCATTCCAGCCTGGTTGTAACTCATACAGCAGGGTGGCTGTCCTTGTCGGACAGCCAGACAGCCAATCACACCAGAGTGTATTCAGGTCTCCTAGGAGACTAAGCACAGGGAGTATCGGGCACCTCCCTCACATCCTTTCCACTCCAGACACTCATTCGCCAGAGGAGGGCTTCAGCACTGAAACCCACCAGAGGCCAACGAACAAAGGGACCAAACCTGGTTTGGCGCGCAGAGTTAAACCAAGAAGGACCTTTCCTAAAAGAAACGGTGAAAAAAGTCAACTGGAGTCTGTTTTTATAGATAGGTCTTGGGCGACATCTTGAAAAACATGCCTGCCCCGATTTTTTGCTACCGTTGTTCGCGGTCGGGTAAAATCATCGTAGTTTGATCTAAACCACTGCCACCATCCAATAAAGTAGGAAAGGGTAACATTTGATTGTTACATGAGTGTTTTGGCTCAGGGGGTGCTAGGCAACCCCTCCAGAACTCTACAGGAAGATAGCGTGCGCTGGGTCAGTAAATATAAAGAGACTAGTAAAGTCAATTTAACTTTACATGCTCTGGGAGACAGTAGTCAGTCCCAGAGAAAGTGTTTAAACCTTGGGGACTCTGAAAGACACCCCTGTGCCACTGCACTGAAGGTGCCATGAGACACACAGAAAAAGATGATGCCTATGGAGTTGTTTTAAGACACCATAACCAAAGAACACAAAAGTAAAACACACATCAAAATACATGGAAGAGTGGGAAAAAAGGCTCACACTCTTCCCAGGTAGAAAAATCAAATCCTAGAAATCCAGCAAAGTTGCTGGGGGTCTCAAAAGGTAAGCGAAATGAGCACATTTTAAGAATTCTCCCTAACACCGCGGCGGAACAAAGCCTCATGGACAAGCAAGTAGGAGAGCTTCTAAAGAAAATGGCGATAAGGCCAGCGCATCAGGTGGCGCAACGCTTCCTAAGCAATGTCTTACTGGTGAAACAGAAGCAAAAGGTCAGGCCGGTGATAATCTCAGACAATGTTACGCCTTTCTCGTGTACTGCAAGATGGAGGAAATCCATCAGGGACATTTTTCAGAAATGGCACTGGATTTGAGGGATGCCTATCTAGCAGTACCCAGTCCTGAGATGCACCAGCAATTTTTAGAATTCCTCTGGTGATGGCAAAGGTGGGAGTTTATGTGTCTCCCTTTTCGGACTAACTTTAGCACATTGGTGCTTCACAAAGCTACTCAGGAGTCAGACTGATTGTATACATCAAGGATATTTGCCTCATGGCGCAGGATCCGATGCGGCTGCCAGAGCAAATGGTCCCAATGACGGGTCTCCTAGAGAAGCTGGGGTTTCTCATCAATTGGGAGAAATCTGAGACCAGGCCACAGCAGAGAATGGAGTTCCTGCGGTTTATCACAGACTCAAAGCTGGGGCACTGCCTCTGCCCCTGTAGAAAATGAACGACCCTTTGAAACATCACAGTATTGACTTTCCATTAAAGACTAAACTTTACTTGACAGTCTTATGTTTGCTCAATCATCTCTTCTGTTTAAAAGTTCTTTTAACTAACTGATCAATTTCCCATCAATCATATGTCATAACACGTTGCATTCGTCAGTAATTCTGCAGTCACTTATCTAAGAAGGAATCTGTTGAACCTCCAAGGGAACCTGACAGCAGGTGCGGACACTAAACAGGCAGACAACACAGGGCGGATCCCTGCCGGATTTGGAGGCGGTTCATTACAGGTTTTGTTCTTCGCTATACCCTGTTCGAGATGGAATCATTCGATAGGAAGCTACAGTGAGACAGTGAAAGAAAGAGGAATTGGGGATGAGGAATTTTGAGATGATAGGACCATAACGTTGTGATTCATGGACTAGGACAAGAGTCATGCCCGAGGGCAATAGAGTTTCAAACTGCAAAGACTACATTGTCACAGAAAATGTTTTTTTCTTTGATTTTTGTTTAATGTTTTTTTCTGTTTTAAGATTGCTGCTGAGTTTTAAGAAAGACAAGTATGCATAATACGAGCCTCTGTGTCTTTAATAGAATCATGATTTTCCTGAAAGTAAGAATGGAAAATCTGGACTCTACCACAGTACTAACTGCCTCAGAGTTTACCATCAGACAGCATTTCTGGCTAGTCCCTTCTTTCTGGTAATGTATTCCATATTGTGTCATGGAGTGCCCCCTACATTTCTCTGTCAACAGAGCTGTCAAATCTCCCTAAAATCGTGGGAGTCTCTAGCAAAAGGAGACAGACACCTGCACTCTCGTATTTGAGCAGGATTTCCTTTATACATCTGCAAAGATCTTCAGCTGTGCCTCAGACAGTCTCTTTGATTTTGGCAACACTGGGGTGAAGTAAGTAACACACTGCTGAACACAGCACTCAACAGCACATGCTGGTCTGACTGGGGCTAAGATGTGTCATGTGCACCTCGACTGCTGAATTTTCAGTGGCAACTTTGGATAAAGACGGAAAAATGGGATAGATAAGATGATCATGTGTGTAATTTCAGCACAGGTGGTGTGCGAGAGGCTACACAGCCCATGTGATGGTCTGACATGCATATTCTGTCACACAAACATGACTGTAGTGTCTGACAGGACATATTCTTGCTTTGCTTGTAAATTTGATTAGAAACCACATCCTGCAATCTCATATGAAGCACAGTTTAGGGTTTCTAAAACAGACCTTTCATTTTTTAATGTTACATCAGGAAAGGAGAGGACCTTGCAATTCTCTTAATGATTTAATGTGCAAGTTCATCACTACCAGGTCGGTGCTGCAGACCCCGGTCAACGTCATATAGGCTTCACGGAGGGACTACTTCACCTTAATGTCTACTTTCCGTAAGCCTCAACCCGATGAAAATCCAGACACTTCCCAACAGAGCTGGCCCCTCTGAATGTCGCTGTGGCTCATATGTCTCACACTATGGCCAAACTATATTGTCCTTCAAAGGCATGCATGAAATGGACAACTGCCCTCAGGGCCACAGCTTTATGGAAGAAATGGCAGCAATTAAATGGCTTTTCCCCTAGTCCATGATGGCGAGAGAGTAACAATATTCTTATACTGCAGGCACATGTGAAATATAGCTTTCTCTTAAAATCTATGTATCATATGTTTGTCCTTCTGTAGGCTGTTGATTTCTTGGAGTCATAGATATGTGTGATGTGTTACATTTTGATAAGTCGTTCATTTTGCGAGGCCCATTGCTTCTGAGTCTCATTTTACATGTTACTGTGTGGGATCTCAGCAGTGGGTCAAAGAATAGAAGAAAAGCATGACAGGGTTTAGTTAAAAGCAATATTTCCAGAGACACATGGGCTAGATGGAGCCTAGGGTACCCTGGTGTATTAAACAGGCCAGGCATTTCATTAGCTACATAAGGAAAGAAGGAATGCCCTTTACCCTGGAATAGGGGGTGCAGAGAGTGGGGGCTCCGAAAGCATTGATACGAACAGAAATGCGACAATGACAAATAGAGTGTGAGGTGTTCCTTGGTCTGTTGTGGTGTCGTCATGTCCACCTTTACATTTTTCATCATCCTATCATGATCGTGATGGACCCAAAACCCCTACTGCCAATTTTCCAAGGGTCATTTCTTCGCACACCGCTCCCATTAGAGCACTTGATTGCAACTGTCAGATTAAATGATCACTGTCCATTTTGATGCAGTGGCTGGCAACCCCGTGGACTACCTGCTGGGTTATCCAGGTCTTCGGGCGTCGACATCCGAGGCAGTGGAAGTTGAGGCGAAAGCTCTGGTTAGCATGGTCAGATCGATGATTCCTCTGAAATATATGTCACTTTGATTGTCCTGCTGCTATTTAAATTTGTTTTCAGCTGTGTGCACATCGTGATTGACCTGCTGCTGTTTAAACCTGCTATGTGCACATCGTGATTGTCCTGCTGCTGTTTAAATTCGTTTTCAGCTGTGTGCACATCGTGATTGACCTGCTGCTTTTTAAATTCGTTTTCAGCTGTGTGCACATCGTGATTGACCTGCTGCTGTTTAAATTCGTTTTCAGCTGTGTGCACATCGTGATTGACCTGCTGCTGTTTAAACCTGCTGTGTGCACATCTTGATTGACCTGCTGCTGTTTAAATTCGTTTTCAGCTGTGTGCCCATCTTGATTGTCCTGCTGCTGTTTAAATTCGTTTTCAGCTGTGTGCACATCTTGATTGTCCTGCTGCTGTTTAAATTCATTTTCAGCTGTGTGCACATCGTGATTGTCCTGCTGCTGTTGAAATTCGTTTTCAGCTGTGTGCCAATCTTGATTGCCCTGCTCCTGTTAACATTTGTTTTTAGCTTTGCTCATAACCTGCTTTTCATGAGAATGTGTTAACAAGTCCACCCCTCTGTACTCTGTCTAGTCTGCTACCGGTTAACTCACCCTTCCTCTGTCCCATTGTCCCTCTGTGCTGTTATTGCCCTCAGCCATACACCCACTACCTCCCTTCCTCTCCGTGTTTACTGTTTTTTTGTGCATATTACCTCCCCCAGCTCCCATTGTTTTTCTCCCAGTCTTGTTCCCTGTCTCCCTCTCTCTACCTTCTGCTCTCGCTGCGCCTCTGTGGCCTAGCCTGGTTAAGTCTACCTCACTCTCTGCAGTTTGCTACGGCGCTCTCTATCTCTCCTATCTTCTCAAACTGCTTCTCTATCTCCTATCCTTCACCCCTTACTTAGTCTGTCAGGAAGAACCTCAAGAAGGACATACTGAGCTCTAACCCAGGCCTTCCAATTGCAGGCACCTACGTCATTGCCTCTGCCAGAGAGACTCTCACAGACATACTCTATGTCATTCCCTCACCCGTCCTATGGACTCTCCATATGATCGCTCTTCTCTCTCCCTTCTCTTCCTCACCCATCCATGGTGGCACCTGCTGGGAGATCCTTCTTGCCCTCTCCACCTCCAGGGTCATCATCAATGTCTACTGCAATGGTACCATCATGGTCCAGGGTCCTCAACCCAACCTTCTACTCTTTGATAGGCTCCTCCCCCACTTTATCAACCTCCCTCTGCCTTCTGCACCAGCTCCTTCAGCTGCCCTGGCTCCCATGCCAGTTGTGCCCACCTTGGCTCCCTTGCCACCTCCTAACCACCCTTCTACCCTTGCCATGGCTTTCTTGCCACCACCCCACACATTGACAACACTGTCTGCCTTCTCCTCTTGGGTGAACCAGTCACCCACTAACACTGTATCTGGGGCTCCCTTACCCCCTGTGGTGCCTCCCGCACTGGCTCCCTCCTCACCCATTATAGTCCCGGCTCCCTTACCGGCCTTGGCTCCTCTGCCCCCTTCTACCTCTGTCCCTCAGGCACTATCGTCACTTAGGGGGGCCCACTCCCCCCGTAAACCTTTCACTGATTGCAATCTGCTCCACATTGCCATGGTAAGCACTCGCTCAGCTGTCAAACTCTCCTCTGACATCTGCAACCTCCTTGAACTCCTGGATTGTGATGTTCTTGCCATCACTGAAACCTGGTTCAAGGATTGCTCTGTCACAAGTTTTGACACACTTCTCCCAGAAGGCTACACAATACTCTCTCTTCCTAGACCAAACAGACCAGGTGGGGGAGTAGCATTGATCTTCCCTGAGTGTATCCCTGTGTCTGTCATTCCCACTCAGGCCTACTCATCCTTTGAGTGCCTGATTTGCAGGCTGTCCCTCACTCCAAGCTCTTCACTGCTGCTGTCCACCTTCTATCGGCCACCTGGTCAGCCCTCCCTCTTCCTTTCGTAATGGGCTGACCTGGCCTCCTCTCTCCTTTCCTCCTCTTCTCATCTCCTCCTATTGGGTGATCCCAACATCCATCTCGACTCACCTGATTCCTTAAGACCTTTATGCAACCTTTGCGACTCTCCCTTTCTTTCCATTTTACCGTCTGGCCCAACGCACAACGCTGGCCACACCTTGGATGCTCTCTTCTCAACTGACATTCCACTATCTATCCCTCTTACTACTTCTCTCTCCTGGAATGATCATTTACTCCTCTCTTCTCACTTGAAGCTCTCATCTCCCCGTGCATAGGTAAGCCTGTCACTGCCTCCCGTCTACAAGGTCATCCGACCCATGAAAAGAGTCTCAGTAGCTGCCTTTGCCTACACCTATTATGCTCCTTCCACTCCTGCAACTGACTGCCACCCTGCCACAGCCCTCTCAAACTTTAACCTCTCTGTTTCCAATACTCTTTATATTCGTGCCTCTGTCATGAGAGTACGACTGAAGCCTTCCAAAAAGTGCAACTCTTGGTATGACTCCAAATCAGCTTCTGTTAAACACAAGTGCAGGGCAGCCAAATGGAAATGGGAATCCTCTGGCGCACCCTCTGACAAACTGGCCTGCCGCCTCCTCCAAAGGCAGAATAGACTCTGCATGTGCTCACAGAAAAGAGTCTTTATACAAGCCTGCATCTCTGCGGTATCCAATAACACAGACACACTTTCCAAAGTCTGCAAGGTATTAGCCAACCCTACCGCAGCCTCCTAAACATTGCACCCACCCAGGTAATTTGCTCGGCCCTGGCTGCACACTCACCTCAAAAACAGTGGATATCCTATCCTCCCTCTCTTCCTCACCACGTCATGTAGCAACATCTCTTGTACCCCCCTTGGCCACCTCCACCCCTCCCCTTCTTCTCCCTTCTGTGTCCCCGGTCTCACCTGAGGAGGTTACTAGACAAGTCTGGTCTATGAAATCCTCCTCCAAACAGGTGGACCCCTGTCCCTCCTAAATCATCAAGAACAACATTGACACTCTCGCTGCAGCCTTGGATGACCTCTGTAACCTCTCCTTCACCACTGGAGTTTTCCCCACCGCTGCTCTAAAGCACTCCTTTGTGCACGCTCTCCTGGCAAACTATCGCCCGATCTCTATCACTCCTTTCCTGGGCAAACTCCTGGAGAAGTTTGCTATTTCCCAGCTTAACCTTTGCACTGAATCTGTTGGCTCCTTCCACGACCACCAGTCTGGTTTTAGACCATCCGGAGGCATGGAAACTGCTCTTCTGAACACCCGTGAAGATATGCTTCAAATCTTGGTTCTAACCCTCCCTCTGTCCTCATTCTACTTGACCTCTCCTCTGCCTTCGATACAGTGAACCACAATACTCTGGTCATCACTGTTCAGGCCCTGGCATGGCTAACCTCGTTTCACTCCGACAGCCCATCGCAGGTGGAACTGAGGTCTTTCCTCTCCACTATTACTCCCTCTACTTGCGTTTTCCCCCAGGGATCTGACCTACCCCCCTGGATTTTCAATGGCTACATGGCCCTCCTGCCCCATATCCTAGCCACCTTCACCTCCAATGTTCAGTGTTACACGGATGACACACAGCTCTCCTTCAGGCTACCCTCGGCCTCTTCCTCTTCCTCACTAATACCTGACTGTCTGGCCGCAATTCTGTCGTGGTGTGCTCCAAACCACCTCGGAACAGCATCCACAGTAGAATCACTCACCTGCGACAGCAATGAGGGTTTCATGTCCATTTCAGCACCAGAGGCTTAGGCTTCCTCAGAGGTGTACTCAGAGGCACCCCTGGCCAGGATGGTCTGTAGCACCAATGGATTTGCATGGGCTATCACATCACGTCCTCCTCCACTGCATCCAGTGCCTCATCACCTGCACAAATAAAAAAAAAACATGAATACAAATGTTAATAGCATAGGCCACACACATAGGTAATACAATGTTGTCAGCCAACACATGAACCTGCCATGTCACACATTACACAAAGTCAGGCACGGACGCAGTGTCAATGAAAGGGAAGGGGAGCCTGAAAGCAGACATGGATGCGTGTCAAAGGGCAAAATAACACATATACTGCATAGCACCTGCATCACACACAAGCATGTGACTGGCATAGTCCTTCCACAAACATGACTGATGCCAACACACAGATGGCACGTAGCATAGCCATGCCAGAATTGTCAACCAGCCTCAGATGTAAGTTGAATACTACTGACCATGAGCTATGTACAATGCATGTCAGATGACATTTCATGGAATTCACTATTAGAAAACGCACATGTTTCACAGAGTGCAACGTCGCCAGGGTGGTGTAATACAGTGAGGGCAGGCATACGGATTCAATAATGCTAGGTCACATTGACATCACGCAAGTGAATAGGCATATTGAAGGGGATAACAGGGTTGAGAAGTGTGTGGGTGCAGTGCAGTACATGAGTACGGCCTCAACTATGAATAAAAACACAGAGCCAGTAATGTCAATGTCGTGGCCTGATGGCAGTGTAAGGGTAAGTGCCGTCATCATGTGTAAAGTGTTGGTAGTGGGTTGTAGGGATACAGTAAACCCCACCCCCAAGGGCGGGGGGTGGCTGGGAGGCAGTGCATGGGTTAAAATGTTTGCTCAGATGACCGTGTCATAGCAGACAGTGTGGGCAGGTGGCAAGTGCATTCTCTAAGTCATCTGGGACTACAGCAGGGGAGAGGAGGACAGAAAGCACAACACATGAGGAAGCATCAGAAGTGCCTGCAGACCCGGAGAAGCTACACCTCCAGTTACATAAAGGCAGGGAGGCTGTAACAGAGTGAGGCCCCAGCTCAACACAGACGTGAATCACAAACTAATTTCTATGAGGAGCAACTGACCCTGAGGGAGTATGAAAGGGATGATCAAAGACCATGAGAAGGAAGTAAATACTGGAGATGGAGGTGAAGGAATTGCTGGCCCAGGACCCATAGGGACTTGCTAGGAATGCACAGGGTTCAGGAATGAACACTCATAGCCACTGTGAGCCATTGCCATCATCACAGTCCTAGGGAGATACCTTGCACCAAGCCTAAAGGACTTTTCACATAGTCCAGGTCTGGCTGAGTTGCAGAGGGAAGAGTGTAGAATCACAGAAATCCTGGTAAAGCCGCCTGTTGCAGTAGTCCACCATAGGAATTACCCGTCCTCTGGAGACAGTGAGCTGCTGGGGGATGGAGAGGAAATTAAGAATGCCTCTGAAGAGGAGCAACTTGCAGGCTGACCTCACAGAGACGTCAGTCATGTGACGATAGAAGGTGACTGTTGAGTGGATGATCACAGGCTATCCGCGACCACAGGTTGGAGCAATAATAGGGCCAGGAGAGGCTGGACAGAGAGTTTCATGGAAGGAGGGAGCAGGTGTGGTGATGATGATTTCCTCTGTGTGCAGCACATGGTTTGTATGCAGTTTACATGACAACAAGCACGTATCAGGCCATCATGAAATGGGTCACACATGGCAGTCATGTCAATGTAGCCTGTACTGGCAGACGATCATGACACATCCCCCAAGCAGCATACACATGGCCTGGACACACACGCATCACCACTCGCTGGACATTGCCTCATACATTGGCTGGTCTCCCACGCCTTGGATCTGCTCCACTGCAATGAAATCACTAGCAATCTCTTCATGTCCAGTGAGTTCATCGTCCTCTGGTGGTGACCCACTGCCAGTCACCAGAGTAGAGGCGAACTTTGCAGCCAGCTTGTCTTATGCTCGGTGTCGGAGGTCATTCCAATGCTTCACAACATCACCAGCTGTACACCTCTCATGGCCCAAGGCGCTAATACGGTCCGCAAGGCGACAGGTGAGCCCACACAGGGACAATCCCATGCGGAAGACAGTGGGGAGTCATCCATGTTGGTGGTGGTGGAGGGGGAGGCCATATCAGCCCAGCACATGGGGGCCGGCAGGTGTGATGAGGTAGATGTGACTGGTGCAGTCCAGGATCAGGGGCCGGAGGCAGTGCAGGTCACCGTGGAGGGGCCTGTGACTGATCTTGTCCCTGGAACTGCGACAGCACCAGTATGCACCTGCGGGCATGCCTCAGGCCGGACCCATCCGCAGGTGGCGGATTTATCCACGCAAATGGATCTTCCACTACCTGAGGATGAAGAAATTTGTGACAGGGTGGAACCGTTGCTAGCCGGTATTGCAAAGCGTACAGCCAGCATTCATGATGATGTGCAGGCTTCCAATTGGGGGCTTGCACATCATCTCGATGAGGTCTGTCACCTCATTAACTGCTAGCTCAGTTTCTGATCACAAGTCTGGTACGTGTGCTGGCCACTGCTGCGACCCCTCTCCTCATTTTCCTCCTCTGTGCGTCAGTCGTTCTCCCTGCCATCTTCCACCCCAGATACCACCAGGGCCCCTTGTGTTCCTGTCCCAACCCTGGCAGCCCGTCTGGTGGAGATCACATCCCTGCCACAGTCGGGAGTCGAAGGAGGATCAGCAGAGGTTGGCGACAGGAGCTTTGGCAATGGAGGAAGTGCAGGCACCAAGCAGCAGGGCACATGCACGACGGCCCCGGGTGGTGTCATCATCTGGAGACTGTCCTTGTGGCGCAGGCATTTTGGCAGCAGCAGGCTCATAGTAGGATGCAACAGGACTTGGGGTGTTCATCATCAGAGGGGCAGGTATGGGCCATCAGGCAGGAGGCAAACGTGGACCTTACGACAAGGATCTCTTCCGTGTTGGAGCGCTTGGCCCAGCAAATCGGGGCAGAGCGGCGGCGGGCACAGGAGGCGCACCTCACCATGGCCAGGGCAGAGAATTCACTGCGTCGGGCAGAGAGGCGGGCAGAGGTCCTCGAGGTGACTAGCTGGGAGTTAGAGAGGAGCATGGAGGAGTCCCTGCAAGCCCTCGAGGGGGAAGCCGAGGCACGCCTACTGGAAGTGGACGCAGTGTTCGATGATGCCCTGGCGGAGACTATGAGAGAGCATGGTGAGGAGATGGACTAGCCCGCTGCCTTTGTATACAGTTCTTTAGGAGTAGGTTTCATTTGTTTTTTCTTTTTATTTGGAGTTCCTGGACTTTGCTCCGCATCTTGTGTATAGTTATTTTGTATTGTATTTTTCTACATGTTTTGGGACCATGGACCCTGGATCTTTGTAAATATTTGGATTTTAATGTGAACAGTTTTTTAACCATGAAGGAATGGTTTTCACAGGATGTGTGATTTCATTTGCACAAATACATTAATGGACAAGGACCACATTTTTGACTCTTTTTTACATCACATTGATTTTGGTTTTCATTTTCTTTTGGTTTTTGATTTGGTTCATGCATGTTTAATTTGATGTTTTTACTGTGTGTGACTTAGATATAGGCCATGTTATTACTTATTATTATTATTATTATTCATATTTTTTAATATAATTTTTTAACATTGTAATCGAAAGGGTGTCTGGTCTCAACGGTTTAGTGCATGTTTTACTCCTCCATGACTCATTTGCATGTCCCTGCTGTTCACCAATGTTGTTCATGTGTGTGCACACATGCATGCATGTGTGATGTTAGGATTCAAATGACATGGGGCATGTATTAGGGAGCATGACCAATGGATGGATGTTGAAGTGCACCATGGGTGTGCAGCGTGTGGTGGCCTTTTAGTTGGCATGTGCTGCGTGATTGTATGT